>NC_052643.1:2317061-2617061 GCF_016161935.1 Mauremys reevesii
AGCAAGGTACCCGGTGTGGGACCGGACCAAGCACTCCTCGAGCCAGGTACCCGAGGTGGGCTGGCCGAGCTGCCCCAGTGTGCCGAGGAGCTGCCGGCGTTCCCGTGACCGAGGCGGAGGAGCAGCCCGACTTAGACAGCTTTCAGCACACCGAGGAGGAGCCCATGGTACTTGGGACCCGCTGCCGGAGCCCAGCGGCGAGCAGGTACCAGGAGGAAATGGGAATGCAGCCGGGGGTGCTTGAACCCTGTCGGCGGAGGCACTGGCGTGCCCATGTCAGTGTGTTGCGGCCAGGATCCCCACTGACCGCAGCGGATCCACGCCCGCTGTTGAGGCCC
Source organism: Mauremys reevesii (assembly GCF_016161935.1). Taxonomy (NCBI): domain Eukaryota; kingdom Metazoa; phylum Chordata; order Testudines; family Geoemydidae; genus Mauremys; species Mauremys reevesii. The sequence goes on from NC_052643.1 coordinate 2,317,400, forward strand.
AGGCTGGGACACAGTGGTGGGTGGGCCTGTGTCCGCCCCTGCCACTTTCCCCACTCACGGGTGGCAGCCTCCCCCTCCTGCCAACACTCAGGCAGAGGCCTGCCCTTACCTGGGCTTCCTGAGACTGATACCGCTGCTCTGCTCCTGCTACAAGGACCTGAGCCTTGGACTGTTGTTTATTTGCACTGACCTAGGGCTGGGGGCTTACTGACTATTGTGGCTCAGCTCCTGATGTAAGGACCTGTGCCTGAACTCTTATTGCTGCTCAGCCCCTGCTGTGAGGAGCTGAGCCTAGCACTGCTGTGTTTGGTGCCCGCCTGATCAAGAGGCTTGGACTTCTTGACTTGGTTACTGCTCAGCTCCTGCGCCAGCGGACCTGAGCCACATGTGGAACTATTGTCACGGCTCAGCCCCTGCCCGAGGTCCACAGGCTAGCACTGCTGTTTTGCTGCCCGCCCGGACTGAGGGCTTGGAGAGCTAAACTAGTGACTTTGTGAGCTCAGCCCTGCTTGAGGTCTGAGCCCTGTGTGTGTTGCTGCCCGCCTGAGCTGGGGCTTGGGGCTTTACAGACTGAACTGCTGCTCAGCCCTGCTTGAGGTCTGAGCCCTGTGTTGGATTTGCTGCCGCCCTGAACTAGGGCTTGGGGCTTACTGACGTGTCACTACTCAGCTCCGGCTGCCAGGGCCGGAGCTTAGACCTCTCGCTGCCTGCCTGACTGAGGGCTGGGACTCACTACACTAACCGTGTGCCTTCTGTTCAGCCTGCTTGAGGGGCAGAAACCCCAAGACCTTCAGAACCGGAGACTGATTTGGGACGTGTAGTAGGCGGCCTGGCTCCCGCGGCCCCTGAGAGCCTGCGGCCCCAACACTGGACTATTACATATATGTTGACTGTTTATATTTTAGTCATTTATCTTATGTGCAGGACATCTGGTTAATGATCACAATACATTTGCCTTTTAATGACAAACTCATATGACTGCTGTTATATTTACAGTTCATGTTCCTTTGCATTTTTGCCAGATGTTGCATACATTGGCCATTATCACTGTAGCTGCAAAGCACTGGGTGGGAGTGTCTTGCCCATCAGCTTTGCTTCATAATCCAGCCAGCATATTCTGCTGTTGATCAGCAAAAGACACTGCCTACCCTAGCTGTCCTAGACAGTGAGAGGTGACCCAAATGGTAGGGCATGGCTCGGAGAAGAGGAAAGGGACACATGCTGCAGCGTGGGTACCAGCAGTGGCAGTGGGAAGTAAGCCCCTGGTGTTGGCAGATGGGAGCATAGTTTACAGCCCTGCTAGGACATTAACAGTGTTGTCTGCTCTCATGATTTTATTGTAAATTTTGCACTATCTGGTGCTTTCCATAAAGCTCCTAGAGTCATGTGATTACATGGGGAAACGGCTTTATTTTAACACGTAAGTTTCTAACCTTTGCAGTGGCAGCATTATTGCTAAACCCAGATGTTCAAAATCATGTGATTGGCTTTCATAGCAGATTTTGTAAAATAATAGGTTGTGTTCTTTTATTGGCTTTCTGCTTTCTGACCCTTTAGGGTCCACTGGGAATCACATTATGAAGCTTTCTCCACAGCCATGAGGATAGAAACTTACTTTTAAGAATGAATGCTGAAATCATCACATAGCCACTTGACTCCAGGAGCTGGGGCTTTAAGGAAAACAGTAATTGTCATGAGACTTGTGACAAAATCATGAGAGTTGGCAACACCGCCATTAAAAACATGCCAATGGGATTCCTGAAGGGCGGGGCTGCAGAAGACAGGGACCCACAGTTATTTGTTTTTAATGTCATGCTTGGGAGCGGCTACTGCGGTAAGCCTGGGCATGCAGGAAACCAGGCAAGGACGGTGCGAGAGGAGGCGGCGCGCTGCGCAGGCGCAGCAGCAGCCACAGAACCCGGGTGCAGGGGCAGCCCGGCCTGGGCTACGACCGCTGCCATCCCTATGATGGGCCGCAGGGGGCGCTGGCTCGGAGGCGGTTTTAGCGCGCATGGGCGGGGCTCAGGGCGCCCTCTGAGCAAGGGCTGCTGTGCGGGGCCCGCTGTGTGGAGGTGTCTGTCTCTGATTGGGCCCCGCTCTCGAGGAGGCGGGCCTTCAGATCTAGTCCTCAGGCCCCGGAGGGAGGGAGGATGTGCCGGGTTCCCGAGCGCGTCCGGGTCACGGATTGAGGCGGTTTTGCGTGTCCCGCCTCTACGGGCAAAGCGGGTCGGTGATTGGCAGCGTGGAGAGGATCGGTTCCGGGTGAGGCTGGCCCCCCAAGAGGAAGATGGAGGTAGCGGCCGCTCTCCCCTCAGGGCGGCTCCTGCTGCTGGCGCTAGTCGGGCTGGGCCTGGCCCAGGCGGACAGGGGCCCCACACCTGGTGCTGCTGGAGAACATCAACCTGCAGGACACGCACTCGCTCTTCCTCCGGAGCCTGGCGGGTGAGGGCGGCAGGCAGAGCCAGGTGGAGTGAGGGAGAAGCGGGGTCCCACGGGAAGGCAGGAGTCATGGTCTGGGGAGGGCGACGGGGATGGGGAGCCTGGGTCCATCACGGCGCAGCTTCCCGGCCCCACTACGTCTCCCCGTGAGGTGCGCCTGCCTGGGGTGGCCGACGGGGTCGTTGTCCTCTCGCGTCTGGTTCTCTGCGGGTGCCACGCTGACCCTGCATCCTCCATACAGCGGCGGCGGGGCTTGGTCGCCAGGAAGTGCCACGTGTGTCAGTAAGGACAGGGGATGCTCGGTACCTGGGGTTGGTGCCTGTCTGTCTTCTGAAGAGCGTCACGTTTGTTAGACTCGCCTCTCCCGTTGTTAGCTGCAGCCCCTGCTGCCCAGATCTCACGAGGCATTTGCCTCTTTCCTGTGCGTGTTTCCCCTCTGGTGTTCACGTCATCCACAAATTTTATCACGGCAGATTCACATCAAAGACGTGCATGGAAATGCTATTGAGAGCGCAGAGGTTCTTGTTTGTTTTTAATTTGGTTTGTCAAAAAGTCCCCGTGTCCCTGAACACTATGGATTAGATTGTAAGTACCAGAAGTGTCACTGCTTGGAGACTGTCAGGAACAATTCTGCAGACAGTGCTCACTGGAGTACTGAGACAATAAGTGTATTGTGGAAGAGTAAAATTCTTGACTTAGATATTTATGTAGCAACTTAAAAGTATTGAGAGTCTGGTGGCACCTTAACATCTAACAAATTTATTTAGGAATAAGCTTTCATGGGTAAAACCCACTTCTTCAGATGGATTACACCTTAAAAGTATGGCAACTAGATGCTTAGATTGTAATGGGTAAGACTGAATTAAGTGCCTTCTTATCTCATTTTCTAGCATGATCTGTCTTACACTTTTTTTAAAATTAAAGTTGTGTCACAGTATTCATGGCTATGATCTTTGTTTTCTGGGTGCAGATAGAGGCTTTGACCTCACCTTCAGGACTGCTGATGACCCTGGCCTGTCCCTCATAAAATATGGAGAATTTCTGTATGACAACTTGATTATTTTCTCCCCATCTGTAGAAGGTAAGAGATCCCTTTGCATAAAGGAAAAGACTCAGAAATTAAGTTGTGTAATACTCTGAGGCCCTTGGAGAAGACACACTAGATCTGTAAAGTGCCTTGCAGATATTCGCTAACCTTCATAATACCCCTTTTGAGGCTGGTCTTTTACTGTTCCAGTTTTCCAGATGGGAGGCAAGAGACTTACAGGGTGAAACAATGAGAGGTGTCAGAGCTAGGCCTCGTCCTGACTCCCAGCCTCCTGCTCAACCATGAGATTGCTTTTCCTAGGTTTGATAAAACTGATCAAAGTATTCTTCGGACTTGCTTCATTTTGACCGTGAGGTGGCTTTTGGGGCCTGTCCCTGAGATGTAGAATTACAGGTGTTATCTTCATTCATCATTGGGCAAACTGTGGCAGGAACTGTATGCATTTTAAGCAGTTAAATGGTCATGAGGCAGCTTCTAAAAAGGAGGAGGGGGCAGAAGCCTGTAGAACAAAGAATAAGCACACAAATATAGCTGATTGCTTTGGACCTGCAGTCACTGTTGGGTATCTATTTTCTGTAAACACTATTTCATTACCAGTGTTTGCTGTGATAGTAACTGTTATGTCTGTTAATAATTCTCAGACTACTTTATAATCCCTGTGGTATATCTAGAATTATGGTATTGTGATTCAGTAAAAAAAAAAAAAAAAAAAAATGTATTGAATGTGTATTTTTGGAACAGTGCTTCCATAGATTAACAAATGCACTGTTCTAAAATTCTATAACTAAAAGATGGAATAACACTGTCATTATTTAAAATGCCTTGATTTTAAGTGTAGTAGTAGTCGGACACCGCCAATACCACACGAGTAACCGAGACAACCGACCAGTGAAATAACCCACTTCCTTCCCTGACGGACCAAGGGCGTACCCTACCCGTGTACTTATCCGCTCCACGATACTGACTTGGACTCCTTATTCATTCCATGGGTGGCGTGCGAGCCCACTTATCCACTGACACTTTAAAAACTTTTGCACCCCAATCTGGGTCTATGCGGTTATGCGATATGTATGTATCTTTTATCCTTGTAAACAATACCTGTAACCCCCATAACCCAAGCCTGACCCAGATGTACAGTACCTTCCCTCTCAACCTGTGTATATTTCATTTCAGACATTCACTTTAATAAAAAAATTAAATTGTTCTAATTCACACCAAAATATCTGGATTCTCTCTTTACCCCTATTAACAGCCTGAATCAGACTTGATGAGGACTTATTAATAGCAACCTTTTGAAATACATCCCTTCAGGAAAGTGAGAGATCAGGTGATATTGGTGTGATGAAAACCAAGAAAGACCTTCCAAAGGAACACTCACTTAGCAAGAGTGGAGAGCTAGCTGATTGTGTGTGAATTAAACTGAATAGTATAATCTGTAGCCCCAGGTTATAGCACACTTAACTTCAGGTGAGCCTCAGAGATAGTGTCAGGTAACTTAATTTTGAACATTACTACTAGGACTGTGATATTGGAATCAGATCCTTAGGAGAACTAACTACAGAGCTGTGCAAGAAGAAGCTATTGACTCATGATATGTAGGAACCCTTTTAAACTGCTTCAGAGCTAAATTTTAGAGTGTGGCATACAGTGTCTTTCTCATGACTTGTTCTTAACCTCTGACTTACTCCACTTCTGTCCTTCTCTTGGTGTTCTGTTTTCTCTTTCACTTCCTTAATTAAGATATTGTAAAGTTTTGGCTGTACCTCTTTCAACTTGCAGAGATGCATGTTTCTCTAAATTCATTTGCTTTCTCTTAGATATATTGGTTATTGTTGCTATAGTGAAGTTTAATTAAATTTGATTTTATTAGAGAATGGAATGAGTGAGGTATTCCTCATTATTGTCCCAGGAATGCTTGCATTAGTGCCAGTTGTAATTCAACTTCTACAAGAAGGAATAATTAATATTTCCTCTTGTTGACAGATATCTCTCTCTCAATCTCAATGCAGAAGTCTCTCACTATCTTTAAAATGTAGAATTTCTACCTGCAAACAGATAAGAATTGTATCTTGGGGTTGGGTGAGGAAGAAGCAAATCAACTACATGTAACCCAGGGGTCGGCAACCTTTCAGAAGTGCTGTGCGAGTCTTCATTTATTCACTCTAATTTAAGGTTTCGTGTGCCAGTAATACATTTTAATGTTTTTAGAGGGTCTCTTTCTATAAGTGTATAATATATAACTAAACTATTGTTGTATGCAAAGTAAATAAGGTTTTTAAAATGCTTAAGAAGCTTCATTTAAAATTAAATTAAAATGCAGAGCCCCCGGACTGGTGGCCAGGACCTGGGCAATGCAAGTGCCACTGAAAACCAGCTTGTGTGCCGCCTTCGGCACCTGTGCCATAGGTTACCTACCTCTGATGTAACCAAAAGAAAAGTATGTCTTTAAATGTGCCCAAACAAATAATAATAAAAAATTCATTGGCTATTTCTCTGCAACTGAGATTGAATGGCTAGATCTATGCCTTTTAAAGGCTGGATTTTATGGCTCTTTGCCTTCCTTCTGAAGGAATTAATCCTCCCTTAATCCAACCCTTTAATCTATGTTGGCCATAGGTGTATGTGGCTTCAGGATCCTGCTTAGGCACAGGAGGTGCCCATCACTCCAACACAGCTTCTTTATTAATTTGCCTCACCACCCTTGTATTTCCCTCTCCTCCCTTGCTCTGAAGCACTGGTAAAATAGTTCGGTGTCCACTTTTTGAATCACTAATGTCTGATGCATCTTTTCAGATTTTGGCGGAAACATCAATGTGGAGACAATTACTGCTTTCATCAGCGGAGGCGGAAGTGTCCTTGTGGCTGCCAGTTCTGACATTGGTCAGTAAAATCTGCGTATCAAACAAATGGGCATAAATGTTGGCTTTTCATTTTATAGCTGCATAAGAGTTTGCTGGATATAGAGAGCACAGATCAGTCCTGTAGGGGAAGGTGTCTTCCTTGTCATGGGAGCTCTTAGAATTCTGGCTGCAACCTTTTTTAAAGGGGATTTTCAAAAGCTAAAACTATACAGCACTCTGTGCATTCAAAACATGCTACAAACCTTCATCCTCACAATGCTCCGAGGGAATTGGTGGTAAAGAAAAAGGAATGCCTTAATTTCACTTTCCAAAGAAAGTTGAGTTCAGCCAAGGGTTGTGTACTGAGTGCACCCAGCAGCCTGGTTAGCAGGGCCTAGCACATAAATCAGGGCTGTCCTTTGTTTTTATTTTGATTTTTAGTTGCTTTTGTGTCTTGTATGTACTGTTAATTGGGAATCCACTTCTCTGTCCTTTTAGGTGATCCTCTGCGAGAGCTGGGCAGTGAGTGTGGAATAGAGTTTGATGAGGAAAGGACAGCAGTCATTGACCATCACAACTATGATATCTCAGACCCAGGCCAGGTAAAAGTCAGACACTGAATTCTTTGGATATGTCAGGGCTTGAGGAAACTTGTCTTAGCTAGTACATAGCTTATGGGAAGGAATTTATTTTTTTAAGCATTTGGCTGTAAGGGCTGGAGACACATCTTGTCGTCTTCCTTTTCTCTTCTTTCCCCTCCTATCCATGCTTATTCCAAAGTCTGTTTTAAGTAGCAGCTGTGAATCTTATTGAATGATATGCTGCTTTTATTATTGCTCTTATCTTTAATGTGAGATTGCAATTTATCATGCACCTTTGATCTATGCCTAGACAACTTCTAACATTCCAGTCACACTGAGCAGTTAAAAACACCACCTGGAATAGTCAGGGGTTCACTGTATTGGACCTCGAACCCCTCGGGGGTAGGAGATCAAATTCCCCCTTTCTAGTGAAATATTTTATTTCCTTTTATTCATGATGGGTCAGGAGATAGAATATCATGCTTAGTAGCCAGACATATTAAAAAAGGTAAACTCTGGCTCAAGACACAAGGACAAAGAGAGATCAACATAGAAAACTCTGTTGAAGTTTATCGAATATATGTGAGATCTTGATTTTCTGTCCTTGCTTGGTTCTGAAATATCTGTCTTTACAGGAGAGATACAAGATGTCCCAATAATGTTTGAGAGTTAAGAACATTGTAACATAGCTTTTCTGTAAACTATGTGGGCGCACACAATCCCGATGGATGGGGAATCACCATAGCTTTGGGGTGCCTATGTAACTTATTAGCAGTGCAGATTTTGCAAACTTTCCTTTTCGACCATACCATCTTGTGCTCGCTATCAAACCAATCTTACAGAGCGTATAGTAGGACTTGGAGATTCATAATTTGTAGCTAGATCTGAGTTCTTCCCAGCCAGTAGATAGTTGAAGGCCTATCAATATCACTGAAAGAATAACTCTCCTAACAGTGGTTTTCAACCTTTTTTCATTGCAGACCCCTTTGGAAATTTTAGACTCAGGTTGAAAACCACTGTTCTATGGTAATAACAGCCTTTCGTGCACCCCCTTAGACATAGTCTGAGGTTGAAAACCACTGCTCTATAGGTTCATGGGGCCTTTGATTTCACTGTGGTGCTGTTATTTAGACTCTCTTAATATGCTTAGTTTGGTATCTCTTCTAGTATGTTGTAATAGCTGAATATTTCCTGGTTTAAACAAAAAATTCTTTCATTGGAAAAATGTAATTAAAACTCGGTACAGTAAGCACAGTAACTACCCCTCTGGATACACAACTGTCCCTCAGGGAGAATTCTTCTGAGTGACTATAAGTTACATCACCGTTTAATTAAGGCAGCTCCTGACAACATGCTGCAAAGCTGTAAGCTCGTTATTCCTTACTTAAGAACATCTTGTGTCCTAGAGCAAGGCCTTGCAGGCCAAGAGGAACCAAACTGCTCTAGGATGGGCTGTGTAAGTGTCACAGACTAAGGCTTTAGGCAGCAGCTGTCCCCCAGTATCTTCTGGCACTTTGGAATGCAGATTCTTCCATGTTGTACTTCAGGGGTAGGCAACCTATGGCACGCATGCGGCGGCACGCCAGCTGATTTTCAGTGGCACTCACGGTGCCGAGTCACAGCCACCAGTCTGGGGGCTCTACATTTTAATTTAATTTTAAATTAAGCTTTTAAACATTTTAAAAACTTTATTTACTTTACATACAACAATAGTTTAGTTATATATTATAGACTTAGAAAGAGACCTTCTAAAAATGTTAAAATGTATTACTGGCATGAAACCTTAAATCAGAGTGAATAAATGAAGACTCGGCACAGCACTTCTGAAAGGTTGCCGATCCCTGTTGTGCTTTTTCTGATATGCTGAAATCCCTTCTATAGTGTTCACATCAGCTTGTGGCAGCAATCAGAACAAATAGGAACTAATAAACACATGTTCCTGCAAGAGATCTGCATCTGTCGCCTGGGATTTACCTTCCTTCTGATTTAAGCTTCCTAATATGCAACTCACAAGAGAAAACCTGCTCTAGACTGTAACCAGCAGGGGCTGTTGTCTGTTCCCTGAGGGCTTCTGAGCATGTGCCTGGTTTCTTCTCCTGCTCTTACCTCCTCCATCCCCTTGCCCTGTATTACAATTCTTCTTCCTGTCAAGAGGCCAGGTGAGACTGTAGAGCCAATTAATGCTACTTCACAGTTCTGGAAGGGCAGCTGTAGAACCTGAGGTGCCGTGTGGTGCAGATCACTAGCCATAGAGTGGCAAGCAGACACACATGTTAACAAGTTGCCTGTGCATTAATGACATTGTTAGTAGCTTGTGAAAGCTCATCACAGGTCTCTTGTTTCCTCCCTGAAACACACGCTCATTGTCGCAGACTCTGAAAATCTGCTGAAGGCTCCCACCATTGTGGGGAAAACTCCATTAAACCCTGTTCTCTTCCGAGGAGTTGGGTAAGTGAACCACGAGGCAAGGCTGGCAGTGGGGCTGTGACTGAGAACAAGAGGTCTCTGTTTGGATGGGTTTCTTGCCACTATCTTCCCTCCACATAGGTTATAAGCCTGGGGCTGGGGTAGGGACTATTATAAACAAAGGAAGATAGGTTGGTTTTTGGTTTCTTCAGTTGAGATGCAACAGGCATTTGGTCCTTTAACAGGATGGAATTGGGGGGAGGGCGGCTGAGGGCAGGCAAGAAAGGCGCAGACTTCATGCTGATTGGGTAATCAAAGGTAATCTCTCAATCTAGTTTTATAAACTTCTTTGAAACAAAACTTTTAATACAGTAACTCCTCACTTAAAGTCGTCCTGGTTAACGTTGTTTCGTTGCTGATCAATTAGGGAACATGCTCGTTTAAAGGTGTGCAATGCTCCCTTCTAACATTGTTTGGCAGCCGCTTGCTTTGTCTACTGCTTGTAGGAAGAGCAGCCCATTGCAGCTAGCTGGTGGGGGCTTGGAGCCAGGGTGGACTGGCAGCCCCCTATCAGCTCCACGCTCCCCTAAGTTCCCTGTGCAGCAGCTGCCTGCAATTCAGCTGTGTCCCTTCCCCCACTGCCATGTGCTGCTCCTGCCCTGTGCCTTGGAGCTGCTCCCCGAGACTCCTGCTTGCTATGCCAGGGGTTGGGATGGAGGGAAGGAAGAGGGGGGGCTAATGTCAGGGTGTCCCCCTTCCCCCGGCTCCTGCACCCTGCTTACCCCATCTTCCATAGAGCAGGGCTCAGGACAGAGGGAGCTTATAGCAGCTGTGGTGTCAGCAAGCTGATCTAATTAACAAGGCAGTGTACTTAAGGGAAATGTGCATATCTCCCTCCATTCTGAGGCACAGAGCGGGAACGTGACTTCCCCAAGATCACACAAGAAGGCTGTCACTGAGCCGGGATAGAACTCTGATCTCTTGAGTTCCTCCTCAGTGCTTTAGCCACATTCTTCCCACCCCCAAATTATCAGTAGGGTAGCAGGAGACCTCCTGTCAACTTGCCAAGAACTTCACATGATGAGTACATGAGCACTGAATGCAGCTCTGGTTGGCTGAGTGTGTATGATTCAATAATGGGCATATGTAGAGTCCAACAGAGTCCTTGAGATTTGGGACTCAGGTGCTGTTTATAGCTCTACCACATTTACTATGTGACTTCTGGCAAATTGGTGTTTCTCTCTCGGCCTCAGTTTCCATATCAGTAAAACCAGGATAATGCCTAAATCTTAGGAAGTTGTGAGGCTTAAGTCATTAATGTTTATAAAGTGCTATGAAGCCGTCTGCTGAAGGGTGCTAGAAAAGGACAAGATACTTTTACTCCAAGCTGAATGTTCTCGATGCTGTATATTTACCAGTGTAAGCAGGCCCCTCACACTAGGTCTACACTTCTCAGTGTCTATGTATTGTATGGCAGGAGTTTACAATCTGAAAGGTCCCATATAATGTGAACTAAATAGTTAATCTGCAGACTAAGTATTTTCAAAAAAGCCAAGGGGGGTTAGGCACCCAACTGTCATTGACAGTCAATTGGAGTTTAGGTATCTAACTCCCTTAAGCACTTTTGAAAAACTTCCCCTAAAATCCCATCTCTTGTTTTTGTATAGTGTGCTGAAAACACCAAATTCTTAGTAGAGTCTCTTACCTGGAGATCTACAATGAAGACATAAGAGATTTGCTAGGAGCCGACACCAAGCAAAAGTTGGAGGTGAGGAGATCATAAAGTAATTATGGCTAAATGAGGATATGCTTTAATTTGCTCTGACTGCTATCAGGCATGCCTAATAGAAATGCGGGAGAACCCAGCAGAAACTTTTTGCAGAAACTGAAACATGAAGCATTTGGGATGTGACAAAAACTGTTCTTATTATGTTTAGTGAGTTTTATCTACAGTCTGGTCCCATTCCCCCAAATCTCATACTTTCCTTTATTGTGTGAGACCCAGTTTGAATACACTCTTGTACATGAAAGTAGAGTGTGCTTCAAATCAATGTTGAAAGTTATCATCAATGTGTTTTTACCTGACAAAGGTTAGACTCAGCTGCTCTCATAATTGCTTTCAAAGTTCTTTATTCTTGATGGTGGCTATTAGAATATGCAACTCACAAGACCAAACTTACTTCTGTTATTTTACGTAGGTATTTGAATTTAACTGAACACGTACAAAAGAATGCCTGTGACTGGTTCCTGCCACCTTTGGCATCAATTTAAAATGCAATACAAAAATAATTACAAAGCCACACACACTCTCTCTCTCTCTCTCTCTCATGGGATCTGAGCCCAGGCCCTGGAAGGGGTGTGTGCATGCATGCATGCATTGTCCTTTTTTAAAGGGGACGCTTTAGGTGGAGCCCTGGCCAGTAGCCACTGGACTTGACCAGAGCCATGGTGGAGTGGCAACTCCTGGTCCTGGGGTTAAAAAATAGCTCTGTAGAACTGACCTTATCATCATTTGTCACTCCACCAATTTTTGTGTGCAAACTTTACCAGCAGTGACATTTTCTTCCAGTTCATTGATAAAGATATTGAGTAGCATTGGACCAAGAACAGATCCCTGTGTGGAGCCCCACTAGAAAGGCTCCAATTGCGTGATGAGTCCCCATTTAGAAGAGCTTGTTGAGGTCTATCAATTAGCCAGTATGCATAAGGGCTGCAGGACTGGATCCAAGGTCCTAGCTTTGGGCTAGGAGGTGGGAATCTGCCTCAACTGTACAGGGAGACATGAAAGGAGTTAGGATGCTGAAAGTGGACACATGGAAAGAAGGGGTCAGGAGAGAGGATACACAAGATCATAGGGAAGGGGAAAGATGTAATGAAAACAGAGATGTAAGAATGAGAGGGATTGTGCAAACCCTTAAAGTGAGGCTGAATTGCCTCAACTGGGGCGCGCACCTCGGGAGCCTTCGTACACAAGGCCTCTGGTCATCTCAGGAGCTGACACTTCACATAAATGTCTGAGAACTGAGAGCAGTCCGCCTAGCGTGCCAGGCGTTCCTGCAACATTTACAAGGCTGCAGTGTCTCAGTGTTTATGGACAACACAACGGCCATGTACTATATTAATAAACAGGGAGGGACTCGATCTTCCCCCCTTTGTCAGGAGACCATCAGACTCTGGGACTTTTGCATAGCCCACTCGATAGGCCTGGTAGCGTCCTTTCTCCCGGGGGTTCGGAACACTCTGGCGGATCGACTGAGCAGGTCATTCCTCTGCCACGAGTGGTCGATACACCCGGCTGTTATTCATTCGGTTTTCCAAAGGTGGGGATTTCCCCACATAGACCTGTTTGTTTCCCGCGAGAACAGGAAATGCCAGATGATTTTTGTGGTGTGAGACTCATAAGTGATGAAGGTTTGGGATGGCAGTACTGTTCTCTGAAACACAACAAAGAAAGAGAAAAGGCGACACTTCGACTGTGCGCCTGTGTGGAGCTAGGAGACTCTCTGACATGGAAGGCCAAATCAAGGCTGCTCATGGCTCAAAAAGCTCTGCCATTCAGTAACTAGCTCAAAGAGAGGAGAAATTAGTCCCTGAGATTCTCTAGCCCGTGGTTATGAAAGGATTTGTCACAAGAATCCTTAGCATTCTAGGGCCTCTCTCACTCACCTCTTTGGCTTTACAAAGAAGCAGCTTCTTCATTAAATAATTCTAAGTAAAGCAGAGGAACAGAGCCGGGGCAGGGAGGGTCACCTGCGTGCCTCTCAGCAGGAGGAACAGTGCCAGGGGCGAAGGGTTCACCCACACGCAGCCCACATGCAAGGGGAACTGAGCCGGGAGCGGGGCCAAGGGTCGCCCGTGCGCCCCTGAAGCAGGGGGAACAGAGCCGGGGTTGTGGGGGTCACCCACATGCCCCTCAGGCACCGGGAACAGGGACGCGCACACTCCAGAGCCAGGGGCGGGATCACTTTGTTGCCGGCACAAAGGCCTGAGGCGACAGCAACAGTGGTTCGTTGCCAGTGCCTCGCTCAATTAGACACACCAGGGTGGAGAAGCAAAAAGGTTTATTTTGAGATCTCAAAGCGCACGTGCTCGGAGACACAGACAGGTCTCAGATCAAGCACACCCCATACAAGCAGCTCTCTCTCTTTATACATGATTTTAGCTAAGCATGTCTATTACCCCCAATGCCCAGCTCCCCTTCCCCCTCTTCTTCCCTCCTTCTAGTTCCCATACAGCAAGCACATTATAAAGCAGCAATTATATTGAGCTGGTTAAATCATACTTAGCAAAAAACATATTATCTCGTTAGTAACTTTTCTTGACCGGTCATTCTGTTTCACTCCCTTCAGCCAGGTGCAAGCAGGCTGTATAATTACCTCCTGGTACTGATAACTAGTTGCCACACATTCCATTCTTTCCATCTAGCCTGTGGAGTTAATTAAAGTCTAAACATGGAAGCGGTTCGGACAAGCAGAGGCCTAATACAGGGAGCCTTCATTGGCACTGTCATTTTCCACCCTTCTGTCAACACTGGGCCATGCCTGGTGCCACCAACAATTCCCTCCTTTGAGAATACTCAACAAACCTTTGGCTGAGTGTTCTCATATACTAATGGACAAAGCGTAATTGAGTTCTATGGAGCTGGGGCTGTCAATGAGAGGGTACATAGGGAGCTTGAGCACGGGGGTACAAAGTTTACGGAAGAGCAGTTAGAGTATTAAACTCTTGGGCAAAGCAAATCTTCAGGTTCTCATACGTATTTGACTCTAACTTGTTAGGGATTCCCCTCCATCCCGCATGTGCCTGGGGAGAAACGGGAGTTAACGAGAGGAGTGTTCCCATAGCAAAGAGTAACATTGTGGCAAACCCTAGGCCTGGATCCATACTGGGCAAGTGATCCTAAGGCCTAACAATTACAATTCCCCAAATACCCACAAAATTACTACTACTAATAACAAGCAGATTAAAAACAAAAGGGACCAAGCCCACAGGTTAGGCTGGCCCTGTCAAAATAAACACAGCCAACGCTCAGAGTGTTCACGGGAGTGCGCTGTAACTGTCAAAGGGGTCACAGGGCATTCCCAGCAGGCCTTACTGTCGCCTGAATAACAGCTTAAGTCCCAGATCGTCATTGGCAGTCTTCTCCGCAGGTTGGACGGTCCACTGTTCAGGAGCTGGCACTGCTTTCAGACGGGAGTAGTGGATCCAGTTCTTGTATCCCTCGACCTTTGCTGCTGTGTGGGTGATCAGCAGGACGGTGTGAGGTCCCTTCCACTTCTCTTGGAGGCTCGTCCTTCCAGGTACGAGCGAGCAGGTCACCAGGCTGCAGGGAGTGGACAGGGGCATCCAGCGGGAGAGGCTGCAAATCTTTGGTATACCTGTGGAGAGAACAGAGAACAGCAGACAGAGAGCACATGTACTGAGATAAGAAACCGCAGCCTACCTCCACTCCCCTAACAGAACCGGTGTACCATTCATAGGCCATGCCCTCCCAAACATAATCTCGAAGGGACTAAGCCTAACCTGCCCTTTGGGAGAGCATGAACTCGGAGCAAAACAAGGGGTAAGGTATCAGGCCACGAAGAAGCCTCTTGGCAGACCTTTGAGAGATGCCGCTTGGTGTCTGATGTAGTTTCTGTAGTACTGGCCGTATTAGGCTTTTAGGTAGGAGGATTTTCCTTCTGTGGAGTGGAGCCATCCCTCCTTTTCCTGGAGCCCAAAGTCGGCCAGATTCCTTTCTTCACAAGAGTACTGAGGGCTGGGAGCTCACCCACTGATGGGATGAGGGCATGCACATGGGCCTCCTCAGCTTCCAATGGTTCCAGGGTGGCAGCCGCTTGGCTTCCTGTCGGCCCTGGCGTTGCCCTTGGCTACGTCCTGGTCTTCTCTTTGATGGGCTTTGCAGTGCACCACTGCTACCTCTGAGGAGCTGCACCGCTTCCAGAAGCCGGAGAATCTGTGTCCCATGCTTGACCGGGGACCCCTGAGCTGTAAGCATTCCTCTTTGCTTCCAGAGACCTGCATGAGCATGTAGCACTCCAAAGGCATATCTGGAATCAGTAAAAATGTTAACTCTTTTTCCTTTTGACAGTTCAGTGCGGGTTAAAGCTACCAATTCAGCCAGCTGGGCTGGCGTTCCGGCAGGCAAACTTTCCGCTTCCACAGTCTCATGGAAGTTACAACAGCATAGCCCGCCCTCCTTTGCCCATCTGTAACAAGGCTGCTGCCGTCAGTGTACCACTCATACTCTGCATTGGGGAGTGGCTGATCTTTTAAGTCTGGGCGGCTGGAGTACTGGGCATCTATGATTTCTAAACAGTCATGTTCCTGCTCCTCTGTCTCTGGCAACATAGTGGCTGGGTTGAGGAGGGGCAGGTCTGCAGGAGTAACTTCAGGATTTTCTAGGAGTTTAGCCTGGTGCCGAGCTACCGAGCCTCGTGAGCCAGAGACCACCCTTAGTGTCCAGCAGGGCTTGAACCATATGAGGGTATACACCTGCACAGTCCCCCAAAGTCAGTTTCTCTGCTTCACCAAGCACTAGGGCAGTTGCGCGACAGCTCGCAAGCAAGCTGGCCACCCCTTAACAACAGTCCAGTTGTTTAGAGAAATATGCCACAGGACGTTTCCAAGTGCCTAATAATTGAGTAAGCACCCCTAGAGCCACTCCCTTCCTTTCATGCACATACAGTTGAAACGGCTTAAAGATGTCTGGCAGACCGAGTGCCGGGGCTTTCATTAGCTTCGCTTTAACACTTTAAATGCCTTGTCAGCTTCTGAGGACCAGTGAAAGGGGTCGTGATCCATTCCCTTAACACATTCATACAAGGGCTTAGCCCACAGTCCAAACTCTGGGATCCATATTCTGCAAAAGCCTGCCATGCCCAGAAAAGCCCTGAGCTGTTTACGATTGCTTGGGACAGGAATTTGACAGATTGCTTCCTTCCTCTCATTTGAAAGCTGTCTCTCCCCCTGTCTTATGTGAAATCCTAAGTACTGTACTTCTGAGAGGGCAATCTGAGCCTTGCTCCGAGCTACCCGGTATCCTCAGAGCCCAACAAAGTTCAGGAGGCTCACAGTGGCGAGGAGGCAAGGGGTTAATCCACAGCCCCAATTAACAGGTCGTCCACATACTGCAAGAGGAGGATCCCGTCCGGGTATTCCACTCCTCCAGGCCTTTGGCCAGAGCCTGGCCGAAAAGGGTGGGGGAGTTCTTAAATCCCTGAGCTAAAACAGTCCAGCAAAGCTGCTTTTTAACCCTTCGGTCGTCTTCCCACTCGAAGGAGAAAATCTCCTGAGATTGTGTGTCGACCGGAATTGTGAAGAAAGCATCTTTCAGGTCTAGGACCGAAAAGTGGGTGTACTGCCCTCCTATAGATGCCAACAGTGTATACGGGTTTGGAACAAGGGGTGCAGAGTCTTAACCCATTCATTAACTGCCCTCAGGTCCTGGACCAGCCGATAGGTGCCATTGGGCTTTCGAACAGGCAGGATGGGGGTGTTCCAGGCTGACTGGCATTCTCACAGTACCCCGTACTTCAGAAACTGATTTATAGTTTCCTGCAGCCCTTCTCTGGCCTCCCTCTTGATCGGATACTGCTTGATCCGCACAGGACCTTTTCCTGGCAGGAGCTGAACCTTAATAGGGGTGTGATGTGCTGCCTTTCCTGGGACCCCGATGCCCATACTAAAGGAAAAACCTGGTCCTCCCACTGGCTCCACTCTGGGGCTTGCATGGCTGAGGCTCAACTGCAAGAGTCATTATCCAGGCATTCTCTGGGGGCAAGGTGAGAGTGATTTCATCTTGGGTGAAGTGCAGGGTGGCACCTAGCGACAAAGCAGATCCGTCCCAGTAGGCGTTGGGCAGTTGGGAGGTAAACCAGCTTGTGGGAGAGAATTTTGTCTCCCAAAGCACATTCTGCTGGGGCATACACTGGACATTTGATTCCTTTTCCTGTAGCGCCCGACCACAGTGAGGAATCTGCCACAGGCAGCTGAAGGGGTTGATTTACAGCGGTTCGAGCTGCTCCAGAGTCTACTAAAAGTCTATTTCGAATTTCCCACCGCATTTTTACTCGGGGTTCGGGGCAGGATAGTCCGTCTCCCCTGACACCCCTAGTCTTGATTCTCTGCTGCCATCATAGGGGTATCTTCCCTCTCGGGCACTCATTTTCCAGTGTCCCTCCTTCGGCATATGGCACACTGATTGCGTCCCAAGCGCCTTTCCTGTGAGCCAGGCGCCCACGTCCACGACCTCTCATTCCCGGCCCCTTCCACCACCTTCCTGAAACTTCCTCTTGTCACTGGCCTGTACTGCTGCAACCATCATCTTCACTTGCCTTTTTCCTTCTCTCCCTCCTGAGGCTGTAAACCTTGTTTGCAGTTTCCAAAATCTGTGCCACAGACATGCCCATCAAATCCTCCTTTTTCTGCAATTTCCTTTTAATGTCAGGGGCAGCACGGCTGGTAAAGATACCTTTTATAATTGACTCAGTTGCTGCATTATCAGGGTCTGCGTTAGTGTTTTGCGAATGGTATCCCGGATGCGCTGCAGAAGCGACGGACTTTCCTTAGGCTCCTGTATGAGCTCATAGGTTTGGCCCAATTGTTATGGCGAACAGCTGGCGTCGGAGTCTAGCAAGAGCAGCTCCTTGTACACAGTGGCGGGTCTGACCATTAGGATTCCACCTAGGATCTGCTAGGGGACCATATTGGCAGGAGTGGCAACATTAGCGGATCGATCATGCCTTAGTTGTGCTTCTTCTCTTGCCTTAGCTATAACCTGATTCCTCTCCACTTCAGACAACAGGGTCCTCATAAGGATATTACAGTCATCCCAGTCAGGCTTGTGACTGGCAAAACATCCCTCAAAAACTGAAATAAACTTGCTGGGATTCGTGGAGAATTCCCCTGCCTGTGCCTTAAAGGCTGCTAGGTCCACTGGGTTAAAAGGCACATGTGAGTAAACTAGCATAGTAGTGGCCCGGCGCCCCTCCGCTCCCGGGCGGGCCACCACAGTCTCAGTAATCAACGGATAAAGTCCCACTGAAGGAGCAATCTCTGAAACCTGAGGCACCTGGTCTTTATACGGTGGGGGTGTAGGAGCTGAAGGGGACACCGACTCTGCCATTACAACCGGGGAGGGGTTCGGGGGACTAACAACAGTGACTGCCGAGCCTGTCGGAGTCAAATTACACTCTTGCAACAGATCTGACCTATCTCTCAACAACATAAACAACTGTGCATACATAAATTCATTCCACTTATTCATTCACTGACAAAACAAAGCTAATTGAAGGATCGTGTTGTAATTAAGTGATCCCTCCGGTGGCCACCTTTCCTGGCCCTCTAGCTGGTACTGAGGCCAGTCTACTGTACAGAATCTTTTCAGTTTACTTTTAGTCAATGGATCTTTTTCAAACACTTTCCAATTCATCAGAATGCATTCTAAGGGTGTACACCGTACCCTGCCTGTACTCTGTCCCTGCCCCATACCTATGGGAAGACACTGGGCATCCCCAGGTCTTAACAGGCAAACAAAGGTTAACAGCACTGGACTGTTCCTACCTTATCCACGAGACCGGTTCCCCACCGTCGCCCGTAGCTGCTTCTCCACTATCTGGCGCATTGCACCGTAGTGCCCTCCGGGTCGACCACACGCGTCTCCGCGAGGCCCCGATGAAGTCACCGGTGCGTGCTGGGCATCGGTCGTCGCCGCAATCCGTCGACCTCCAGGAGGTCGGGCAAGGCTAAATTTAGCCTCAAGCCCACCCAGGGGCGCCAAAACTGTTGCCGGCACAAAGGCCTGAGGCGACAGCAACAGTGGTTCGTTGCCAGTGCCTCACTCCAATTAGACACACCAGGGTGGAGAAGCAAAAAAGGTTTATTTTGAGATCTCAAAGCGCCGTGCTCGGAGACACAGACAGGTCTCAGATCAAGCACACCCCATACAAGCAGCTCTCTCTCTTTATACATGATTTTAGCTAAGCATGTCTATTACCCCCAATGCCCAGCTCCCCTTTCCCCCTCTTCTTCCCTCCTTCTAGTTCCCATACAGCAAGCACATTATAAAGCAGCAATTATATTGAGCTGGTTAAATCATACTTGGCAAAAAACATATTATCTTGTTAGTAACTTTTCTTGACCGGTCATTCTGTTTCACTCCCTTCAGCCAGGTGCAAGCAGGCTGTATAATTACCTCCTGGTACTGATAACTAGTTGCCACACATTCCATTCTTTCCATCTAGCCTGTGGAGTTAATTAAAGTCTAAACATGGAGCGGTTCGGACAAGCAGAGGCCTAATACAGGAGCCTTCATTGGCACTGTCATTTTCCACCCTTCTGTCAACACTGGGCCATGCCTGGTGCCACCAACAACTTGCACTCCCTCAGGCAAGGGAAAGAGCTAGAGCGGGGAGGGTCGCCTCGCCCCCTCAGGCAGGGGGAACTGAGCCAGGGACAGTCACATGAGCTCCCCTCAGGCAGGGGCAACCGAGCCGGGGGATTTCCCATGTGCCCCTCAGGCAGGGGCAACTGTCCCGGACTCACAGATCGTGCCCACTCATGGCCCCGTGCGGCCCTTCTCGGGGGTCCACTCTCTCTAGGGGTCAGGCCCCTCCACCTCCTGGAGCCGCACCTCTCTGAGCCTTAGCACGTCTGTCTGCCGTGGGCCCCCTCAGGGAGTCCACGTGCTCTGGACCCCCTAGGCCTCTTCACCCCCAAAGGGGTTGATGCAACCCTGTGACTCTCAGCCAGCATAAAACAGGAGGGTTTATTGAGAGTTGAACACAGCACAGGAAACTCTCAGGGCTTCAGGCCTGGCCTCTCACAATAACAGCACATCCCAGTCTCCCTGCATCCAGGTGGGCTCTGCCTGCTTCCCCTCGCCAGCCCCGAGCCCCCCTGCTTCCCAGCTGGGCCTCTGATATCCCCAGCCTCAAGCCCCGCCTCAGTCCATTGTCTTCTCTCCAGTAAACAGGGTCGTAAACAGGAAGGCCTGGGTCTCCTCTCCTCCCAGCTCTCCTCTGGCTGGAACCGGCTGGTCAGGTCACCGGGGTCCTCTCTCTGCAGCCCTTTGTCCTCCCACTGGCCAGAACCGGTTGTGTCTCCTGAGCTGGGGTCCCAAGTCCCTCTCCCGTCCTCTGTAACAACAAACTCCCTCTCCCCTCACCTCGTTAAACCAGTAACATCCAGGGACATTGAGTCCCACCCCCTGTGCATGCAAACCACTGGAAAACACAGAAACCCCAAGAAAACCCCCCACTTCGTCACAGCAGCCAAGCCCGGGGCTTCCGTGCACCCCTCAGGCAGGGGCGGAGCCAGGAGGGTCACCCACATGCCCTTGAGGCAGGGCAGCCAAGCCAGGGGTTGCCCATGTGCCCCTCAGGCAGGGGAACCGAGCAGAGGGGTTGCCTGCGTGCCCCTGAGGTGGGAACCGAGGCAGGGGTCCCCTGCACACCCCTCAGATAGGGAAACCGGGCCGAGGGTTGCCTGCACGCCCTTCAGTCAGTGGGAATGGAGCTATTGGGGTCACCCATGTTCCCCTCAGGCAAGGGTATGGAGCCAGGGGGTCACCCACACATCCCTCAGGCAGGAAACAGAGCTATTGGGGTCACCCATGCACCCTTCAGGCAGGGGAACCAGGCCAGGAGCCTGTGAATTTGGCTGCATAGAGATAATCATGCAATTTCTTGGTCAGAGCCCACTTTAATGCTAAGAACTCTAGTTTGTGAACTGGCTAGTTCTTTCAATGATACTAGACTCTTACTAGCATAGGCAACTGGTCTCCATCCATCTGGATGTTCTTGGTAGAGGACTCCTCCAAGTCCTTCCATATTAGCATCATTGTGTAGTAGATATCTTCTTTTAATATTGCCAAAACTAATGCACCTGGTGCGTGCTACTTTATCTATTAACATCTGAAAAGCATTCTCACAATTCAGAGTTCACCAGTCTCCAAAGGATTCACTGACTTGGTAGTAGTTGGCATCTGGATGCAGAGCCTGGCCTTTTCCTATGAGGAAATACCCCAATGGTGAGTTAATGTAAGGGTCAACAAAGGTCAGTAATTCCCTCTACAAATTGCCTATAATAATTGCAGAATCCCAAGTAACAGATGGTTACTCACCTGTGTAACTGTTGTTCTTGAGATGTGTTGCTCATATCCATTCCAATTAGGTGTGCACACGCCGCGTGCACGTTCGTCGGAAGATTTTACCCTAGCAACACTTGGTGGTCGGCTGGGCGCCCCTGGAGTGGCGCCGCTATGGCACGGATATATACCCCTGCCGACCCATCGCCCCTCAGTTCCTTCTTGCGGCTACTCCGACAGTGGGGAAGGAGGCGGGTTTGGAATGGATATGAGCAACACATCTCAAGAACAACAGTTACAAAAGTGAGTAACCGTCTTTTCTTCTTCAGTGCTTGCTCATATCGATTCCAATTAGGTGATTCCCAAGCCTTACCTAGGCGGTGGGGTCGGAGTGAGATGTTGCAGAATGCAAAACTGCTGAGCCAAAGGCTGCATCATCTCTGGACTGTTGGACCAGAGCATAATGTGAAGCAAAGGTGTGGACCGAAGACCAGGTAGCTGCACAACATATCTCCTGGATAGGTACACGAGCCAGGAAGGCGGCAGATGAAGCCTGAGGCCTGGTAGAGTGTGCGGTGAGGTGGCTCGAGGGTACATGAGCCAAGTCATAACAGATGCACGCTGTTACCCATGATGAGATCCTCTGGGATGAGACAGGTAGACCCTTCATTCGGTCTGCCACTGCAACAAGAGCTGGGACATTTCACGAAATGATTTTGTCCGCTTGATATAAAATGTGGCGCTCTCGGACATCCAGGAGTACAATTGTTGCTCCCGTTGTGATGAGTGCGGCCGGGAAGAAGAAGACCGGAAGGAAGATATCCTGGTTGACATGGAATGCGATACCACTTTAGGGAGGAATGCGGGTGTGGTCGTAACTGCACCTTGTCCTTGTGGAACACAGTATCACGGTGGGTGCACCGTTAGCGCCTGGCTTCGGAAACTCGTCTGGCCAATGTAATGGCTCACGAGAAAAGCTGTCTTCAGGACAGGTATAGAAAGGAGCATGTTGCCAACGGCTCAAATGGGAGACATATGTCTGGTTAGAACCAGGTTGAGGTCCCATGTTGGGGCAGGCGTCGTACCTGTGGGTATAGGTGCTCCAGGCCCTTAAGAAATCTAGAGACCATAGGGTGTGAGAACATGGGCGGCCACTCCACCCTGGATGGAAGGTAGAGATGGCCACCAAGTGCACCCGCAAGGAAGATACCGCCAGGCCCTCCTGTTTGAGAGACCAGAGGTAATCCAAGATGGTTGGGATCGAGGCCTCAGCGGGGGTAACACTGTGTGTCCCGCACCAAGAGGAGAAACACTTCCATTTGGCCAGATCGTTGACCGGGTGGAAGGCTTCCTGCTACCCAGGAGTACTTGCTCTACTGAGGCAGAGCAACGCAACTCTGACTGGTTTAGCCATGCAGCAGCCACGCCTTGAGGTGAAGGGCCTGCAGGTCTGGGTGGCGAAGTCTGCCGTGGTCCTGCGTTATGAGGTCTGGGTGGAGTGGCAGGGTGTCGGGTTGGCTAGTGACAGATCGAGTGGCGTGGTGTACCAGTGCTGCCTGGGCCACGCTGGGCGATCAAGATTAGGTGCACTCTGTCCCTGCAGAGTTTTAGCAGGACCTTGTGAACCAGCGGGAACGGCGGGAAGGTATAAAGCAGCCGGTTCGTCCACGGCATCAGGAATGCATCCGAGATCGACCCTGGTGAGAGGCCTTGGAAGGAGCAGAACATCTGGCATTTCCTGTTCTCGCGGGAAGCAAACAGGTCTATGTGGGGAAATCCCCACCTCTGGAAAACCGAATGAATAACATCTGAGCATATCGACCACTCGTGGCAGAGGAATGACCTGCTCAGTCGATCCACCAGAGTGTTCCGAACCCCCGGGAGAAAGGGCGCTACCAGGTCTATCAGTGGGCTATACAAAAGTCCCAGAGTCTGATGGTCTCCTGACAAAGGGAGAAGATCGAGTCCCTCCTGTTTGTTTATATAGTACATGGCTGTTGTGTTGTCTGTAAACACTGAGACACATGACCTTGTAAATGTTGCAGGAATGCCTGGCATGCTAGGTGGACTGCTCTCAGTTCTCAGACATTTATGTGCAGGGTCAGCTCCTGAGGTGACCAGAGGCCTTGCGTCTGAAGGCTTCGAGTGCGCGCCCCAGCCGAGAGAAGAGCGTCCGTCATCAGGGACACTGAGGGCTGAGGCGGATGGAGCAGTAGCCCTGCATACACCAGGGAGAGTCAGCCACCAGTTTAGAGAGCCTAGAGTGCTCGGGGAATGGTGACTATTGTGTCTATTGAGTCCCTGCTCAGGCGGTATACCAAGTTGAGCCAAGTTTGTAGCGGACAGAGGCGGAGCCTGGCATGCCTGGTTCTGACGTGCATGCAGCCATGTGACCCAAGAGACTGAGACAAGTGCGAACCGAGGTCGTCGGGAAATTTTGCAGACCGTGGATGATTGTTGCCATTGCTTGAAACCGCGGCTGTGGTAAGCAGGCCCTGGCGAGATTGGAGTCTAGGATCGCTTCTATGAAGTCTAACCTCTGTGTGGGAACCAGAGAGGACTTCTCTATATTGATCACCAGGCCTAGATGAGTGAATAGGTCCCTGGCGATGCCCACATGCTGGGCGACTTGTGTCTCGGAGGTCCCCAGAGGAGCCAATCGTCCAGATCACGAGCTGCGTGTATCCAGCGTCGGCGGAGATATGCGGTGATCACGGCCATTCACTTTGTGAATACCCTTGGGGCTGTGGAAGGCCGAAGGGCAGGACCGTGAACTGGAAGTGCTGATGGTTGGCTCTGAAGCGGAGGTACCTCCTGTCGGAGGAAAAATGGTGATATGAAAATATCGTCCTTCATATCGAGGCGGCATACCAATCTCCAGGATCAAGGATGGGATAATGGTCCCCAGGGATACCATCACGGAACTTCAACTTTACCATAAACTGGTTGAGTCCTCGCAGGTCTAGGATGGGTCTGAGACCACCCTTCGACTTGGGGATTAGGAAATAGCGGGAGTAAAGCCCTTGCCCTTTTCATTCTTTGGCACCTCCTCTATAGCTCCCATGGTGAGGAGCGACCGCACCTCTTGCAAGAGGAATTGCTCGTGAGAGGGTCCCTGAAGAGGGACGGGGTGGGAGGGTGGGGCTGAAACAAATTGGAGGTGGTATCCATATTCCACCGTGCGTAGGACAGAGGTCCGAGGTTAACTGGGACCACGCCGGGAGGAAGTAGGAGAGATGGTTGGAGAAGGGAGGAGAAGGATCCTGGCCTGTACTTGTACGCTGTCCTCGGCGCACCTTCAAAAGTTAGATTTTGGTCCCGCTGGTGGTTTGAGGACCTTGATTTTGGCCCTTTGGGGTCCTGACTGGTGTCTACACCCACCTCGACCGTGCCGCCTGTCAAAGTCCTGCCTGTTTCTAGGCACAAAATATGGACGGGGCGGTTGGGGGCGGAAGGGTCTGCATTGGGTCACTGGTGTGTGCATGCCTAGCGAACGTATTATGACCCTATTGTCTTTCAGGCTTTGCAGCCTAGGGTCAGTCTTCTCCGAGAAGAGGCCTTTACCATCGAGCGGCAAGTCCTGGATGGTGTACTGCAACTCGGGTGGGAGGTTGGAAGCGTGAAGCCATGAGATCGCCTCATGGCAGCACCTGAGCCAGAGTCCTGGCTGCTGAGTCGGCTGCATCGGCGAGGCTTGGAGGGAAGTTCTGGCCACCTTTTTTCCTTCCTCCAAGAAGGCCGCGAACTCCTGGCGGGAATCCTGAGGGAGTAGTTCCGTAAATCTCCCCACCTCCACCCATGTTTTGTAATTATAGCGGCTGAGGAGGGCTTGTTGATTCGCCACCCAGAGCTGTAAGGCGCCCGCTGAATACACCTTACGGCCGAGCAGGTCCATTCGCCTAGCCTCCTTCGATTTTGGGGCTGCCGCCTGCTGGCCATGGCGTTCCCTCTCATTAACTGATTGAACGACCAGTGAGCAGGGAGGAGGATGGACATATAAATACTCGTACCCCTTAGAGGGCACCATATATTTACGCTCGACTCCCCTGGCCGTAGGTGGGATGGAGGCCGGCGATTGCCATATATTGTCTGCATTGGCTTGGATGGTACGAATGAACGGTAGGGCCACTCTGGTGGGAGCATCCGCCGACAGAATGCTCACCACCGGGTCCTCCACCTCTGGGACCTCCTCTCCCTGGAGGTTCATGTTGAGTGCTACCCTCCTGAGGAGGTCCTGGTGGGCCCTCAGGTCGATTGGAGGCGGGCCCGAGGAAGATGTCCCTGCCACCGCCTCATCTGGAGAAGAGGAAGAGGAGACACCTGGGACGAGAGGGTCCTGCGTGGCCTCTTGCTCCTGAGCAACCTCCTGCTCCAGTGGGACTGGGAGTCGGTGGGTGGACTGGAGCTTCCTCTGTACCAGCGGGAGGCGGATGGCTGATTGTCACCTCTGGCACCTGGTGCTCTGATGGTGCTGGCGGACGGAACTACTGGTGCCCCTTGGGCCTGGTGTACGCCCAAGGCGTCCAGAAGGACCACAGGTGTGGGCCTAGGTCCTGGGCCTGTCCCTCTTGGAAGACCCGGTGGGCACATCAGACTCACGGTCCTGTGCATAATAGCTGTCAGCGGGACGACTCTGAAGCATGCCTGGAAGGCCATGGAGGAGCGGAGGCTCTGAGCAGAGTCCATGTCTCTAGCAGGCCTAGCTCTACTTGGCACCAGATACCGGTACCGGGAGGCATACGGTGCCGGGAGGCAGATCGGGACCTGCGACTGGAGCGGTGCCGGGAGGTCGGCGCGATCTCGAGGCTCGGCATCGGGAGCGGCTACGAGTCACGGTGCCTGGGCGGTGCCGAGAATATCGGGCGGTGACCGGGATGCTGACTGGAGCAGCGAGTGCGACTGGTACCGCAGAGGAGAGCGGTGCGGGACTGCGGCGGCGAGCGCGCGCGCGCCGTCGGGACCTGCGTCTGCGGGACCATGATCTAGAAACGGTGCGGTCTGCTGTGCCAACAGAGGTGGCGAATCAAGGCGGCTTGCCTATAGACTGTATCGCCCGCACCAGCGGTGCCGGAGGCGGAGGCAATATCGACTCTGTCATCAAAATCAGATCCCTCGCCGTTGAGCGTCTCCGGCATGGGCGGGATATTAAGCTCTACCACGGGTCTGGCCGGGAGCTGACAGGCACCAGACTCGATGGCCCTTGTGGGACCGGGAATTGGCGGTGCAGGCGTCGTCGGTGCCGTGGCGGGTGTCGGCGCCGGGCGGTCCGACTTGGATGAGCTCTCTGGCTGCGGTGCAGGTGGCACGGAAGCAGCAGGAGTCTTAGATTTTCGACCTCGGGAGAGGGGCGCGTCGAGCGGCCTCGGTGCCAGCGGCGGGTGGTGCTGAGAGCCTTGGCGTGCCGCTGCGGTCCGGTGCCAAGGAGGTGCTTCTGTTGAAGAGTGACCAGTGCTCGGTGCTGAAGGCTGAGGCGTGAGCCGCCTCCATGAGGAGCTGCTTTAGCCTAATGTCCCGCTCCTTTTTGTTCTTGGCTTAAAAGCCTTGCAAATGTGGCACTTAGCTGTCAGGTGCGTCTCCCCGAGGCACTTCAGACAGGAGTCGTGTGGGTCTCCTGTCAGCATCGACCTGCGGCAGGCCAAGCACGGTTTTGAAACCTGGTGAACCGGGCATGGGCCCGGCACGAGTGCGGGAAGGGCTATTCCCAAACCCCTCTTAACTAATATTATACTAAATATACTATAAAGTAATAAACTAAAGTGAATTATATAAAAAGTTTTTAACTATATACACAACAAGGAACGAGAGAACTACGAGTAGCTAGGGAAGTGGAGGTCAGCTCAGCCGCGCTCCACTGTTCCAACGACCAAAGCAGGCGGTAGAAGGAACTGAGGGGCAGATGGGTCGGCAGGGTATATATCTGGTGCCATAGCGGCGCCACTCCAGGGCGCCCAGCCGACCCACGAGTGTTGCTAGGGTAAAAATCTTCCAGCGAATGTGCACGCGGCGCACACCTAACTGGAATCGATATGAGCAAGCACTCGAAGAAGAACCGAAAGGTTCTATATCTCATTAATGATCACCTAAGCAACCAGCAGCACTGACGTCATTGGGAGTTTAGTCTAACTAAGAAGCAAGTAGGAGGCTCAGGATTTGGCTCAATAGTTGGTCAGATCAGATTCGCTGAACCCCTTGCTGACAGGAGATTCCACACTAGAATGGCAGGGAGTGCTGAAAGCTAAGGCACTTCTACAATGCAAATTGACCCCAGTTGGGAACCCAGTTCCATCCCATCTCCAAAACAAAATGAAACAATGTTGGGAAACAGTGGTATTGTAACATAGTCTCCAACAACACAGGTTTTGTCTATGGTACAAGACCAAAGATTGAGGTGCGTGGGGGTGCGTGAGGTGCGTGAGAGGTGTACCAAGAAGGTCACACAGTACCCCCTTGCACTACAGTTGTGCTGAGGATTGTAAAAGTGGACAACCCCCAGCAGGAAGTAACTTGGGGGTCACGCTCCCTGGCTTACTTCTCTGATCAGCTGCTTCTCTGCCTCGACATCTGGCTGGGGTTCAGGTAGGAGAGCTGGCTTCACTTCCAGCTGAGCAGTCTCAGCAGGTAACAGACCTAAGGAAAGGAGAAAGATTACTCACACATACAACAGAGGACTGTCCACAGATCATTTGGCAACTAACCAACAGAAAGAGGCTAACAGATGATAGGGAATGTGTCAGCCTAGACCAGGGGTCTCAAACTCAAATGACCACGAGGGCCACATGAGGATTAGTACATTGGCCGAGGGCTGCATCTGACACCTTCCCGAGCTGTCCTCGGCCCGCCCCACTCCACCCCTTCCATGAGGCCCGCCTCTGCCTCACCTCTTCCCACCCCTTCCCTGCCCCCATTCCAACCCCTTCCCTGAAATCCCCACCCCAACTCCACCTCCTCCCTGCCCCCAGGGGGTGCAGGAGGGGCGTGGGGTGTGGCAGGGGGCTCAGGGCAGGGAGTTGGGGTGTGGGGTGCAGGAAGGGTGAGGGGTGCGGCAGGGGTCAGGGGATCGGAGTGCAGGAGGGGTGCGGCAGGGGTCTCAGGGCAGTGGGTTGGGGTACAGGAGGGTGTGTCAGGGGTCGGTGCAGGGTGCGGCAAGGGGCTCAGGGCAGGGGGTTCGACTGCAGGAGGGGCTCGGGGAGTGGGCTCTGGCCCAGCACGCACCAGGGGGGCAGGGCAGGCTCCTTGCCTGCCTGCCCTGCCCCCATGCTGCTCCGCTCCGGGAAGCGGCTGGAATGTGGGGGAGCAAGGGCCAGGAATGGGGAACTGCAGCCAATGGGGGCTGCTGGGGGCGGTGCCTGAAGCAACATCAACACACACCCCTGCGCCTCTCTTCCCCCACATTCCTTCCGCTTCCTGGAGCAGCGTGGGGGCAGGGCAGGCAGGCAGGGAGCCTACCCTGCCCCCGGTGCGCGTCGGGCCGGGCCGCTCTGGCTAAACGCTGAGGGAGGGCGGGTGGGGCTGCGAGGACCTTGCGGGCTGCAGAAAATAACCTTGGGGCCGCATGGCTGCATGTTTGAGACCTCTGGCCTAGACATTCCTTTAAATTGTGCTAATAGGATACAGTCCACCCTGATAGAGAATGCTCTGTGCTGGGGCTGCACCTGAGAGAAAGTCACTGCTGTGTGGAAGGACAGAGTTTTAAACAGCTTGG
The DNA here is from genome assembly GCF_016161935.1 of Mauremys reevesii. NCBI lineage: Eukaryota > Metazoa > Chordata > Testudines > Geoemydidae > Mauremys > Mauremys reevesii. Next base: position 2,346,504 of record NC_052643.1, read on the forward strand.
TTCCAGGTATGTAAAAGGCTGAAGATAATTCTAGTCTAGTCTAGATATTATTACTATTATTTTCCAGGATGTAACTGAGGGCTACAATGGTATGATCTTTGCCTGTGGCCAGACTGGCAGTGGGAAGTAGTTTACCGCGTAGGACACTCTAAACCCTTCAACACAGAAAGACATTGTTCCCTGGACACTGGATCACATTTCTGAGAGCAGTACAGGTCTGCAGTGATGTGAAAGGGTTATGGCAGTAAATGCAAGAGTGAGAGATGCTTGGAATACAGTGCTAATTGGAGTCTTCCTGTCCCTGGTTTTCATCTAGCTATTCACTCAGGGAGGGGGATCATTCTCACCCCCATTTTACAGATGAGGATATTGAGGCACACAAATGTTATGCAACTTGCCCTAGACAGAGAATTAGCATCAGAGCTGAGAACAGAACCTAAGAGTCTTGATGCCTAGTCCTCTGCTCTAACGGCTGGAGAATGCTGCCTCTTCACCCAAGCCTAAAGCTACGGGATGCAGGCAAGATGTCTGGTTAAATGGAGCAGTGATCTTGTGAACTTGTGCTTCTCAAGCTTCATAGCCCCTATGCAGCTCCTTCCCTTCCCTTCCCTCAGAGAGAAAAGGCAGGAGTACCACTTAATGTGGCCACCTAACATAACCTCAGGCCCAGGAGGAGGATCAGCAGTAGGGAGGCAAGCGGGCATGGACATTGCCTGCTCTCTTGAAGGTTGGTTCTGGCTGGGGCAGGGAAGGAAGAAAGGCCATAGAGTCTTAGCCCCTACATGAAAGGCTGCTCCTATCCAGCAGTATGGAGGATGGGTCCTAGAGGCTGCTCCCTCCTAAAGTCTCCCCATCTGAAAACAGACTGCTCCCATCCTTACCCCTATCCCTCCCACCCAACTCAAAGGCCAAAGCTGCTGGTGTTGGGCTGAAGAAACCTTCCCCAATAGGCAGAAGGGAGGTTGGGGAGAAATGCCAATGTGCACTCTGTATATTTAAGGTGTAATTTTCTGGCCAATGATAAAGCAACTCTGGAGCAGTTCAAGGGCATCATACCTGACAAGTTATTTGTGTTCATCTGTTCAGCCAAAATGGCCTTCAGCTTCCTGATCTCCTCCTGATACTCCCTCAGCAGAGCATCTTTGGGATCCTCATTGATACGGGCTTGTTCTTGATGTTCTTTGCCCGGTTGGCGTGGCGCAAAGTGCTGAGGCTCTCGTTGTAGTTGTTATCAGCAGGAGACAGGCAGGCCACCATGAGGGTCTTAGTGTTTCCTCCAAGGAGTCCTGCAGCAACCGGGTCAGCTTTGAGTCTCGATAGGGGATGTGTTTGCACCTGCCATCTACCAGGGCTGAGATGACATTGCCCAGAGCTGAGAGAGAGAGGTTAATTTTGGTGGCTTCTTTGAGACGCTCCCCTGTGGCTCCGGTTTTGGACTGCCTCTCGCTTCCAGCCAGATCCACCAGGTTGAGTTTTGCAGCCCTCAGGTGATCCTGCCCTCTCTCATCTGCAAGAAAACAATGTGGGATTGGGTTCTTTTAAGAAGAAGCAACTTCACCAGACAAGGACCAGGCCTCTTGCCCTTAGGCATTACATATCAATTTGGGCCCTAGACTTCATATGCACATAGGCCCCGATTCAGAAGAGCACATATACTCATGCATAACTTCTAAGACAGGCTTGAGTCCCATTGAAATCATGTGCTTACCTATTTTGCTGAATCAGGGCCCTGGTTCCCAGAATACACAGCAAAACTTCTTGAACCGCTTTAGATTCTGATCCCGTGAGCACTCTCACCTCCCATAGGCTTCAATGGAAGATGAGGGTACACAGAATTTTGCAGAAGACACTCAGCACCGTGCAGGATTGAGACTCTTACCTTGTACAGGTTCTTTCATTCATTCATTCATTCATGCCCGTCACCCCAACCGGGGTATGGGCCGCCAACAACAGATCTCCATAGTCTTCTATCCTGGGCCATTCGCTCTAGCTGGTTCCAGGTATAGCCCATTTTTTTGCTATCAACCTGAAGGTCGCGTCGCCAGGTATTTCTTGGGCGGCCTCTTTTCCGCTTGCCTTGGGCGTTCCACTGCAGTGCCTGTCTGGTGATGTTGGTTGGCTGCTTGCGTAGTGTATGTCCTATCCAGCCCCACCTTCTCCTTCTAATTTCTTCCTCTGCTGGGAGTTGATGGGTCCTCTCCAAGAGGTGGATGTTACTGATGGTGTCTGGCCAGCGGATCTGGAGAATCCTTCTGAGGCAGCTATTAATGAAGGTCTGGATCTTCCTGGTGGTTGTTTTGGTTGTCCTCCAGGTTTCAGCTCCATACAGTAAGACTGATTTCACGTTGGAGTTGAACAGTCGAATCTTTATTGCCAAAGACAGCTCTCTGGAGTTCCAGATGTTCTTGAGCTGTAAGAAGGCTGCTCTTGCCTTACCAATCCTTACTTTGATGTCTGCGTCTGTGCCACCCTGCTGGTCGATGATGCTACCTAGGTAGGTGAAGGACTGCACTTCTTCCAGGGCTTCCATTCAGTGTGACTGGAGTGCGTTGCTGATGGAATTGATCCTAAGGATCTTGGTCTTGTCCTTGTGGATGTTGAGGCCAACCTGTGATGGCGTGGCTGCCACTCGTTGGTCTTCTCTTGCATCTGCTGTTTACTGTGCGAAAGGAGTGCAAGGTCGTCGGCAAAGTCAGGTCATCAAGCTGGGTCCACAATGACCATTGGATTCCATTCCTACGCTTGTAAGTGGATGTCTTCATAATCCAATCGATGGCGAGAAAGAGAAGTGGTGACAACAAGCATCCTTGTCTGACTCGGTTCGCACCTGGAAGCTGTTTGTGAGCTGCCCTCCATGGATCACTCTACAGTGTATGCCGTCGTATGAATTCTTGATCAGGTTGACCACCTTTGCTGGGATGCCATAGTGCGAAGGAGCTTCCAGAGGGTCTCTCGATCCACGCTATCGAATGCTTTCTCATAGTCAACAAAGTTGATGTACAACGAGGAGTTCCACTCCATAGACTGCTCGACTATGATGCGGGCGTTGCTATCTGGTCCGTGCATGATCTGTTCTGCGGAAACCTGCCTGTTCATCTCGTAGCTGTGGATCGCGGCATCCTTCATTCTCTCTAAGAGGACTCGGTTGAAGACCTTCCTGGCACCGACAGGAGTGTGATTCCTCTATAGTTGGCACAGTTGCTGAGGTCTCCTTTCTTGGGGATTTTGATGAGATATCCCTCTTTCCAGTCAGCCGGAATCACTTCTTCTTCCCATATTTTCTCAAAGAGGGTACAGCATTTCCACTGAGGCATCCAGGTCTGCTTTCAGGGCCTCTGCTGGGATATCGTCAGGTCCAGCCGCCTTCCTGTTCTTCATCATGGTGATGGCTTTTCTGATCTCGTCTCTGGTTGGTTTATCGCAATTGATTGGGAGGTCCTCGTTGGCTGGGTCGATGTCTGGTGGATTTGGTGGTGCTGGTCTGTTCAGGAGTTCCTCAAAGTGCTCCGCCCATCTGTTCATCTGTAGTTCTATTCCTGTTATAGACTTTCCTGCTTGTCTTTAGCAGGACATTCTGGCTTGCTGAACTTTCCAGACAGTCGCTTGGTAGTATCGTACAGCTGTTTCATGTTACCGCTGTATGCTGCCTGCTCTGCTTCTGCTGCCAGTCCATCCACATAATCTCTCTTGTCCTTCCTAATATTCCTCTTCACTGCTCTGTGGGCTTCAGCATACTCTTTTGAGCTTTGGCCTTTGCTGCTCTAGTCCTGCTGTTGTTGACTGCTGCCTTCTTCTTCTTTCTGTCTTCTATCTTTGTCAAGGACTCTGCTGTGATCCACTCTTTCTGCTGGTGTTTCTTAATTCCAAGCACTTCCTGGCATGCTGACCTAAGTGTGTCTCTCACTTTCTGCCATCTGTTGAGTACACTGTCTTCCTCTTCCTCAGACCGATCCTGTAGTACTGAAAACTTATTCTTCAGCGTCAATCCAAAATCTTCATTGGTCTTATGGACCTTCAGAAGGTTGGCGTTGTACTTCGCTCTTCTGTCTGGCGTCTATCCAGTTCTTCTTCAGCTTCAGCTTCAATCTGGCCACCACTAAGTGATGGTGGACGCCACGTCTGCTCCTCTTCTAACTCTAACGTCCTGCAAGGATCTTCTGAACTTCTTGCTAATGCAGACATGGTCGATCTGGTTTTCTGTCATGCCTGCTGGCGTGCCCAGGTACTCTTGTGGATCCGCTTGTGAGGAAAGATGCTGCCTCCTATGACCAGATTGTTAAGTGCACACAGATCCACAAATCTCTCTCCATTCTCACTCATCTCTCCCAGAGCATGGGTCCCCATGACTTGTTCGTATCCTGTGTTATCAGGTCCAATTTTGGCATTAAAGTCTCCCATAAGGATGGTAATGTCTTTGTCTGGGAGAGTCTCTAATATTTTCTGGAGTCTGTTGTAAAAGTAGTCTTTGTCCTCCTCTTCACTGTCATTGGTTGGAGCGTAGCACTGAACAACATTCATCTTAATCCTCTTCATTTTAGTTCTGAAGGATGCTGTGATGATCCTGGGACCATGTGCCTCCCAACCAATCAGTGCTCTCTGTGCCTGCTTGGACAACATGAAGCCTACTCCCTGTGTGTGGTGTGCGTCGCTCTCTTCATGTCCTGAATACAGCAACAGCTCTCCTGTCAACAGTCGTCTCTGTCCAGCTTGCATCCATCTTGTCTCGCTAATGCCTAGTAGAGTCAGGTTGTTGCTCCTCATCTCTGCTGCAACCTGCGCCGTCTTTCCTGACTCGTACATGGTCCTCACGTTCCATGTGCCAATGGTAATCCTCCTGGCTGCAAGAAGGGTGATCGGCTTAGTGGCTTCCTCGCGGCTTTCACCACCCAGCGTCATGCATCTTCGAGTTGAAGACCCTTCTTTTTCCAGGCTAAAAGTCTTTGTTAACTCTATTGTTGGCGTTTCTGTAGCAAGCTGATTTTTACAGGGTGGAGTTGCTAGCCCCACGCCCAACCCTCCTCCTTTACCCTGACTTGGGACAGGCAGATGGCCCCAAAGGACCTCTCTGGTGGAGTTTACAGGTTCTTTCATACAAACTATATCCCCCAGGATGTTTCATGGAGTTAAATGATCAATGCCAGGCAGGGAGAGAGAAGTTAAAGGGGTGGAGATAAGGGAGAATGGAAATGAGAGTCAAGAGTCAATGGGGTAGGAAATCAGCATGGCTGGAAGAAACACATGGGCAGTACAAGCAGCAGAGGATGTGAATGGCCAGAGAGGAGGATCTGTTCAAGTGGACTACCAGGAAAGGCTTGGGGGAACCAAGAAGCCTGGAAGCAATATTTAGTTCAATTTCCAGCCTACAGCTTCTCTCTAGGCCTGAATCAAAGCTGCCTCAGTGTATGGTGATGCTCATAGGGCTGCCTGTGGTGCACAGACACAGGAAGTGGCCCTCACCAGGGAAACAAGCACTATCAAGACATCACCATGTGGGTTCCTGGCATCCCAAGGGGGGCTGCAAACACTCTCCAAGGTTCAAGTTTCACTGCTTAGAAGCTGGTGAAATGACTCAGCAGGAGGAGAGCGTGCACTGTCAAAGTCTGCTCCTCCTCAGCGGACAATGGAAAGTATAAGCAGAAAACAAGAAAACTCCCCAGATTGGGATTCAGCCCAGTCCCTTGAGCCTGACCTTCCTAAAAGGATTCTGCCCCCTTTCCCTCCTAAGCAACCAATTTACAGCTCTCCCCCTGAGTACCACTGCATGAGGAAGCCAAGAGCTAAGCTGAAGTTAACACCTTGTTTACCAGGGACCAGGAAGTGACCCTCCCCTCTGTAACATTTCCTTCCTACCTTTCACCCCACAATAATGCTAAGTGTAATGGGCTCAGGAAGGAATTTCTCCCCCCACGCCCATGTATTCTGTATTTTTAATTTTTTTTTTTTTTTTTGGAGGGGAGGGATCACCTTCCTCTAAAGCTTCAGCAGCAATGTCCATAGCTAGAGGTGGGATAGTGGACAGGGTGGGCCAGGACTCTGAGGTGACTGTGACGTTGCACTCCATATGATTTTATGAAAATATGCTAATGAGTGTGAATATAATGTAGCTGGAATATGCTTCATGTAAAAGGTCTCTTGTAAGTATCATTACAAAGCTTATAATCTACTGAGTGTGGTCATCCAGTTTGTATAAATGTATCATTCTTGTATCTGAAACTAGAAATATGAAACATAACTCTGAGGTCCTATTGTAAGTATGCAAAGTGTGGGCCATTAATGGTGGTTTGGAATCTGATGGCTCCCATCAACTAGAACAATTGGTTGTAAATAGCTCTGCTTACTTGCAAGCCTTCCTGTGAGTCAGGCCAGGAACAATGAAGGCTTGGGGTCTCCCAAGACATGTGACCATGTCACCTGGTACTGGAATCAATCTTAAACCTGATGCTTTTCCATTTAGAAGGATGGCTGGGGACCCAAAGAGACAAAAGATTCCGCCTTGTGCCAAAGCTATATAAGGGGGGTGGGACAGAACAAAGGGGCTGCAGTCATGAGAAATTCCTTAGCTACCACCTGAGCTGGAACAAGAACTGTACCAGGGGAAAGGATTGGGCCCAGACTAGAAAGGAGTCTAGTCTGTGAAAGAAGCTTATTGGAACATCTCTGAGTGTGAGATTTATCTGTAAGCAGTTTCTTAATGTCTTAGGCTTAGACTTCCGTGTTTTTGTTTTATTTTGTTTGGTAACTTACTTTGTTCTGTCTGTTATTACTTGGAACCACTTAAATCCTACTTTTCTATTTAAAAGAATCACTTTTGCTTATAAATTAACCCAGAGTGAGTAAGTAATTCCTGGGGGAGCAAACAGCTGAGCATATCTCTCTATCAGTGTAATAGAGGGTGGACAATTTATGAGTTTACCCTGTATAAGCTTTATACAGAGTAAAATGGATTTAGGATCCCAATGGGAGCTTGATGTATGGGTGCTAGAGACAGAAGCACTTCTTAAGCTGTTTTCAGTTAAGTCTGCAGCTATTTGGAGGACTTGGTTCAGACCTGGGTCTGTGTTTGCAGGAGGCTAGTGTGTCTGGCTCAACAAGACAGCGTACTGAAGTCCCAAGCTGGCAGGGAAAAGCGGGCTCAGAGGAAGTCTCAGCACATCAGGTGGGGTCTCAAGGGGAGTCTCTGTGACCGAACCTGTCACGGTGGCGAAATCAAGCAGGATCTGTGCACAGCTGATTGATTTGAAATGCTGGTAGTGATTTTAAGTGAGTTTTAAATGTGCTGTGCTGGCTGGTTATCAGTTTGTTATTTTCCGTTTGCTTATTTTGGGTAAGGGAAATAGGGACAGAAAAGTCGGCAAAAATAAGTAGAGTGAAGATCAAAAGAAGCTGAAACTGCACAAGTTTTTTTTTTTTTCAGTAGAAACACTATTTATTCACCCTTTTCGGTTACATGTGGACAGAGCTAAGCAGTATGACAGAGGACATGCACTCAGGCTGATTTGCATTCTCCTCACCACAGGAGTGGCTGCCCTTGCAGTGCCTTAGCTCCTGCTAACTCCTGGCAAAGCTGCTGTTACCCAGGGTTTTGCTTTGCAGTCTGAGTTAAAAACCAACTGAATAAATATTGTCCCAAATGAAGCCAGGAGAGGATGAGCCTGTGAACCAGCTGCTGCTCGCTCTGGCAAGAGCCCTAGCCCAGAGCTGCTCTGCTTGCACAGCCTTGCAAATACAGCTGGGGCAGTTGGTGGAGTTTTGCAGAGCCCCCTACACAAGGAGCCACCAAGCATACAGTAGCAGAAATGTCAGAGGATCTGGGCTGAGTTGTCCGAGCCCCCACATGATTTCGTTCCGTGGGTCGGAGCGGGACAGGCGACGGTCAGAATACAAGACGATCAAAATAAAACTTCGCTCTAGGCCAAGAGCTGGCATTTCCAGCTGGGTTTGCCTTCTAGTCTTTGGCTGTGAAAGCAGGTCGCTGCTCATTTCTAAAGGGCCTCGATCGACCTTTATAACTGTTCTGCTGAGCTTCCACACGGTGAACCAAGGTTTAGTGCGCAGAGGCGCCTGCAGCATCCTTCCTATGATGTGTGTGTGTGTATAGATGCCAGCCCTGCCAGGTATATTAGCTCATGTGGGTGGACACACCAAGTGTCGTTTCACATCGTTTTATGAAGTATAAAATAGGAGAAGGGGAACTCGTTCTCAGCTGTTCTCTCTCCCCTTCCCCTCCCCAGAGAAAGAACAAAGGTTAAGGGTCAGGTCCAGCAAGGCCTATCGATCCATTTCATCCAAAAGCGGTGTGGCGTCCCCAGCAATGGACATGGGCGTGCTCTCGATCATGGGGCTGGGAGATGGACGAGGGGTCAGCCTCTGCTTCTGTTTCCTCCGCTTGCCCAGAAAGTCTGAACACTGGGCACTGGGCAAGTCTCTGTTAATTAAGAAGCCCCTGAGCTGAGTGGGTCTCTCTCACTTAATCATTTCCCTGCCATTGTGGGGCCTCAGGCACTGGTGCAGCTCAGTCCCGTGTAATCTACACCTGTGGCATAGAACAGGCTAGTCTCCTGTGGGCTGTAATAATTTGGTGTAATTTCAGATGATGGGTTTAGTGTGCTGGTGCCAAGTGGTGTTGAGGGCCTGTGATATACAGGTCAGAGTAGATGATCTGGTGATCTTTTCTGGCCTTAAACTCTAGGACTATCCTCATGACTGAGAAAAGCTGCAAGCAGTTCCCTGCAGAACCTATCAGCTTTGCTGCCAGTCTGGCCAGGGGGATTTCTCTCCAATGTGAGCCACTCCTTCCCCATCCAGGGCGCGGGAATGCTGCCCACCCCTGCTAACTAGGGACTGAAGGATAAAGGTCAGGGTGAAAACCTGGCCCCAAAGACTTCAGTGGGCCAGAATTTCACCCCAGAACTCCAATGTGCTCGGATTCATTCGGGGTGTATTGAACCATTTGACTCTCAGCACCTCCATAAATTACCCCACTCTCGGAGCATACAGAGCACTCTGAGCCAGAAGGAAGGTGTTTTTAAAGTGCGCATTTGTCTCTTTTTCAAGTAACTCACTAGGTGGAAAACAACTGTCTTAGTCCCTCCTAAGCCCCATTCTGCCAGTCAGCATCTGAGGTGCTAGATAAGTAGCAAATGCTCATTCAATGAACTAAGGAAAATAAAACAAAAGGAGGGTGATTCTCCAGTGAATAAAAAGTAGGCTAGGAAGTCAGACTTTGCAAACTCTACCTATGGTAGATACTGTGATAATAGGGGCTACATTATCTCAGCACCTCATGATTTTTCATGGATTCATTCTCACCACCATGAAGCTGAGCAGGGCTAGTATCCCACTGTACAGATGGGGAACTGTGGTCCAGAGAGACTAAATGACCTGTCCAAGGCCACATAAGAAGTCTGTGATGGAGCAGACAATTGAATCCAGGTCTCCCATGTGCCAGGTTACCACCCTAAGTGCTGGATCATCCTTCATTTCAAACATCCCTTTCCCTGCTATTCCCAGCCATCACAAACCCAGGTTTAAGAGTAAAACTGGCCACAAGCATGAGGCTGACAATGGAGTGCATCAAGGGTTCGACAGGGTCAGCACTACTGTGATGGCCCCATCAATATCTGCAAAATCTAAACTTTCATTTCAAAAAATTAGTCTCTAGCCATTAAGACTGTGAAGAAAACCTTCCAAATGTCAACAAAGCATAAACTGATGCACTCTGTGAAAGCTGAGTTCTCAGTTAGACAGACAGAAACAACAGCTCCAAGAAGTTAACTGCCTATTCATCACAGTGGAGTGTTGACACTGAACCCTAATGATTATGACATAAAGCACTGCTAGCTATTTCATCACTGATCATTCTGGCAGAAACATCTGGCAGCTCAGGGATTGTGGGTGAAACTGGGGAAAATAGGTGGAGTTTGAATATAGTGCCACCCCTTCTGACTGTCCTTTCTGAGCCCTGGGGCAAATGGACTCTCTGAAGAGTGGGGGTTTGTAAGCAGCAACTGGCAATTAAAATTTAAGTAGTTGTTTTGGCTCCTGCCAGTAATTGTACCCAAGGAGCTTGTTTGTTTCAATCAATACAACTACTGAGTTAGTTTCCCTGGTGTAACAAGTCCCCAGACTCTTGCTAAAATGCCTGCAAGCAGGTTGGAAAGCCAGGCTGTCACTGTCTAATTCTCTTCTAGTCCATCAACTAATTCTGACAGCAGAAGCATGAGACAAGTCTAAAACTTCTTCCCTCCCACCAAATCAAGGGAAAGCACCATTCCTTTGAAGGCTCAGAGAGGACTAATGCAGTGTTTCTAAAACTGGGGTGCGCGCTTGTGTAGGAAAGCCCCTGGAGGGCCGGGCCAGTTTGTTTACCTGTCCCGTCCGCAGGTCCGGCCGATTGCGGCTCCCACTGGCCACGGTTTGCCGCTGCAGGCCAATGGGGGCTGCTGGAAGCGGCAGCCAGTAAGTCCCTCGGCCTGCGCCGCTTCCAGCAGCTCCCATTGGCCTGCAGCGGCGAACCGTGGCCAGTGGGAGCCGCAATCGGCCGGACCTGCGGACGGGACAGGTAAACAAACTGGCCCGGCCCTCCAGGGGCTTTTCCTACACAAGCAGAAACACTGGACTAATGGGAAGGGACCTGTGTATTTCATAAATCTGCAGCCACAGAATCTACTATTTGCTGCATATTTTCACTCTGGAATCTAAACGTGCATTAAAAAGTCTTTGTAGATCTCATGGTTGTGAAGGGAATCTTAAAAATATGAACTATAAGTCAGTGATGCTGTGTTTCTTCCCAAGACTGCAGACAGCTTGATCTTCCCCATTCATCTTAATGGGGGTCCAATCTGAAACCTAAAGATGACAGTTTAAATATCAACTTTGTTAACTATTTGACTGACGGTCATTTAAGTAGAAACATCCAGCTAATGTGCTTATTCCACAATCCCAAATTTGCTCCTACACCTCCCCAATTGCCCCAAACTCAGACTGTCCAATATACAGCTGCCAAAATATCATATTTCACCCTCCTCTCTCCTCCATCTTCTACTATGCTGCTGTGGATCGTAATAACAAATCTTGAGGCATAAAAACTGAAAACATGAGCAAAGTGTAAAACAAATGTAATTTAATTTCAAAATAAATAGCAGAGGCCACTATACTGTTTGGATTATGACTGTCATGTTAAAGCCAGTAAAAACATCCAATCTCAAATGTAAATGAAACGGATGCAGAATTTCCAGTCTGCTGCACTATAGCACTGCAAAATCCAGAGACACTGAAACAGAATTTAGGCCCAGCTTGCCATGGAATGCAGGGGGCTTCCCTAATAAGTTAATTAAATGACAAGCCATTCTCACCCTGTTAGTTTGGGCTGCAAAAACAGAGGTACCACTTTTTGAAAGCCTCTAAACAAGACAAATAATTCCAACTTAGACTGCAACCCAAGCCCTATCTGGAGCACGAGAGGAGAGTAAGCATTTACTTTTGATTCTTAGGGTAACGTCAGGATTTGAGGGTCCCATATTATAGAAGTTGGTGAAGCAGGATCTGGTTCAGCAAATCAAGGCACAGTTAACACCCACGTGATCAGCTAATTGGGTTATTCTGAGGTCCTCCTCATTCCCCATTTTCAGTAAATGTTTGGTGAGTAAATTCTCTATACATGGAAATGAGGGACTATCAGCAGCATCTGCAATTACAGTTGGAAGACATTGTGCAAATTTCCCATGAATGGAGAACAGATGAAGGAAATAAAACCAGACTATTAGCACTCAGCAGAGGCCAAGGACTGAATGGAGCATGGGAGACTGAACTCCTCTCTCACTCCTAAAGGTGGCCCTTCAGGTGTGTCAGGTTGAGACACACTGGCATGGTGATATCTAGGGGCAACTTGCCCTGTTTCTAGCCATACTTTATTGAGTAAAGAAAGTCCAGTGGCTAGAAGCCGAAGTCAGGAAAATCCAAACCGGAAATAAAATGCACATTTTTTGGACAGTGAAAGTAATTCGCCACTGGATTAGACTACCTAGGGATTCTCTTTCCCTGGGATCTTTTAACTGAGATTAGGTATCTGTCTAAAAGATATGCTGTAGTTCAATCAAAAGTTCGTAGGTTCAGTGCAGGAAGAACTGGGTGAAGTTCTCTGGCCAGTGTTAAGCAGGAGGTCAGACTAGTTAGAGGTGTGCATGCGTACTGCAGTGGAGCACTCATAAGGACAAAACATCTCGAAGAACTCAAGTTACAGAAAGGTAAGTAACCTTTCCTTCTCCATGTCCAGTGAAGGCAGGACAAGAAGTAATTAGATTAATCTGCAGTAAAGGAGATTAGATTAGATATTAGGAAAAACTTTCTAACTATAAGGATAGTTAAGTACTGGAACAGGCTTCCAAGGCAGATTGTGGAATCCCTATCATGGGAGCTTTTTAAGAATAGGTTGGACAAACACCTGTCAGGGACAGTCTAGGTTTTTTTGGTCTTGCCTCAGGACAGGGGGCTGGACTTGATGACCTCTCCAGGTCCTGTCCAACTCTACATTTCTATGATTCTGATTCTATGAGAATAAGGGCCCCTTCCAGCTTTACAATCTATGAATTCCAAGTGCAAGTGTGGCCTTCAGGCACCGGGGCTGTCAGTCCAGCAGCTCTCAACAGCATCAAATAAGGATTTTAGAAGAAAAACAGAGGGAAATATGCTCCCAAACAATGTTTAGGACACTTGTCCCCCTCCCTCCACAGGTGAGCAAGGGAAAAGACATTTAAAAAATACTCAGTCACTTTGCATTGTAGTGAATGTTGGTGCCAAGGCACAGCTCTCATTCTAGACCTAAAATCATTCAAGACTAGAACTGGGAAAATTTTCAGCAAATAATACAGTCACTGAAAAATGCATTTTTCAAGGGCTCTGAAACCGTTTGCAAATGTTGGTCAAATTTAACAAATTGTTTTGGCCAAAAAAACCAGACAACAACATTTTTGAAAAGGTCAAAATACCTTAGAAAAAATCAAAACAAAACATTTTGAAAATGTCCATTTGAACAGACATTCAAAACATTTAATTTGGACCCACATGGAATGTTTTCAGTTTTTGTTTTGGTGAAAAAAACTCAAAAAACCCATTCAGTTTCATTTAGAAACAAACCGATTTTTTCCCCACAGATACTGTGGTTCAGCAATAGAACAGAAAAATCAACGATTTGCTCAGCTGTATTCAAGCACCAGTTTTTATTCTGGGATTATCCACCAGATTGCACAGGCTGGTTCTATGCTCAGTCTCCCAAAGGCCTGACCCAGGAATCTGGCACCTACCTACAGCATAGATCTCCATGTTGATGGTGAAGATGGAGTGGGAGCGGGAAGAATCCTTGTTCATCAGGGTGTAGCCCACTGCTCGGTTTCTCCAACCCGTCTCCATGATGCGCTCGCACTGGGCCACGCTGTGCACGGTGTGCAGGGAGAGTCCTTTCACATACACCCCCTTCTCTGGGTGCTCCTTCAGCTGCAAGCAGGAAGAGCACAACACAATGATCGGAACGGTCCCTTCTGGCCTTAAAATCTATGGATCCATGAACACAGGTTACAGTAGGACCACTAGACTCTGAAACTCCACAGACCACTCTGGAAACTTTCCAGGAGCCGAGGACTGCACACGCTTTGCATATGAAAGAGGAAAAAGCAGTTATGTGCATAATGGGACACTACAGCAAAAATCTCATTGCCAGCTACAGAACAGCACTCTGAAGCAACTCCTGAGGGGTGCTGTGCACCTGCTGAGCACCCACATCTCCCACCAACTTGGAGGTTGCACCGTGCTCAGTAGGTGCTCAATAATTAGGCTTTGCCCCACCCCATTACACAGCTGTAATGTAGCAGGCAGCTATATTTGGCAGTAACCAGGAAACAGACTATATGCAACAGGAACTAAAGTCAAGAGTTTGTTGCTTAGCTCAGGCATCTCCAGTGTCACATGGTGCCCTGCTCCCCTACTCTGAGCTGCCCCATAGCTGCGTCTTCAACTTCAAACATTAAGAAGATATGTCAAGGTTTTCATCTGCCACAGCAAATGGCTCGTGTCTCTGGTTATAGGGAGTTGACTACATCAAGAGTTTGAGGGCTTGTCTTCACTACCGTGCTGCAGCGGTGCTGATGTAGCACATCTGGTAAAGATGCATTACGTTGACAGGAAAGTACTTTCCCATCAACAAAATTACTCCACCACAATGAGAGGCAGAAGCTATGTTGTTGGGAGAGTGTCTCATGGTGACATAGCGAAGCGTACCACACAGCTTTAAGTCAATGTAACTTATGTTGCTCGAGTGTTCACACCTAAACAACATAGCTTACATCGACTTAAGTGGTATGTTGTCATAAACATACAGCTAAGGGTAGCATAAAATCCCTCCATTACCTGTAAGGGGTTAAGAAGCTCAAATAACCTGGTTGGCACCTGACCAAAAGGAACAATAAGGAAAGAAGATACTTTCAAATCTGCGGGGGAGGTTTTGTTTGGGTTCTCTTTGTATTTCTCTCTCTCGACAGAGAAGGACCAGGGAAGGAAAAAAAAATCTCCTAAAACCTTACCTGAAATAAGCATCTAAGATTACAAAAATTGTAAGTAATAGCAAGGAAATGCATTAGATTATCTTTTGTTTTGGCTTGTGACTTTTCCCTATTCTAAGAGGGAGGTTTATTCCTGCTTTTTGTAACTTTGAAGTTGAGCCTAGAAGGGAATCCTCTGTGTTTTAAATCTTATTACCTTGTAAAATTACCTTCCATTCTGATTTTACAGAGGTGCTTCTTTTACTTTTTTCTTTATTATAAAGTTCTTCTTTTAAGAACTTGATGGGTTTTTAGTGTCCTAAAAACCCAAGGGTCTGGACTGTGCTCACCTGGTTAACCTATTGGTTGGTATATTATTGTCAAGCCTCCCGGAAAGGTGAAGGGAGCTTGGGGATATTTTGGGAAATAGGAACTCCAAGTGATCCTTTTCCTGAATCTTTGTCTAACTCACTTGGTGGTGGCAGCAATACCGTCCAAGGACAAGGAAGGGATTTGTGCCTTGGGAAGTTTTAAACCTAAGCTGCTAGAAATAAGCGTAAGGGGGTCTTTCATGTGGGTCCCCACATCTGTACCCCAAAGTTCAGAGTAGGAGGGAACCTGACATATGTAGACAAACCCTGAGACACAATAGTGAGGATACTGATATTAGGTGTTTTACTGATCCCCTCTACACCACATGGGCATCTACGGCATTGATTAAACTCTCAAAATCCTGCCCATCATGCTCAGGACAAGTATAAAATCTGGGTGTCAGTTTTTCTTTGGTGACTCCAAAGTCCTGTTCTGGAGAGAGATATCCCCAATACATTAAATCTCTAATAGAATCATCCCAGCAACTAAAATTCCGCAGAGGAACTTTTCATAAAAGATGTTACTAAAGTATATGTTTTTCTTTTATAGCCTTGCGTGATCCATCAAATCCATCACAGGAAAAAGTGATCAGAATAGCCCACTAGGATCACAAACACCACTTAGGCTCCATTCTCATTGGGGCTTTTAAATGTATTTGAAATCATTTGCAAACAGTTATGGCCATCATCATTTGAGCTGACAACTAGGACCCTATCTACACCACAAAATAACTGAGTCGGGGGACCAAGCTACAACATGGTTATCCTGATGTGATTTCAGATATGTGACAGATGTTAGTCACCTTGCTTAATGCACTGCTGGAAAGCACTCTGACACTACTGTGATAAATGCACCATAAGAACCTATCTAGAATAGAACAGAATCAGGTTATGAGAGAGTTAAAAATTGTAGTGTAGGTAGGACCTTAGCCATGTTCCCTAACCAAGCTAAAGCCTTGGGCTGCCTGGGTAACCGAGTTACAGGATCAGGGTTAGGTCAATCTATACCAGGGGTAGGCAACCTATGGCACGTGTGCCGAAGACGGCACGCCAGCTGATTTTCAGAGGCACTCACACTATCTGGGTCCTGGCCACTGGTCTGGGGGGCTCTGCATTTTAATTTAATTTTAAGTGAAGTTTCTTAAACATTTAAAAACCTTATTCACTTTACATACAACAATAGTTTAGTTATATATATTATAGACTTATAGAAAGAGACCTTCCAAAAACGTTACAATGTATTACCGGCACGCAAAACCTTAAATTAGAGAGAATAAATGAAGACTCGGCACAGCACTTCCAAAAGGTTGCTGACCCCTGATCTATACTATAGCTTTTAACTGTGATATATCAGGTGACTGGGATGGCTAAAGTTAGGAGTGCTGTGGAAGCTTAGTCCCTGGCGAAGTCCTCACCAATGCCCATCTCTGATCGGCTGAAGGAATGGCACTGCTTTGCATGGGAGGAAGCTGTACTTAGCCTACTAGGGGGGAATAAGGACATTCCACTCACTTGACACTGCACTTCAACTGAGTGTGATGTCTTCCAAGCAGAGCTCAGTGAGGCCTGTTCTCTGCAGGGCTTTATTTCATGGCAAGTGACTGTGAGTCCCTGGGGTGCAGGGGTGGCCAGGAGTCACCAACATTAAAAGGAAACAAATACAATTAATAATACTAATGGGATCTCAGAGGAGAAACATGTAGGGCTGCAGGGGGCAGAAGATCTGCCTAGGCTTTGGGTCTCCACAGGACACTGACTCACTTAATTATTCTGTTAAAGCAGCTACAGCCAGAAGCTGTCACCAGCGTGTTACCGTGGAAACAGTTCTGCCCAAGCACTGTCCTGCCTGTGCCAACAGCAGTCATCATGGAAACCAATGTCATTATTGATGTGGAACAAAAAGGAGGAATGTGCAGGAGGCTCTTTCTAAAATACTGAACCCTATTTCTCCCTAAACACACACTCTCTCTGCAGAGGGAGGAAATGGGGACCCACCAGGGATTTCACCCCTATAGGGCCAGGCACATGCTAAAGTTCTGTCACAGTTTCAACATTTCTGTGCAGCAGATGGTGCTAGTACCTTGGTTTTCCTTATACTGACAATCTTGCTGGCATGTAAATTAGAAGAGAAGACATGCAGCTCCCCACAAGAATGCATGGGAAGGGCAGAGATTTGCAAAGCTACTGTAAAACAACAATCAAAAGAATTATTAATTGTATTAATTTTACTGTACTACATCTTTGAAACTTCCTGCCTTTCCCATGCATTCCAATGGGGAGTTGTACCTCTGCAGTATCCTGTCAATAAAGGATCAGCCATTTTTAAAGATAAGAAGATCATCCACAGTCACATTAGATAAGATTAAAAATGGATAAGAGACAGAAACCCTCCTGCTTCAGTGCATGAACCAGACACTAACTTATGGGCATCAGGAAGAAACCTCCCCTATGTGCAGGCTATTCTATAATGGTCCACTGGGGACCTCTTGCACTTTCCTCTGAAGCATCTGGAACCAGACACTGTAAGATAGGACTTGCCACATTGGACAAGATCAATGGTCCATCCAGTTAGGTGTCCTATATTCCTAACTAGACATAACCTAATGTTCTTCCAGGCCCCTACATATCCCTTCTCTGGCTCCCCTCTCCTTCTAAGTTGAGCAATTCACTAGGGTTGAGGCTCTTGCTCCCCAAGCCAGCCTGGTATGCTGTGAATGGCTACACCACATCCAGCCAAAAGGAGGCTCTGCAGCAGCCATGCAGAGCCAGGCTCCTTCCCTCTATTCCCAGAAGGAGGACAGCATTGCAGGCTCTGAGTATACTGGCCAAGCTGGCCCCATGGGATCCCAGCTAGGGGGATACCCTGGAAACATGGATCTTTCAGTCTCTCCTTTGCAGACTCCCACGGGGTTCAAGCAGAATTCCCTGGCCCATCCCCATCATGCTCATCTCTAAGATGTGCTGGAGCTAGTCAGTGTTGGGGGACGCTGCCAGCAGGCTCCTCAGCATTATATCCAGGTTCTCCGCCAAGGTCTTGTGCAGTGCCTGCAAAGGGAGAGAGACATGGGTCAGCGTCATGGAACCCAGGGTACACTTGCCACAGGATGGGTACAAGGGAGCCCTGGGGACCCACACTCGGCCTGGCTTCCCCCATCCTGATCCCTCACTGCGCAGTTCTCAAGAGTTCATGGCAGGATGACAGCTGGCTCCTCAGTCCTGGTTCTTAGTGCTTCTCTGCCCCAGGCCTGGCACACAGCACGGCATGGCATAGCCAAGCTGCCATGGATGGGAGCTGGGTTTGCAGACAGACTCCAGGCTCCAAAGCACAGAACATGGAAGGAAGGAAGGGATTCCTGAAGGAGGGTAAAGGAATCTCCCATGGAGGAAGGGACCCCCCAGTCCTCTGTTACCCTCCAGCCTCTTCCCATCTCTCCCCCCCCACACACACACACATTCATTTCAGCAGTTCCAGCGAACTGAGGGAGCATGGACCAGAGGCCACTCCTGCTCCTGGCACGGAGGAGTAGGGCAGGGATCTACCTGTATGTGATGGTCCTTGTCCATGGCCACGGTGACACACTGGGCATGGTGGCCTGCAGGAGTGAGACTCCAGCTCTGGATCCTGAGCTGGCTGCAGTTCGCTGGTAGGAGAGAGGAACCAGTATTCGACTTTCCAGGGCAGAGCCGGGCCTGGCACTAACATGGGCATGAAACTGTGAGGAACTAGGCACGGGTTGGCAAGAATGGAAACTGTTGGACCAAGCAGGGGTGTGACCTGGCTGGGGTCAGTGAAATTTCCAGCCCGGCAAAGAGGGAGTGACCATCCCCTCCACATACCCCCGCCTCCAAAGGAGGGAACCGCCACAGCTGGGAGGTGACCTGGGAGGCACAATGACTCCTGGCTCTGGGTGTGAGCTGCACCGGGGTGTGGGGAGCCGGGTGGGAGGTCTTGGTACCTGAGGTTGCACATGGCGACCACGGAGTTGGAGAGGACGGAGCTGGGCGCAGAGTCCAAGGGCAGCAACTCAATCAGCTCCTGTGGGACCCCAAACATTGTGTGAGATTCGGGCCCCACTAACCCCCAGGCACTCCCAGAGACGACGCTGCCAGCACCCTTACACAGCCAGCGGGATCTCCCCAGCACAGCTGGGCCCTGTCCTCCCATATCCCTCCCTCCTGTCAAACTTACCCCCTCCCAGCCACCCCACATCTCCTCACCCTCTCCTTCAGCTGTCCACCAGCCCCATGAGTCCTCACCTGCCCCTAGTGATTATGCCCCAAATTTCCCCTTCGTTGATGCCCAGTCCTCAGCCAGGCAGGCCCTGCCCTCTTCTGCCCCTTCTAGCCCCACCGATCTGCCCCTTGGCCCATGGAAGGCCCCTTCTCATTCCATGTCTCCTGCCTTCCCACCAGGTGCCCGGGCTGTGTTTTACTCACTGCAATCCCCTCTGCCAGGGCAGCTTTGGAGCTGGGCAGCACATGCAGGGTTGGCACAAAGGAACTGGATCTGCTCCGCCATGTCCTGAAACTAGCAGGGTGGGATGGGGACAGCCATGCAAACTGGCTCCTGGGCTCACACGCTCCAGGGAAGGCTGGAAACCCCTCCCCAGCTCCCATAACCAGCTCCTCCTCCAGCACAGGCAGTCAGGAAACAGGACAAGGCCTATGCAGGGATGGGACCCCCGATTGTACGGGACAAACACATCCTTCTAGGGGTCCCGGATCCTAGGGGATAACCATTCCCATTGGGGCTGTGGATCATCTGGGACAAGCCTCCCCGTAGGGAGCTGGGATGGGATGAGGGGCAGGAAGTACTCGGTTCCCGCTCCGCTGTGTAATGTTTGTATCTTGTCTCCACCTTGGAGATGGTCCATGACGACCCTCCAGCCAGCTTCCACCATAGTCAGATCGTTGTCGTCCTCTGGGGACAACTTCTCTGACTGGTCTCTGAGATCACTGCATCAGGAGAGACTCCTGCTGCTGGGGGAAGGAAGGGAAAGGACAGGGTACGGCAGAGAGAGATGGGTTAATGTTCCCTTCTCCCATGTATGGGCCCTGTGGCAGAGAGGGTCTCACACTGCTTCTCCCTCAGACACCTCTGCCCCAGACCTCTTCCACAGAGGGCTCTGCACTCTCATGTCCTCCCTGGGAGATGCCACCACCCACTTGCCAGCAGCCCCCCACCATGCCCTGCTGCAGGGGCAGCTGTGCAAATCCTGCTGGCATCAGTAGGGTCGCATGGCTCAGACCAGCCCCCTTGGCTGGGATCCCCCAACAACTCTGACAGAGCAACAAGGCACAGGGTATGAACAGTCTCTTACTTCTCCCCATGCCCAGGGTTCTGCTCACCTGCAGTGGCCTGCAGGTAGGGAGCTGCAGCTGTCCCCTTGGGATCAACCACTCTCCTGACCTGGGGAGGCGGGGAGGTGTCCAGGGAGTGGGCAGAGTGATGCCTCCTGCTGGCCCACTGGGGCTGGGCTCCCGGGGGCTGGCCTTGAAACAGAAGCAAACCCAGGGATGTGTTGCCTGGCTCCTGTCATGGGCTGGGTCCTGTCTGCCTAGCCAGAACTTGGGCCACCTCCATCTCTGTGTGAACGCCTCCCCCCACCCACTTCATTCACTGCTCCAGGAGCTGGTATCCTGCTGCTCAGGAAGGCCGGGCATGTCCACCTCCTGGACTGGCCAGGAGCTGCTTCCCCATCATGGGGGACAAAGGAGGCCGCTCCTACTGGAACCGCTGGCAGCTGCCTCCTTGGCTCCAGGGCCACCTGCAGAGCCTTCCTCCTCAGCATCCACTTTAGCATATCCATCCTGGAACTGAGCAGGGAGCAGCTGTGAGTCTGGGGCAACACAGCCTTTTGCCAATGG
This sequence comes from Mauremys reevesii, assembly GCF_016161935.1. Lineage (NCBI taxonomy): Eukaryota > Metazoa > Chordata > Testudines > Geoemydidae > Mauremys > Mauremys reevesii. The sequence goes on from NC_052643.1 coordinate 2,367,274, forward strand.
GACTGTCTGCCCTCCAGGTGGGCACTGGGATCTGCACACATGGCAGCAGCTCACAGGACAGGCTGCTCCCAAAGCTCCCCCACACCGTCCATGGTGCTGGGACAGCAGAGTCGCATCCATTCAGAGCAGTAGGGTCAGGGACTGACACCTGCAGTTAGTCAGAACAAGCAGCTCCCTCCTCCAGCCCCAGGCCACACTCCTCCATCCCCCCAAGCCTAAGAAGGAATAGAACCCAGGAGTCCGGGCTTCACCTGGGAAACTTCCCTGGCTCCGATTCAGAAGGTCCAAGCCATGGGCTATGGAGTGCCTGGGTTCCCATTGATTTCAGCCCCTCGCAGCATCTGGCCCCCCAGCCTGGGGAACAGCCTCCTACAAGGGAAGGGCTGGGAGCCGTATACCTGGGACATTTCCAAACACACTGGAGCTGGCTCTGGAGCAGGGGTGGGCAAACTTTTTGGCCCGAGGCCACATTGGGGTTCCAAAACTGTATGGAGGGCCGGGCAGGAAGGCTGTGCCTCCCCAAACAGCCTGGCCCCCGCCCCCTATCTGCCCCCTCCCACTTCCTGCCTCCTGACTGCCCCCCTCAGAACCTCCGACCCATCCAAACCCCTCCTGCTCCTTGTCCCCTAACCGCCCCCTGGGACGCCACCCCCTATCCAGCCCCCCTGCTCCCAGTCCCGACTGCTCTGATCCCTATCCACACCCCTGCCCCTTGACAGGCTCCCCGGGGCCCCATGCCTCTCCAACCCCTCTGTTCCCTGTCCCCATGCCCCTATTCACACGCCCACCCCGACAGGTCCCCACAGGACTCCCACGCTTATCCAACCCCTCCTGTCCCCTATCCTGACCACCCCAGAACCTCCCCCATCCAACTGTGCCCTGCTCCTGTCCCCTGACTGCCCCAGAATCCCCGCCTCTTGTCCAACCCTCCGGCCCCCTTAGCATGTCGCTCAGAACAGCATGTCTGGCAGTCGCCGCCTGGCGAGCAAGATACACTGCTGCTCTGCTTGGCAGTGTTGGAAAATCATGGTGCTAATGAAGCCTGTTGCTATTAGGCCTGAGTAAACCAAAGTTATGCTATGCTTGTCCAAACTGTGTTGGAAAGCTTACAGAACTTATTAGACTGAAGGCCGTGTATCTACCTAAGTCAGCTATTTCGCTTATCAGTTTTGTTTGGCTCCCCAAGTATATGTTGGCTCCCCAAGTGTGTGCAGCTGTGTTCACATGTATGCATCCAAAGTATCTAGTACAAAGGGTCAACGGATGTATCTTGTGTCCCCTTCAGAATGACAAATGTATCCTCAACAGATGTATCTTGTAGCCCCCACAAAATGATATATGTATCCTGCATATCCAATTATCCCTAATAGAGACATGTACAGGGTCTATAGGTCAACCAAATGACGTGAGACAAACGTAGGCTAAGTTGTTTGTTACCGGCTATAAAGGTAGGCCGCTTGGCCATGAAAGGTGTGTCTCTTTCTCTGGCACTAGCCGAGAGGAACACCCGCTCAGCTGACCGATCAATAAAGGGTGTGGTACTTGTCTTCCTGTCTCCGTGCCTCCTTGGTGTAATTAGGTAAGCTCCAGGGAAACGAGCCCTTTGGCTAACAGCAGGACCGCGCAACCCGCCGCCCAGGCGCTGCCTGCGTGGCTGCGGGGAAGGGGACAGCAGGGGAGGGGCCTGGGACTAGCCTCCCTGGCCAGGAGCTCAAGGGCCAGGCAGGACGGTCCCACAGGCCGGATGTGGCCCGCAGGCCATAGTTGCCAACCTCTGCTCTGGAGAATACCCTGCAGGAATGTTCTGCTCATGTCCCCAGTGAAAGGCTCCAGAGGGCTGTGCTTGGAAATCACTCTCTCACTGGGGGGATGCCCCCTCCCATTTCTGCCCCACCCCGGACATAAAGGGGAAGTGACTCAGGAAACAAGAGCCGGTGCCAGGCCTAAGCAGACTAAGCAATTGCTTAGGGCCCCAAGCAGCTCAAGGGGCCCCCCCATGTGCTTTTTATTATAAGAACTTGCCTCTTTTAGTGGCAGGGGGCAAAGACATTCCTGCTTAGGGTCGCCTGGCTAGCAATGGGCTAGCACCCACTGTGAAGGACATGCTGAATGGCGCTCACTTGCTGCAGGAGATGGAGTGCTGGGGCGGATGTTCTGATGCACTCTCTGCCCCCCTCCCTTCTCCTCGCTCTCCGACCCCAGTGCGGGCTGGAGGGGGCCCTGCCCTGGCGGGTTACACTGCCTGCCAGCAGGGCAGGGTGCAGACGACAATGTCAGTGAACACAGAGCAGGGCTTATTGCCGTGGGACAGGTAAATTCAGGCCAGCAGCATGGGGCCAGAACACTGATCCCATGTGTGGGGGGACGACCCCCCCCATCTCATGAACCCCAGCACCTGACACCCATTCCTGAAGCCTCCCAACCTCTGGGCTGTAGGGAATGGGGACCCAGTCCCTCTGATGGGAAATTGTGGCCTGGGTTGGAGCAGCCACTGGCTCAGGGTCACTAGAGGAGCCAGTGACAGAGCCAGGGATGGAACCAGGAGTCCTACTTTCCAGGTCCCTGCACTAACCCCCACAGCACACTGCCTCCCAGAGCCGGGAATGGCAAGCAGGCCCTTACTCCCTCTCCTCCTGGCTTAGAGTGAGGGTGGGATCTACCGTAGTGCCTGGCGCGGGGATCGGGGGTCAGCACTCCTGGCTTCCACGCTTGGTTTCATTATTGACTTGTGGCCTCTTGGGGAACTCACTCCCTATCACTGTGGCTCAGCACCCATCTGTAAAATGGGTTCTGATACTTACCTGCTCTTGAACGAGGCTGTGAGATTCACCCAGGGGAAAGTGCTCTTGGTGCCACACCCAAACACATGGTTTTATCGGCTTTTGTAGCAAGAAGGCGCGGCCTCCCACCTGTCAGAAGGGGAGAGACCCGAAATCACCCCCTAGTGGGCAGAAACAGGCCACTTGCGCCCTCCCCAAAGCAGAGGGGCGGGACAGGAAGCAGGACTATAAAAGGCCAGCCTCCTAGCTCAGTAGGAAGAGAGCTGCCAGAGGAGTAGGATGTCTCTCTCTTCCTTGCTGCCGGAGCCTAGAGCTGAAGGAGATGGCTGCCCGATGAGAGGAGTTACCTGAATTGCCGGAGACCAGCAACGCCGATGAACTGCCGGGGCTGCCATTGGCTGTTTACCCAGTGGAGACCGAGGACAACCCCGGAACCCAGGTGCCCCAAACTGGGGCGGATAGGAAGGAGCCCAGGGACACTGAATAGGGTTCGATCATGGAACTATTGTGAACTGGCTACTGTGTTGTGGGTGGATCCCCGCTGACCTAGTGGTGAACTACCCTGCCACTAATAGGGCCCTGGGCTGGGACATAGTGGAGTGGGAGGGCCTGCGTCCCTTTACCCTGGGCACCCTACCTGTGAAGGGTGGCCACCTCCCTACTAAAAGGCCAGGCGGCCTGAATCAGCCTGAATCGGCGCCCACCGGAGCTAGCGTGCCAGGAGCATTTGCTGTCGCTCCCGGTTGGGAGCTAATTCCCCACCCTGAATTGCTGGGCCATATTGCACGTACTCAGCCTGAAACGCCCTGATTGAGGGACTGGGGCAGAAAGACTAATTAAGGCCTGGGCTGATTGCTGGCCAGGCCTGCTAACTGCCTTGATTGAGGGACTTGGCAGGACTAACTGTTACTTGGACTAATCACCAGGTGGACTCACTGGCTGTGAGCTGTGCCCTGCTTGCGAAGCAGCGAGGAGGTGCAGCCTCCTGCCCTGTCAGAAGGAGAGACACGTGCACCTCCTTACAGCTTTGGATGGCGACCAGCAGGAAACCAGTCGGGACTCTTGCCCCAGAGAACAGCCATCCGCTGTCCTTCTGAGCTCAGGGGATTTAACGGATCTGATCCAGGCTGGAATAGCAGGAGCTGCTTCAGATCTCAGCGATATTGGCGGAGTAGGAACTGGGCTGGCGACCTGCACTCTTGCTCCCTTCACACTATGCCTGGCTCAGGCAAGAGCATTTGCCTTTGTGCAGGAAAACTGTTTGACTTGATGTGACCAGTGCCCGTTTGGTCTGCGGACAGAGAGAACTGTTGATGTAAATGTGATAAAACAGTGAAGAGAAGCAGCTCAGATGACTTGACAATAAAGTTCAGGTTGAGTGGCAGTATCCCAGGCAACTGATACAGGTTGAGGGCTAGAGACGTTGTTTCTGCCCCTGCCACCACCTGCCAGCTTGGCCTACCACCAAGGTGTGTGACCTTCTAGTACAGGATACTGCTGCTAAACTAATATTTTAGTGTTTATTCACATAGACGCCAACTCCACGGGTGCTCCGGGGCTGGAGCAGAAAAAAAATAGTGGGTGGTCAGCACCCACCAGTCACAGCTGTTTGGCAGCTGGAGGAGAGGTTTGGGGAGGGCAGAGAGCAGCAGGTGGGGGGGGGCCTTGGGAGGCGGAGAGGGGGCAGGAAGAGGCAGAGCAAGGGTGGGGCCTCGGGGGGATGGGGCAAAGTGGAGGTGGGGCCTTCGGCCAAGCAGAGGTGGAGCACCCCCAGGGACAAATAAAATAAAAGTCAGCACCAATGTTAATTTGTCTAGGCCACTTCTCTCCCTTGTTTCATCAGTTTCAGATCACAGTTTGCCCATGACAGTGCCCGTTGTAACACTGCAAATGTGCTAGCAGAGACTTTCACAGCATAGTGTTTCCTGAGGGAAGCTGGCTGGAAGGACTCCGCCTGGGGGACTGTCAGAGAAGCCATGAGGCTGAAGAAGCCATGTTGCAAGCAGCCACAATAAAGCTGGAGTTTGTTAGTTATCCTGGTGTCAGAGAGACATTGTATATGGCAGATGATCCAGACACAGCAAAGCATTACACATGGTGCCAGTGGTAATAAAATCCTGGACAGCAGGACAGACCATTCAGAGCTGCACTTCACAGAGCAGAATACTTCTGCGAGTACACATTTTGTTTCACAAGACAAGACTGGGGTAACAGAAGATAGAGGGGCTGAAGCCTCCAGGGACGTTCATTCGGCAAGCTAAGACTTTAATTCCAGCATGGAAGAGCTGGAATGAGGAATTTAACCTTAATGTTACCTGATTGGAGAAAGCTGGAGAGAGATAAGTGAGTCTCTGCATGGAAATTCCCAAGCTCAATGCACCATAGAAGCAGTTTTGATACAAAAGCCTGTTTTGATACTCCTGTAACTCCAGGAAGAATGAAAGAATGGAAAGATGTAATTTCTTTCCTTGGTATCAAACAGCTGCAGAGGATGTAGACAAGTACAGCACCAATTGAAAAGTGCCAGCAGCCAGCTGCAGTTTTGGAAATTTTTAAGATTCAATTATAAGAGACAAAGAGTCCTGTGGCACCTTACAGACTAACAGATGTATTGGAGCATGAGCTTTCGTGGGTGAATACCCACTTCGTCAGACGCATTATAAGAGACTAGATAGCATGCAGGCTATGAGACTCATGAGTATAAGAACAGTTGCTGATGGAAGCTGGCTTAACTTAGAGGAAAAACTTGGTGATATGCAGGGCAGCAGAGCTATCCACAGAGAAGATTAGAACCCTGGCAGGGCAGTCAGCAGAAACTATCCATGTAATATATAAGAAAGGGAAAACAAAATCAGATACGTCAGCAGACAACTACAGTAGAGACACATGCAAATACTGTAGGAGAAAACATGCAAAACAGAAAGAAGTGTCTGGCTTATGGGAAAAAATGTTGTATCTGTGCCAATTTTAATAGTTTTGCAGCCAAGTGTTTGTGCAGAGAGAAGAAAAACAAACCCAAGGTATACACAGTAACTGAAAAGAGCACCAATGAGTATGAAAACAATTATGTGGGTGACCAAACTGCTGGTAAACACAGTGCAAGAAGACTCTAGAAAGCACCAGAAACTGTGGTCACAGACGATGAGACAGCAGTACCTCTTCTGGGAATCTAGGCCACCCAAGCCATGAACCTGATGAAAGCGCATCATGAGTGACTGGAGATACCTTGGATTGTATTACCTGAGTCCAGAAGATGATACAGAGGAAGTATAGAGACATGTTTCTGGGTGATGGATGGCTAGACAGTGATTATAAAATATAGATTGACACCAGTGTGAAGTCAGTTAAATTGCCATAAAGAAAAGTAGCCATTGCATTACTACAGGCACTGAAGGATGAACAGTGGAACCCACAGAATCATGGAAGTATATAGTCTGTAGAGAAGAGCACCGACTGCATAAGAAGACCTGTGGTGGTAAGAAAGCCATCTAGAAAAATAAGAATATTCCTAGATCCAAAGCCTTTAAACAAAGCTTTAGAATGGAACCATTTCCCTCTGCCTACAATTATGAACATATTACCAGATTTGTCTAAAGTGAGACTTTTTTCAATATGTGATGTAAAAAATGGATTCTGGAACATCAAACTGGATGAAGAATCCACTTAGATGACAACCTTTGCAACTCCATTTGGGATGTACCGATGCTTAAGGATGCCAATGGGAATCAGTCTGGCACCAGAGGTATTCCAGAGCAGACTGACCCAAGCATTGGAGGGCCCGATGGGACTCTCGACAATAGTAGACATTGTGCTGACAGTGGGAGAGGGTGACGATCCAGAACAAGCATAGCAAGATAATAACTACAAATTAAGCAGAGAAACATTAAATTGAACTTAAGGAAGCTCAGGTTGAGAGTAACCAAGTTGCCATATTTTGGACATTTGTTGACCATAAAACCCTGAAAGTAGACCCAGGAAAAGTGAGAGCAATTAGAGAAATACCAGGGATGTTAATGGAGTCCAGAGATTTCTGGGAATGGTCAATTATTTAGCTAAGTTTTGCAACCATCTCTCTGAGAGATTCATGATCCTGAGACAGCTGTCACATCGGGATTCCTTATGAGAGTGGACAGACCAACATGAGCAAGTATTCTGGAAAGTAAAAGAGATATTGGGAAGGCTCCCATTCTGAAATATTACAACCCAGAGGAACCCCAGAAGCTGCAACGTGGTGCATCCAAGATGGGTCTAGGGGATACCTTGCTGCCAAGGGGAAAACCTGTTGCATTTCAAGAAGACCATTGTCCTTGAACATTGTTCATGATGGAGAAGAGATCTGCTCAAATTGAAAAAGAATTGTTAGCAATACTTTTGGAATGAAAAAATACACCAGTGCCCTTACGGGACATACAATCTGACCACAGACCTCTCAAAAGCATTTGAAGAAAGCCATTACGTAGTGCACGAAAGTGCTTACAACAGATGATGTGGTGTCTGCAGAGGTACAGTGTACACCTCAAGTATTGCCCAGGCAGAGAGTTGGTATTGGCAGACATGTAGAGTCAGGCTTACCTGTCAGAAGCCAGCAGGAGGGATCCGTAGAGGCCAAGACGGAGAGAATACAGATGAACTTTTATCTATTTGAGAAGAACGACTGAGAGAGATACAGAGAGGTGCAGAGAGAGACAGAATGTTGCAGACCCTGAAATTCCCCTTGCCCCCCATAAATTGTTAATATATCTTGGAATACTGGTGAAATTCCAGAAGAGTGGTAAGGTGGCAATATTAAAAAAGGCAGCAGCAGCCAGAGCCCCGGGCCCTTTAAATCGCCGCCAGAGCCCCAGGCGGCATGGGCCAGGCAGCACTGAAGGGCTGGCTGGGGGAGGCTGACCCCCCCAGCCCCGCCCCTTCTGCCCAAGGCCCTGCCCCTTCTGCCAGGCCCCCATATCGGTAAGAGTTTTAAGTTACTTTCACCCCGGGTGATGCCATGCCGTACTTAAAACTCACAAGCAAAACAAACAACCATGGGGCCAGTCAGTCTCACCTCAGTCCCTGGAAAAATCATGGAACAGGTCCTCATGGAATCAATTCTGAACCACTTAAAGGAGGGGAAAGTGATCAGGAACAGTCAGCATGGATTCACCAAGGGCAAGTCATGCCTGACTAACCTAATTGCCTTCTATGATGAGATAACCGGCTCTGTGGATGAGGAAAGCAGTGGATGTGCTATTTCTGGACTTTAGCAAAGCTTTTGATACAGTCTCCCACAGTATTCTTGCCAGCAAGTTAAAGAAGTATGGGCTGGATGAATGGACGGTAAGGTGGATAGAAAACTGGCTAGATGGTCGGGCTCAACGGGTAGTGATCAATGGTTCCATGTCTAGTTGGCAGCGGTATCAAGTGGAGTGCCCCAAGGATCGGTGCTGGGGCGGTTTGTTCAATATCTTCATTAACGATCTGGAGGATGGTGTGGACTGCACCCTTAGCAAGTTTGCAGATGACACTAAACTGGGAGGAGTGGTTGATACGCTGGAGGGTAGGGATAGGACCTAGACAAATTAGAGGATTGGGCCAAAAGAAATATGATGAGGTTCAACAAGGACAAGTGCAGAGTCCTGCATTTAGGACGGAAGAATCCCATGCACTGCTATAGACTAGGGACCGAATGGTTGGGCAGCAGTTCTGCAGAAAGGGACCTAGGGGTTACAGTGGACGAAAAGCTGAATATGAGTCAACAGTGTGCCCTTGTTGCCAAGAAGGCTAATGGCATTTTGGGTTGTATAAGTAGGGGCATTTCCAGCAGATCGAGAGATGTGATCATTCCCCTCTATTCAGCACTGGTGAGGCCTCATTTGGAGTACTGTGTCCAGTTTTGGGCCCCACACTACAAGAAGGATGTGGATAAATTGGAGAGAGTCCAGCGGAGGGCAACAAAAATGATTAGGGGGCTGGAGCACATGACTTACGAGGAGAGGCTGAGGGAACTGAGATTGTTTAGCCTGCAGAAGAGAAGAATGAGGGGGGATTTGATAGCTGCTTTCAACTACCTGAAAGGGGGTTCCAAAGAGGACGGATCTAGACTGTTCTCAGTGGTAGAAGATGACAGAACAAGGAGTAATGGTCTCAAGTTGCAGAGTGGGAGGTTTAGGTTGGACATTAGGAAAAACTTTTTCACTAGTAGGGTGGTGAAGCACTGGAATGGGTTACCTAGGGAGGTGGTGGAATCTCCTTCCTTAGAGGTTTTTAAGGTCAGGCTTGACAAAGCCCTGGCTGGGATGATTTAGTTGGGTTTGATCCTGCTTTGAGCAGCGGGTTGGACTAGATGACCTCCTGAGGTCCCTTCCAACCCTGAGATTCTATGATTCTATGATTCTTGCAAGGGCAGGATGGTGCTGAGGCTCCCTGCTCTGGAGTCCAATGGACAATTGGGCTGGCTCTCAGTAGCTGGAGCAGGAGTCACTCCTTCTATTAGTCTCTAGGCTGCTGGTCTGTGCTGAGCTGAGACACGTCAGTGACCCAGTAGCCCGCACCAGAGATCAATGGGAAGTTGAATGGGCACCTCCCAGGTTGCAATGCTTCTCCCTCCGTTCCGCTCCACCAGCAGCCAGCAACCAGCAAAACGTAGCCAAACGCTTTGTCTCTGAGTTGTGGCTTCTGATTGGCTGTGGTAGTAGCTTCCAGTGTGTTCTATCTCCGCCCTGCGTTCCAGGCAGGGGTGACAGAGTCTCCCTAATAGTGGGGGGGCCATGAGCCCCTGTCCCCTCCATGGCCCTGCCCCTGCCCTGCCTCTTCCCCTGAGGCCCCGTCCCCCAGAAGCTGGAGCCAGGAAGGGGAGCCCAGGCCTTCCATCTGCCCCAGGCAGGGGGCCACCCAAGAGCAGCCACCAGCCCATGTCCCCACCCCGGACTCCCAGCTCAGGGCAGGTGGAGGGTTCACGGCGCCCCACAGCTGCCCAGGCTCCTGGGCCACTCTTACCCCGGGCCAGGCTCCAGCTTCTGGTTCTGACCTGGCCGGGGGAGGAGTAAAAGGAGGGGCAGGGGGTGGGCCCATGGCAAAAAGTGGATGGGCCATGGCCCCTTGGCCTGTTCCTTTGCCCCTGATTCAAGGCATTCTGGGAGCGGCATCCTGAGCCTCTGCAGCCACTGCTGCTGTAGTCCAAAGGTGAGTCCTCTCCAGGCTCAGAGTAACATGTCAAGGACAACCAGGTCCCAAAGTGTTACATGTAGGACCTAGGCAGAAACTCCAATCCAAGGGTCAGATTCTTTCCCCATTGGAGCGCAAGGGACAAAGGTAAAGGTGAAGCTGCAGCAGCATGTGATGGCTTTGCAGTGTGCTCCCCCAGAACCTTCAAGCCTCCCATCTCTGATCTGCAGCATTCAAATGGCAGAAACTGGATTGGAGCAGGGGACCATCTGTATTCCACCAAGTCCACCCATCAGTTCCTGAGAATTATCTCTGTGAAATCCATGTAAAAATTAATGTTGCTCCAAAGAGATGCCAAGTGATGTGCAGCTTCTTGCGACGCTGGACAAAATAAACAGCTGGCAAATATGCATAAAACCATAAACCAGTTGCCCTACGTGGGTCCCCCTATTTGTTATGGGGAGGCAGGACCTCGTTCCTTCCCTCCCTCGCCCCAGGGCAATGGGAGAGCTTGGAGAGAACCAGAGGCAGCTTTGTAGAGGGGAAACATGGGTGAACCACAGGAATCTAAGGGGTGTGGCTTATGGCAGGAGAAGCCAGCTGGTTGTTGGGGTGACCAAGGGGGGCTGTTCCCATCTTGCCTCGGCATCACCCCAACATGGCTGTGGAAAAAGTACACTCCTGCCCTTACCCCACTGCTGCTCCGTGTGGGCTGGAAACCAGTGAGCGGAGTGGAGACATTGCCTGTTCAGCAGGTGCACAGGAAAGAATATTGGGAGGGTATGTGGTATACAAAAGTTAAGCAACTGATCTTATAACTCCCAAGAGGGCTGAATTGTTGGGCACATAGCAATTACATGCTCCATTGGCCATAGGGTTATAACTTTTGGAAGTTCTGAGAATTTACAAACATAGTTGACACAGGAAGAAATATTTTTTTTAAATTCATAACCCCTGTCAGAGCTACCAACATAAAGGATTATGCCTTTGAAATATTGTTTAATTGAGAACCCGGCCTTTGTGCATTTGGCCTTTGCATAAGCTCTCAGTCAGGATTACTTCAGAACAATATGAACTTTGCACCACACACCATTCTTTATTCATGAGTGGGCAAATTATTAGAACACTGATGAAAAATTCAGTCTTTCAGTGAATATCAGTTTCAATTAAATTCAGTCTTTCCAAAGAAATTCTTTTGGAACTAACACTAAGGAGGAAAATGTCAGCCCCAAAGAAACCTTTCTGTGAAAGTGCAAAGAGAATATGTAAAACAGCTTTGAATGGAAGCCACCTTTCAGGGTTAACTATGGAGTCACTGCCCAAGATTTCATAAGACATGGCTTTCATGTCAGCTTCTCAGTGATGCACAGCTGATCTGACAGCCAGACATTGCATGGTACAGACCCATGGACACTGCTGACAAAAATCTCTGATCAAGAGTGCACAGGGATGTGCACATGTGGAGTGGAGCACCCTATGGACAAAACATCTTGACGAACTCCAAGTTACTGTACAGGTAAGTAACCTCCCCTTCTTCAAAGTGGGTGGCCAAACTTGGCTCCTCTTGACCAGATCTCAAAGGAGCTTGCTCAGCTGCTATGAAGGTACTTTCCTTCAGACAGGAAGGATGGCCCAGTGCTGATGGTATTAACCTGGATCTCCCAAGTCCCAGGCTTAATTTCTCGCTTGCCCACAGGTTTCTTTTGTGACCTTGGGCAAGTCACTTAATGTCTCTGTGGCTCAGTTCCTCATCAGTAAAACAGGGACAATAGTACTGCTCTACTGCACAGGCATTTCATAAAGATAAATATATTAAAAATTAAGAGGTGCTTACATGCTATGGTAATGGATGGACCATATACAATGAGGACTCAGGTTTCCTCAAAACCTACCTATTAGTGTTACGGGGAAGCTGAGCTCTGTTCAGCATCTGGCCCCAAATGTGAGGCTGAGCCCAAGAAAAATCTGGCCCTGATTTCTTATGAAAATCTGGCTTTATCTTCCAACTGGTCTAAGTAACTGCACAGTTTCCCTGGATTTGTTTTAACACAGGCCCATTAGATACTTGCTACCTTCATTGTGCAGTAGCACTAAATAAAGACCTTAAATGTGGAGTTTCTCGCTATCTCCCTAATCCTTGTTTCACTTAGTATTAGCTACAGTTAAATCTGCCTTAAAATGCTAATCTTTTTTTAATCCTTTTTTTAATTGCTTCATTTGCTGGAGAATAGCTCTGGTGAACTGGGACCTACAGTGTTCTGAGGGCCAGCTGCATAAGCTATTGCTTGCAGGCAGCACTCCTCAAGGTACCAAGTCCAGCGTTGGTTAACTCTCTTTCCTGACATTTGGGCTTGGGAAAGCACACTGGCCGACTGGTGCCCGTCAAGAAGATGGGTCTAGTGGGAAACTGGTTTAATAATGAGATCGGGGCTCTGCACCAAAGGGTGGCGGGACGATGGAATTTGTCTTTATTTTTCTATTGGTAGAACGAGAGCTGAGCGTGTTTGGAGAAGCATCAGACCATGGCCCGTGCATGTGCTTCAGCAGGGCAAAGGACAGCCTGCTCTATAGTCCTAGTCTACTATAATACACCAGCTCCTTCTAGTACAGCCTGTCAGGGTGACCAGATAGCAAGTGTGAAAACTCAGGACAGGGGGTGGGGGGTAATAGGAGCCCATATAAAAAAAAGCCCCAAATATCAGGACTGTCCCTATAAAATCGGGATATCTGGTCACCCTACTGCCTGTTCAGTTCCACTCCTGCAGTGTCTCTGCTGCCTGGTGTGACGGTGCTGCCCGTGGGAGCCAGCTGAGGTCACTCAATCAGGGTGAACTGCAAACCAAACGGGGCAGACAAACCCCAAAAGCTGGTGGTTATTCCAATACTTAGATTTACCAACCAGCACAAAACAGCTTCTACAGTACCTTACTGGTCACTTAGAAGTCCAAACCACACAGTTCCCTTAAAGTGCCCAGCCTCAGGCCTCTGTCCAGACACACCTGTCAGATATGATGATGATTCCTAAGAATCTTACTTCATCATATAAGAGAAAAGGTTCTTCCAATCCCAAAGGATCAGCCACATACCCAGGTCCAATTATAACTTAGATCTTACCCAAAATACACGCTATAGCCAATTCTTATTAACTAAGCTAAAATTTATTAAAAAAGAAAAGATAGAGAGTGTTGGTTAAAAGATTAATCTACAGACAGACTTGAATTCAATTCTTGAGGTTCAGATACACAGCAGAGATGAGCTTGTAGTTGCCAAAAGTCCTCTTAGAAATAGTCCATAGGTTATAGTCCAAGTTCCATATTCAGGGTGGCTCCAGTCAATGACTGGGGATCTCAATCCTTATGGCTTAAGGTCTCCCCCTCTTGAAACCCAAAGCAGATCTGAGATGAAGCAGGATCGTGTCCCAGGCTTTTCATACATTTCCAGCAGCCTTTCGGCCTGAGAAAACAATAGGCTCAACTCCTTCTCCCAAACATCCTGGCAATTAGCACAGAGTAATTTACCCATTAAACAGTTCAGATACAGGTTAGCACAACCTTCAAAGAGACACATAGACAATAATACTATTTTACTCAAGTATCATTATAAATGTTAATATTCCTTTTTTTTGATCTTTGAATTAAAACTATAGCAATGGACAAGACTTGTTTGCTGCCATCACAAGACCTGAGCAAACATCTCCCCTTCTACCTCTAACAATGCAGACTTGCATTTCAAAGCTCTAGTCATTTACATATCTTCCTAACCCGTCCTTAAGGTTCACCCATGGGTCAGGTCAGTCTATGAGTTAATTAACTCTTTCTGTTCCTGTCATCTTTCAATGAGATATTATATCACAGTCATAACGTCACACCTGGGGCTCCCTATTTTATTTTATTTTTTGATGCTCTATGGGTTGCACTGTGAATCTCAACCATTACCATTACACTGTAACTGTGCCTGTGCCCTGTCTCCCTGGCTACTTTTTTGTGTGCCCAATGAGTCTGCACTTCCCAAAGCCCCATTCTTCCCCGCTGTTCTGTATGGCACAGACCTGTAGGATTGCTTCCCTGTGCTCTGCTTTAACTTAGGCCTGATCTACACCTAAGGCTGACCTAGCTACAACACTCAGGGTTGTGAAAAAAATGTCCGATGTAGATAGGGTGACCTAGTGTCTACATTACCGTGCTACACCCATGTTGGTACAGCTGTAGCACTTACAGTGCAGATATTCCCAAGTAAGAGTGTGATAGCAGCCAGAGGCTCCAGGCAGGGTGGGTGCCGTGCTAGGGTTCTGTCTATGCTACCACATAGAACCTTTTTCTGAAAGTGCAAAGAGAATATGAAAAACAGCTTTGAATGGAAGCCACCTTTCAGGGTTAACTATGGAGTCACTGCCCAAGATTTCATAAGACATGGCTTTCATGTCAGGTTCTCATTGATACACAGCTGATCTGACAGCCAGACATTGCATGGTACGGACCCATGGCCACTGCTGACAAAAATCTCTGTTCAGGAGTGCACGGGGACATGCACATGTGGAGGTGGAGCACCCTATGGACAAAACATCTTGGAGAACTCCAAGTTACTGTACAGGTAAGTAACCTCCCCTTCTTCAAAGTGGGTGGCCAAACTTGGCTCCTCTTGACCAGATCTCACCAGGAGCTTGCTCAGCTGCCATGAAGGTACTTTCCTTCAGACAGGAAGGTCTATAAATGACTGGACTCTGCACCACATGCCCTTCAGCATGTAGAGGGAAGGTTCCCTCTGTGCCACCACAGCAGGAGTGTGGCTAAAGTGTGGCCCATATGACAGCTCGCCAGGCCCTCGCTGGTGCAGAGGGTGCTCGCTCCCTGGGCGCTGGAGTGCTGACTGCTCCCAGCAGGGCAGGAGTAGGGTGACCAGATGTCCCAATTGTATAGGGACAGTCCCGAGTTTTGGGTCTTCTTCTTATATGGGCTCCTATTACCCCCACCCCCATCCTGATTTTCACACTTGCTGTCTGGTCACCCTAGGCTGGAGGAAGTGGCCTGGGCTGTCCCTGCAGCTCTTTAATCAGGTTGTGGCCTCCTAGCCCCAAATAACCTAGACAAGCCAGACTTCACCCAGCATCCTGAGGGGTGCTGCGCCGCGCCTGCCCCTTGCACTGGCCACTGCCACCCTGTGCCCTGCTGCACCCCACAGCTGGAGGCTGCGACATTCCCTGGAGAAGCCCCTCACCCCACCCACTCCCCGTAGAGCCCAGGGGGCAGCTCCGCTCAGCCAGACCAGGGGCCTGCCGCGGCATTTCGGCAGAGAGCGGGGATGGGAATTGGGTGACGCTCCCTCGCCCGGCCCCTTGGGAGGGGGGGAGCCTTGCGGCAGAGAGTGCGGCGCGCCGTTGCGCGACGCTCCTGGGCCCCTTGGTAACGGCGAACGCCGCGGCGGGGGCGGGGAGCGGAGCTCGGCGCTGCTGCCCCGGCCCGGCTCCGGCCTGGTCCAGATCGACTCCGCCCGGTTCCCCCCTCCCCCACCCGACCCTGGGGCCATCGTGCGTGCTGCATCCCAGCCCCCCAGCCCGGGCACAGCGCCTGGCGCCCCCTAGCGGGCGGGGCCCGGGCAGGCTCCGTGGCGAGCTGCTCCCTGCTCCCTGCCCGCCCGCTGCTTGGCGCCCCTCGAGCCGGGCTGGGGCGGGGAGCCAGGCTCGCCCGCTCCCGCCTCTGCCTCCCGCCGCCCCGGCCGCCCACGGGGGTGAGCCCCGTGCCAGGCTCGCCCCAGCTCGCCAATGCCCTTCCCACACTCCTGCCACTGCCGCCCCACTGCCCTGAGCGAGGCTTTCTCCCCATGCCAGGCTCTCTCCAGCGCCATACACAGCTGCCCCTGCCCTACTGACACTGCCTCCCCACTGGGGCGAGCTGGGATCGTGCCCCCTGAGCCGGGCTCGCTCCAGCCGTCCCGCGCCGTTGGAAGCGCCTCTGCAGACGGCAAGGTTGTCCGGTGATTTCGGACATGGCCTCGGAGGCGGTGAAGGTCATAGTGCGCTGCCGGCCCATGAACGAGCGAGAGAAGGCGCTCAGCTGCCAGGCCGTGATCAGCATGGACAGCCCCCGGGGCCAGTGCTTTATCCAGAACCCGGGGGCCACTGACGAGCCCCCGAAGCAGTTCACCTTCGACGGGGCGTACTATGAGAGCCACAACACTGAACAGATCTACAATGAAATTGCCTACCCGCTGGTAGAGGTGAGTGAGGCCAAAAGTGATCTATGAGCCACAGAGAGTCTCCATGGAGAATGGGTGGCTTGGGAGATTGGCAATGGCCGGCAAGGCCTTTCCATCAATTACTGCAGAGTTAAGGGCCGGCCCTAGGTTTTTTGCCACCCCAAGCAATTGCCAAAGCAAAAAAAAAAAAGGGTCCGGAATGCCATCCCTGAAATTGTGCTGACCCAAGCACGTGCTTGGTTTGCTGGTGCCTAGAGCCAGCCCTGGCACAGTTTAAACTTTCATTAAAAAATCCTACAAAGTTTTAATCTTTATGGTTCTGAAGAAAACCCACTGAATGTGACCTCATGCTGCACTGTCTCCTTGATTCATAGATTTGAAAGCCAGAAAGGACCATTGGGATCATCTAGTCTGACCTTCTATATAACAAAAGCCATGAAACTTCCCCAAAATAATTCCTAAAGCAGATTTTTTAGAAAAAAAATCAATCTTGATTTGAAAATTGTCAGCGACCCTTGTAAATTGTTTGATGGTTATTTACTCTCATTGTGAAAAATGTACATCTTATTTCCAATCTGAATTTGTCTAACTTCGACTTCCAGTCATTGGGTTGTATTATATCTTTCTCTGCTAGACTGAACAGCCAATTATAAATATTTGTTCCCTATGTAGGTCATTACAAACTATAACCAATCACCCCTTAACCTTCTCTTTGTTACACTAAATAGATTGAGCTCCTTGCATCTACAGTAGAACCTCAGAGTTACGAACTGACCGGTGAACCCCACACCTCATTTGGAACGAGAAGTATGCAATCAGGCAGCAGCAGAGACAAAAAAAAAAAAAAAAGCAAATACAGAACTGTGTAAACATAAACTTCTAAAAATAAAGTCAACATTAGAGGTCCTTTGCACTCTTCTGACAACTTGCAGCCAAAAGGGCTATCTGGACCCGCTGATCTTAAAATGTCTCTTTAGTAGCTGCTGTTCAACATCCTCCTGAGAGATCTAGTAGTGGAATGGAAAGAGTGTAATAATCATCATATGATGAGACTACATCATCTGTTTTTTCCCAAGTACTGAACAGAAATATTTATTGGTAATTTCTACATTATTATTGATAATTCTACCATTTGAATTTAGCAATGAACGAATACCATGGTCAAGATTCTTTTATGCTTCTAATATACTCAAAAAACTCATTCTAACTTTGCTTAAATATACTTGCCATAGATTTCTCTGTGTGTCCCTTTTCTTAACTTCTGGTTTATATATATATTACTATCAACTTCCCCCTTCTTTAATTTATTATGTATTATTTTTTTCATTTTTTATAGCTGCTTTCACTTCCCCTCTAAACCAAGTCAGTTTTTTAATCAGTACGATCTTCTTCCTTAATTGTCGCTTTGGTGGCATCTAATAAAGTGTTCTTAAACAATTCCAAAATATGATCGATCATATTTTTCTAATTAAATTTTTCCTCCCAGCTGATTTGGCAGATAATTGTTTGCAGCTTTGTGAATGTGGCCCTTTTAAAACACAAAGTATACATATTACTGGTTTGGACTTTATTCTGTTTGCACATTATAAATGTGACCAATTCACGGTCACTTGTACCTAAGCAACCATTAGTTTTTAGTTCTGTGATCAGTCCCTCTTTATCTGTCAAGATGAGGTTTAATACAGAGTCCTCCTGTGTTGATTGCAACACTTTTTGAGTTAGGAAATTGTCATCTATAATATTTAGAAATTCCAAGGATGTTTTAATACTGGCAGCCAGTGGGGATTAGCCACTGGGCCAGTGGGGCCTGTGCCCAGGAGTTCCAGCCAACTGGGGGACCCCCGGAAAATCCGCTGCCACCGGTGGAAGCCCAGAGGCCCAGCTGCCAGCGGGCAGGGCTGGGAAGCCCCCGCACCCTGACCCTTCTTCATGGCAGCAGAACAGGGTGGGGGAAGTCCCCACACACACCCCACCACCCCTCCCCAGCAGCAGCTGCTGGGCACCAGGGCAAGCCACCCCACCCAACCTGCCCTCCAGCAGAAGTGCTAGGTGGGCAGGGCGGGAGAAGCTCCAGTGCCCCAACCCTGGTCCCCCATACCTGGACCCCCACTGCGGCCCTGGGACAGCGAACCACAGCCAGTGGGAGTTGCGATCGGCCTAACCTGCGGATGCAGCAGGTAAACAAACCAGCATGCCCCTGGCGCTTCAGGCCAAAGGTTGCCAATCCCTGCACTACAGTAAACTGAAGAACATTAGCATAGTATTTCTCCTCTGCTCACTCAAAGGCATCTCTGAAGCTGGCAAAGGAGGGGATGACCTCAATCAGCAGGGGTCTGGGAGGGCTTCACAGCAGGGGGCTGAGCAATTCACCAGGGCTTTGCCCTTTTCCTCATTTACAGCTCTTCGCAGCCTCTCTCCCTAACCATGTTTCAGTCTCTGGTGAATTGGCATGTGGTTCATTTTTTTCAAAATCTCTGTTTAGTTATTATTGCCATTGCATCTGGGGAATCTTGCATTCAGTTTTTTTAAAAATCAGTAAATCCGTCACCCAGTGGTGATTCGTAAAGTTATATCTGTTTCATGTCTTGCTGAGATGGGAAGGAAGGAAGGAAGGAAAGGTCACTCCAGGGCCAGCTCTGGTTTTTTTGCTGCCCCAGGCAAAACAAAAAAAACAACCTGGCAGGCCTGCTGGAGCGGCGAACAAAAGGAAAAAAAAAAAACCCTGCGGAGCGGCAAAGGGGAAAAGAAAAAAAAAAAACCTGCGGGGCGGCCAGAGCGTGGGTGCAGGGGGACTCCAAGCCCTGCAGACATGCCCTGGGCAGCAGAGTGCGCACCCCGGCTAGCAGGAAGGAGAGAGAGAGAGCAGGGGGACAGCCAGGGCTTTCTTCAGCAGGGCCCTCACCACGCCGCCTGCCAGGAGGGCTCTGTGCCACTCAGGGAAGGACGCAGGCTGCCCTGCTGGGCTTGCTACAGACCTGGCACCGCTCCCAGCAGGGCGCTCCCCTCCTCCGCACTGCCACCCCCTACAAAAAGAAAAAAGAAAAAAACCTGTGGGGGCGGCCGAAGCAGTGAAGCAAAAAAAAAGGATTGGAGGGAAGCCGCCCCTTGGAATCTGCCGCCCCAAGCACAAGCTTGCTCGGTTGGTGCCTGGAGCCGGCCCTGGGTCACTCCCTCCTTTAGCCAGCTTTGCAAAGGATGAATTTGAGTGAGTAGATGAGAAATAACATTCTTATCATTATTCTAGGATGAAGACTTCCCTTTTAGCCACAATCAGCTGGAGTTCCATTTGTTTCTCCGGTCCTCAGAGTATCTTCTGATCTGCAGCAAAAGTATCCTAATTTTCTATACTATAATCAATGGGCCCTTCCTGTTTTGACCACCTCTGTTCTGTCAGCCCCTGGGGTGTGAGAGAAACCAGTGCATTTATACAGCAGTGAAATATATTTTATTTTATTCTCTTAGTCTATGGCCTGAGCTAGGAAGCTTGTCTTTTGCACCTACTTTTCTTCCGCTTCAGGTTTATTTTTCTGGGTTTTGGATGAGATGTAAAACCAAGTCCTTGGTTTGTAGAGATAAAGATCCCATGGGACTTTCCAGAAGAAATTCAAAATTCCAGCTCAGGTGCTTGTGTTCCATCCACCTACAGATGACATTGCAATTTCTTTGCTCACCCAGCAGTTTCTCGCCTTCCCTATAAAAGCACTGTTAGGTGATAGAATAGAATCTTAGTAGCTTGATTCAAAACATGTGAAAGACGAAGATAATGGCTATTATCTTTATTTTTTTCTTGAATTTTCCAGGGTGTTACTGAGGGCTACAATGGCACCATTTTTGCCTATGGCCAGACTGGCAGTGGGAAGTCATTTACCATGCAGGGCATTATGGACCCTCCCACACAGAAAGGCATAATTCCCAGAGCATTTGAACACGTTTTTGAAAGCGTACAGGTATGTAGTGACATGAAATGGCTGCTGTAGCAGGGACTGTAGTCCAGATCCTCAAAGCTATTTAGGTACCTAATTCTCATTGATTTCAATAGGAGTTATGTGCCTAAATATCTTTGAGGATCTGGGTCTATATGTTATAAGCTATTTATTAATAGGTTTTCTACAGTATTCACTGCCATAGTATCTGAGCCCCACAAACATTAATGAATTTATCCACACAACCCTATGGCAAGGTAAGGAAGTATTATCCCCCATTTTACAGATGGGGAAACTGAGGCACAGAGCGGGCACATGACTTCCCAAGATCACACAGGAAGGCTGTCACTGAGCCAGGATAGAACTCTGATCTCTTGAGTTCCTCCTCAGTGCTTTAGCCACATTCTTCCCACCCCAAATTATCAGTAGGGTAGCAGGAGACCTCCTGTCAACTTGCCAAGAACTTCACATGATGAGTACATGAGCACTGAATGCAGTTCTGGTTGGCTGAGTGTGTATGATTCAGTAATGGGCATATGTAGAGTCCAACAGAGTCCTTGAGATTTGGGACTCAGGTGCTGTTTATAGCTCTACCACATTTACTGTGTGACTTCTGGCAAATTGGTGTTTCTCTCTCAGCCTCAGTTTCCATATCAGTAAACCAGGATAATGCCTAAATCTTAGGAAGTTGTGAGGCTTAAATCATTAATGTTTATAAAGTGCTATGAAGCCCTCTGCTGAAGGGTGCTAGAAAAGGACAAGATACTTTTACTCCAAGCTGAATGTTCTCGATGCTGTGTATTTACCAGTGTAAACGAGCCCCTCACACTAGGTCTACACTTCTCAGTGTCTATGTATTGTATGGCAGGAGTTTACAATCTGAAAGGTCCCATATAATGTGAACTAAATAGTTAATCTGCAGACTAAGTATTTTCAAAAAAGCCAAGGGGGGTTAGGCACCCAACTGTCATTGACAGTCAATTGGAGTTTAGGTATCTAACTCCCTTAAGCACTTTTGAAAAACTTCCCCTAAAATCCCATCTCTTGTTTTTGTACAGTGTGCTGAAAACACCAAATTCTTGGTGAGAGTCTCTTACCTGGAGATCTACAATGAAGACATAAGAGATTTGCTAGGAGCCGACACCAAGCAAAAGTTGGAGGTGAGGAGATCATAAAGTAATTATGGCTAAATGAGGATATGCTTTAATTTGCTCTGACTGCTATCAGGCATGCCTAATAGAAATGCGGGAGAACCCAGCAGAAACTTTTTGCAGAAACTGAAACATGAAGCATTTGGGATGTGACAAAAACTGTTCTTATTATGTTTAGTGAGTTTTATCTACAGTCTGGTCCCATTCCCCCAAATCTCATACTTTCCTTTATTGTGTGAGACCCAGTTTGAATACACTCTTGTACATGAAAGTAGAGTGTGCTTCAAATCAATGTTGAAAGTTATCATCAATGTGTTTTTACCCTGACAAAAGGTTAGACTCAGCTGCTCTCCGCAATTGATTTCAAAGTTCTTTATTCTTGATGGTGGCTATTAGAATATGCAACTCACAAGACCAAACTTACTTCTGTTATTTTACGTAGGTATTTGAATTTAACTGAACACGTACAAAAGAATGCCTGTGACTGGTTCCTGCCACCTTTGGCATCAATTTAAAATGCAATACAAAAATAATTACAAAACCACACACACACACTCTCTCTCTCTTGTGGGATCTGAGCCCAGGCCCTGGAAGGGGTGTGTGCATGCATGCATGCATTTTCCTTTTTTAAAGGGGACGCTTTAGGTGGAGCCCTGGCCGGTAGCCACTGGACTTGACCAGAGCCATGGTGGAGTGGCAACTCCTGGTCCTGGGGTTAAAAAATAGCTCTGTAGAACTGACCTTATTATCATTTGTCACTCCACCAATTTTTGTGTGCAAACTTTACCAGCAGTGACATTTTCTTCCAGTTCATTGATAAAGATATTGAGTAGCATTGGACCAAGAACAGATCCCTGTGGAGCCCCACTAGAAAGGCTCCAATTGCGTGATGAGTCCCCATTTAGAAGAGCTTGTTGAGGTCTATCAATTAGCCAGTATGCATAAGGGCTGCAGGACTGGACCCAAGGTCCTAACTTTGGGCTAGGAGGTGGGAATCTGCCTCAACTTTACAGGGAGACATGAAAGGAGTTAGGATGCTGAAAGTGGACACATGGAAAGAAGGGGTCAGGAGAGAGGATACACAAGATCATAGGGAAGGGGAAAGATGTAATGAAAACAGAGATGTAAGAATGAGAGGGATTGTGCAAACCCTTAAAGTGAGGCTGAATTGCTCAACTTAGAAGGAGAGGGGAGCCAGAGAAGGGATTTGTAGGGGCCTGGAAGAACATTAGGTTATGTCTAGTTAGGAATATAGGACACCTAACTGGATGGACCATTGATCTTGTCCAATGTGGCAAGTCCTATCTTACAGTGTCCAGTTCCAGATGCTTCAGAGGAAAGTGCAAGAGGTCCCCAGTGGACCATTATAGAATAGCCTGCACATAGGGGAAGTTTCTTCCTGATGCCCATAAGTTAGTGTCTGGTTCATGCACTGAAGCAGGAGGGTTTCTGTCCCTTATCCATTTTTAATCTTATCTAATGTGACTGTGGATGATCTTCTTATCTTTAAAAATGGCTGATCCTTTATTGACAGGATACTGCAGAGGTACAACTCCCCATTGGAATGCATGGGAAAGGCAGGAAGTTTCAAAGATGTAGTACAGTAAAATTAATACAATTAATTCTTTTGATTGTTGTTTTACAGTAGCTTTGCAAATCTCTGCCCTTCCCATGCATTCTTGTGGGGAGCTGCATGTCTTCTCTTCTAATTTACATGCCAGCAAGATTGTCAGTATAAGGAAAACCAAGGTACTAGCACCATCTGCTGCACAGAAATGTTGAAACTGTGACAGAACTTTAGCATGTGCCTGGCCCTATAGGGGTGAAATCCCTGGTGGGTCCCTATTTCCTCCCTCTGCAGAGAGTGTGTGTGTGTTTAGGGAGAAATAGGGTTCAGTATTTTAGAAAGAGCCTCCTGCACATTCCTGCTTTTTGTTCCACATCAATAATGACATTGGTTTCCATGATGACTGCTGTTGGCACAGGCAGGACAGTGCTTGGGCAGAACTGTTTCCACGGTAACACACGCTGGTGACAGCTTCTGGCTGTAGCTGCTTTAACAGAATAATTAAGTGAGTCAGTGTCCTGTGGAGACCCAAAGCCTAGGCAGATCTTCTGCCCCCTGCAGCCCTACATGTTTCTCCTCTGAGATCCCATTAGTATTATTAATTGTATTTGTTTCCTTTTAATGTTGGTGACTCCTGGCCACCCCTGCACCCCAGGGACTCACAGTCACTTGCCATGAAATAAAGCCCTGCAGAGAACAGGCCTCACTGAGCTCTGCTTGGAAGACATCACACTCAGTTGAAGTGCAGTGTCAAGTGAGTGGAATGTCCTATTCCCCTAGTAGGCTAAGTACAGCTTCCTCCCATGCAAAGCAGTGCCATTCCTTCAGCCGATCAGAGATGGGCATTGGTGAGGACTTCGCCAGGGACTAAGCTTCCACAGCACTCCTAACTTTAGCCATCCCAGTCACCTGATATATCACAGTTAAAAGCTATAGTATAGATCAGGGGTCAGCAACCTTTGGAAGTGCTGCGCCGAGTCTTCATTTATTCTCTCTAATTTAAGGTTTTGCGTGCCGGTAATACATTGTAACGTTTTTGGAAGGTCTCTTTCTATAAGTCTATAATATATATAACTAAACTATTGTTGTATGTAAACTGAATAAGGTTTTAAAATGTTTAAGAAACTTCACTTAAAATTAAATTAAAATGCAGAGCCCCCCGGACCGGTGGCCAGGACCCAGATAATGTGAGTGCCATTGAAAATCAGCTGGCGTGCCGTCTTCGGCACACGTGCCATAGGTTGCCTACCCCTGGTATAGATTGACCTAACCCTGATCCTGTAACTCGGTTACCCAGGCAGCCCAAGGCTTTAGCTTGGTTAGGGAACATGGCTAAGGTCCTACCTACACTACAATTTTTAACTCTCTCATAACCTGATTCTGTTCTATTCTAGATAGGTTCTTATGGTGCATTTATCACAGTAGTGTCAGAGTGCTTTCCAGCAGTGCATTAAGCAAGGTGACTAACATCTGTCACATATCTGAAATCACATCAGGATAACCATGTTGTAGCTTGGTCCCCCGACTCAGTTATTTTGTGGTGTAGATAGGGTCCTAGTTGTCAGTTCAAATGATGATGGCCATAACTGTTTGCAAATGATTTCAAATACATTTAAAAGCCCCAATGAGAATGGAGCCTAAGTGGTGTTTGTGATCCTAGTGGGCTATTCTGATCACTTTTTCCTGTGATGGATTTGATGGATCACGCAAGGCTATAAAAGAAAAAACATGTACTTTAGTAACATCTTTTATGAAAAGTTCCCTCTGCGGGAATTTTAGTTGCTGGGAGGATTCTATTAGAGATTTAATGTATTGGGGATATCTCTCTCCAGAACAGGACTTTGGAGTCACCAAAGAAAAACTGACACCCAGATTTTATACTTGTCCTGAGCATGATGGGCAGGATTTTGAGAGTTTAATCAATGCCGTGTAGATGCCCATGTGGTGTAGAGGGATCAGTAAAACACGTAATATCAGTATCCCTCACTATTGTGTCTCAGGGTTTGTCTACATATGTCAGGGTTCCCTCCCTACTCTGAACTTTGGGGTACAGATGTGGGGACCCACATGAAAGACCCCCTTACGCTTATTTCTAGCAGCTTAGGTTTAAAAACTTCCCCAAGGCACAAATCCCTTCCTTGTCCTTGGACGGTATTGCTGCCACCACCAAGTGAGTTAGACAAAGATTCAGGAAAAGGATCACTTGGAGTTCCTATTTCCCCAAAATATCCCCCCAAGCCCCTTCACCCCCTTTCCGGGGAGGCTTGACAATAATATACCAACCAATAGGTTAACCAGGTGAGCACAGTCCAGACCCTTGGGTTTTTAGGACACTAAAAACCAATCAAGTTCTTAAAAGAAGAACTTTATAATAAAGAAAAAAGTAAAAGAAGCACCTCTGTAAAATCAGAATGGAAGGTAATTTTACAAGGTAATAAGATTTAAAACACAGAGGATTCCCTTCTAGGCTCAACTTCAAAGTTACAAAAGCAGGAATAAACCTCCTCTTAGAATAGGGAAAAGTCACAAGCCAAAACAAAAGATAATCTAATGCATTTCCTTGCTATTACTTACAATTTTTGTAATCTTAGATGCTTATTTCAGGTAAGGTTTTAGGAGATTTTTTTTTCCTTCCCTGGTCCTTCTCTGTCGAGAGAGAAATACAAAGAGAACCCAAACAAAACCTCCCCGCAGATTTGAAAGTATCTTCTTTCCTTATTGTTCCTTTTGGTCAGGTGCCAACCAGGTTATTTGAGCTTCTTAACCCCTTACAGGTAATGGAGGATTTTATGCTACCCTTAGCTGTATGTTTATGACAACATACCACTTAAGTCGATGTAAGCTATGTTGTTTAGGGTGTGAACACCCGAGCAACATAAGTTACATTGACTTAAAGCTGTGTGTACGCTTTGCTATGTCACCATGAGACACTCTCCCAACAACATAGCTTCTGCCTCTCATTGTGGTGGAGTAATTTTGTTGATGGGAAAGTACTTTCCTGTCAACGTAATGCATCTTTACCAGATGTGCTACATCAGCACCGCTGCAGCACGGTAGTGAAGACAAGCCCTCAAACTCTTGATGTAGTCAACTCCCTATAACCAGAGACACGAGCCATTTGCTGTGGCAGATGAAAACCTTGACATATCTTCTTAATGTTTGAAGTTGAAGACGCAGCTATGGGGCAGCTCAGAGTAGGGAGCAGGGCACCATGTGACACTGGAGATGCCTGAGCTAAGCAACAAACTCTTGACTTTAGTTCCTGTTGCATATAGTCTGTTTCCTGGTTACTGCCAAATAGAGCTGCCTGCTACATTACAGCTGTGTAATGGGGTGGGGCAAAGCCTAATTATTGAGCACCTACTGAGCACGGTGCAACCTCCAAGTTGGTGGGAGATGTGGGTGCTCAGCAGGTGCACAGCACCCCTCAGGAGTTGCTTCAGAGTGCTGTTCTGTAGCTGGCAATGAGATTTTTGCTGTAGTGTCCCATTATGCACATAACTGCTTTTTCCTCTTTTCATATGCAAAGCGTGTGCAGTCCTCGGGCTCCTGGAAAGTTTCCAGAGTGGTCTCTGGAGTTTCAGAGTCTAGTGGTCCTACTGTAACCTGTGTTCATGGATCCATAGATTTTAAGGCCAGAAGGGACCGTTCCGATCATTGTGTTGTGCTCTTCCTGCTTGCAGCTGAAGGAGCACCCAGAGAAGGGGGTGTATGTGAAAGGACTCTCCCTGCACACCGTGCACAGCGTGGCCCAGTGCGAGCGCATCATGGAGACGGGTTGGAGAAACCGAGCAGTGGGCTACACCCTGATGAACAAGGATTCTTCCCGCTCCCACTCCATCTTCACCATCAACATGGAGATCTATGCTGTAGGTAGGTGCCAGATTCCTGGGTCAGGCCTTTGGGAGACTGAGCATAGAACCAGCCTGTGCAATCTGGTGGATAATCCCAGAATAAAAACTGGTGCTTGAATACAGCTGAGCAAATCGTTGATTTTTCTGTTCTATTGCTGAACCACAGTATCTGTGGGGAAAAAATCGGTTTGTTTCTAAATGAAACTGAATGGTTTTTTTGAGTTTTTTTCACCAAAACAAAAACTGAAAACATTCCATGTGGGTCCAAATTAAATGTTTTGAATGTCTGTTCAAATGGACATTTTCAAAATGTTTTGTTTTGATTTTTTCTAAGGTATTTTGACCTTTTCAAAAATGTTGTTGTCTGGTTTTTTTGGCCAAAACAATTTGTTAAATTTGACCAACATTTGCAAACGGTTTCAGAGCCCTTGAAAAATGCATTTTTCAGTGACTGTATTATTTGCTGAAAATTTTCCCAGTTCTAGTCTTGAATGATTTTAGGTCTAGAATGAGAGCTGTGCCTTGGCACCAACATTCACTACAATGCAAAGTGACTGAGTATTTTTTAAATGTCTTTTCCCTTGCTCACCTGTGGAGGGAGGGGGACAAGTGTCCTACACATTGTTTGGGAGCATATTTCCCTCTGTTTTTCTTCTAAAATCCTTATTTGATGCTGTTGAGAGCTGCTGGCCTGACAGCCCTGGTGCCTGAAGGCCACACTTGCACTTGGAATTCATAGATTGTAAAGCTGGAAGGAGCCATTATTCTCATAGAATCAGAATCATAGAAATGTAGAGTTGGACAGGACCTGGAGAGGTCATCAAGTCCAGCCCCCTATCCTGAGGCAAGACCAAAAAAACCTAGACTATCCCTGACAGGTGTTTGTCCAACCTATTCTTAAAAAGCTCCCATGATGGGGATTCCACAATCTGCCTTGGAAGCCTGTTCCAGTACTTAACTATCCTTATAGTTAGAAAGTTTTTCCTAATATCTAATCTAATCTCCTTTGCTGCAGATTAATCTAATTACTTCTTGTCCTGCCTTCACTGGACATGGAGAAGGAGAGGTTACTTACCTTTCTGTAACTTGAGTTCTTCAAGATGTTTTGTCCTTATGAGTGCTCCACTGCAGTACGCATGCACACCTCTAACTAGTCTGACCTCCTGCTTAACACTGGCCAGAGAACTTCACCCAGTTCTTCCTGCACTGAACCTACGAACTTTTGATTGAACTACAGCATATCTTTTAGACAGATACCTAATCTCAGTTAAAAGATCCCAGGGAAAGAGAATCCCTAGGTAGTCTAATCCAGTGGCGAATTACTTTCACTGTCCAAAATTTGTGCATTTTATTTCCGGTTTGGATTTTCCTGACTTCTGCTTCTAGCCACTGGACTTTCTTTACTCAATAAAGTATGGCTAGAAACAGGGCAAGTTGCCCCTAGATATCACCATGCCAGTGTGTCTCAACCTGACACACCTGAAGGGCCACCTTTAGGAGTGAGAGAGGAGTTCAGTCTCCCATGCTCCATTCAGTCCTTGGCCTCTGCTGAGTGCTAATAGTCTGGTTTTATTTCCTTCATCTGTTCTCCATTCATGGGAAATTTGCACAATGTCTTCCAACTGTAATTGCAGATGCTGCTGATAGTCCCTCATTTCCATGTATAAAGAATTTACTCACCAAACATTTACTGAAAATGGGGGAATGAGGAGTGACCCTCAGAATAACCCAATTAGCTGATCACGTGGGTGTTAACCGTGCCTTGATTTGCTGAACCAGATCCTGCTTCACCAACTTCTATAATATGGGACCCTCAAATCCTGACGTTAGCCTAAGAATCAAAAGTAAATGCTTACTCTCCTCTCGTGTTCCAGATAGGGCTTGGGTTGCAGTCTAAGTTGGAATTATTTGTCTTGTTTAGAGGCTTTCAAAAAGTGGTACCTCTGTTTTTGCAGCCCAAAGTAACAGGGTGAGAATGGCTTGTCATTTAATTAACTTATTAGGGAAGCCCCCTGCATTCCATGGCAAGCTGGGCCTAAATTCTGTTTCAGTGTCTCTGGATTTTGCAGTGCTGTAGTGCAGCAGACTGGAAATTCTGCATCCGTTTCATTTACATTTGAGATTGGACGTTTTTACTGGCTTTAACATGACAGTCATAATCCAAACAGTATAGTGGCCTCTGCTGTTTATTTTGAAATTAAATTACATTTGTTTTACACTTTGCTCATGTTTTCAGTTTTTATGCCTCAAGATTTGTTATTGGCGATCCAGAGCAGCATAGTAGAAGATGGAGGAGAGAGGAGGGTGAAATATGATATTTTGGCAGCTGTATATTGGACAGTCTGAGTTTGGGGCAATTGGGGAGGTGTAGGAGCAAATTTGGGATTGTGGAATAAGCACATTAGCTGGATGTTTCTACTTAAATGACCGTCAGTCAAATAGTTAACAAAGTTGATATTTAAACTGTCATCTTTAGGTTTCAGATTGGACCCCCATTAAGATGAATGGGGAAGATCAAGCTGTCTGCAGTCTTGGGAAGAAACACAGCATCACTTACTTATAGTTCATATTTTTAAGATTCCCTTCACAACCATGAGATCTACAAAGACTTTTTAATGCACGTTTAGATTCCAGAGTGAAAATATGCAGCAAATAGTAGATTCTGTGGCTGCAGATTTATGAAATACACAGGTCCCTTCCCATTAGTCCAGTGTTTCTCAAACTGGGGTCGCCGCTTGTGTAGGAAAAGCCCCTGGAGGGCCGGGCCAGTTTGTTTACCTGTCCCGTCCGCAGGTCCGGCCGATTGCGGCTCCCACTGGCCACGGTTTGCCGCTGCAGGCCAATGGGAGCTGCTGGAAGCGGCGCAGGCCGAGGGACTTACTGGCAGCCCCCATTGGCCTGCAGCGGCAAACCGTGGCCAGTGGGAGCCGCAATCGGCCGGACCTGTGGACATGACAGGTAAACAAACTGGCCCAGCCCTCCAGGGGCTTTCCCTACACAAGCGGCGACCCCAGTTTGAGAAACACTGCATTAGTCCTCTCTGAGCCTTCAAAGGAATGGTGCTTTCCCCCTTGATTTGGTGGGAGGGAAGAAGTTTTAGACTTGTCTCATGCTTCTGCTGCCAGAATTAGTTGATGGACTAGAAGAGAATTAGACAGTGACAGCCTGGCTTTCCAACCTGCTTGCAGGCATTTTAGCAAGAGTCTGGGGACTTGTTACACCAGGGAAACTAACCCAGTAGTTGTATTGATTGAAACAAACAAGCTCCTTGGGTACAATTACTGGCAGGAGCCAAAACAACTACTTAAATTTTAATTGCCAGTTGCTACTTACAAACCCCCACTCTTCAGAGAGTCCATTTGCCCCAGGGCTCAGAAAGGACAGTCAGAAGGGGTGGCACTATATTCAAACTCCACCTATTTTCCCCAGTTTCACCCACAATCCCTGAGCTGCCAGATGTTTCTGCCAGAATGATCAGTGATGAAATAGCTAGCAGTGCTTTATGTCATAATCATTAGGGTTCAGTGTCAACACTCCACTGTGATGAATAGGCAGTTAACTTCTTGGAGCTGTTGTTTCTGTCTGTCTAACTGAGAACTCAGCTTTCACAGAGTGCATCAGTTTATGCTTTGTTGACATTTGGAAGGTTTTCTTCACAGCCTTAATGGCTAGAGACTAATTTTTTGAAATGAAAGTTTAGATTTTGCAGATATTGATGGGGCCATCACAGTAGTGCTGACCCTGTCGAACCCTTGATGCACTCCATTGTCAGCCTCATGCTGTTCTAGCAGCTTGTGGCCAGTTTTACTCTTAAACCTGGGTTTGTGATGGCTGGGAATAGCAGGGAAAGGGATGTTTGAAATGAAGGATGATCCAGCACTTAGGGTGGTAACCTGGCACATGGGAGACCTGGATTCAATTGTCTGCTCCGTCACAGACTTCTTATGTGGCCTTGGACAGGTCATTTAGTCTCTCTGGACCACAGTTCCCCATCTGTACAGTGGGATACTAGCCCTGCTCAGCTTCATGGTGGTGAGAATGAATCCATGAAAAATCATGAGGTGCTGAGATACTGTGATAATAGGGGCTACATTATCTACCATAGGTAGAGTTTGCAAAGTCTGACTTCCTAGCCTACTTTTTATTCACTGGAGAATCACCCTCCTTTTGTTTTATTTTCCTTAGTTCATTGAATGAGCATTTGCTACTTAGCTAGCACCTCAGATGCTGACTGGCAGAATGGGGCTTAGGAGGACTAAGACAGTTGTTTTCCACCTAGTGAGTTACTTGAAAAAGAGACAAATGCGTACCTTTAAAAACACCTTCCTTCTGGCTCAGAGTGCTCTGTATGCTCCCGAGAGTGGGGTAATTTATGGAGGTGCTGAGAGTCAAATGGTTCAATACACCCCGAATGAATCCGAGCACATTGGAGTTCTGGGGTGAAATTCTGGCCCACTGAAGTCTTTGGGGCCAGGTTTTCACCCTGACCTTTATCCTTCAGTCCCTAGTTAGCAGAGGTGGGCAGCATTCCCGCGCCCTGGATGGGGAAGGAGTGGCTCACATTGGAGAGAAATCCCCCTGGCCAGACTGGCAACAAAGCTGATAGGTTCTGCAGGGAACTGCTTGCAGCTTTTCTCAGTCAAGAGGATAGTCCTAGAGTTTAAGGCCAGAAAAGATCACCAGATCATCTACTCTGACCTGTATATCACAGGCCCTCAACACCACTTGGCACCAGCACACTAAACCCATCATCTGAAATTACACCAAATTATTACAGCCCACAGGAGACTAGCCTGTTCTATGCCACAGGTGTAGATTACACGGGACTGAGCTGCACCAGTGCCTGAGGCCCCACAATGGCAGGGAAATGATTAAGTGAGAGAGACCCACTCAGCTCAGGGGCTTCTTAATTAACAGAGACTTGCCCAGTGTTCAGACTTTCTGGGCAATTTGCAACTTGTGCAGTTTCAGCTTCTTTTGATCTTCACTCTACTTATTTTTGCCGACTTTTCTGTCCCTATTTCCCTTACCCAAAATAAGCAAACAGAAAATAACAAACTGATAACCACTTTGTTCTCCAGCCAGCACATTTAAAACTCACTTAAAATCACTACCAGCATTTCAAATCAATCAGCTGTGCACAGATCCTGCTTGATTTCGCCACCGTGACAGTTTCGGTCACAGAGACTCCCCCTTGAGACCCCACCTGATGTGCTGAGACTTCCTCTGAGCCCGTTTTCCTGCCAGCTTGGGACTTCAGTACGCTGTCTTGTTGAGCCAGACACACTAGCCTCCTGCAAACACAGACCCAGGTCTGAACCAAGTCCTCCAAATAGCTGCAGACTTAACTGAAAACAGCTTAAGAAGTGCTTCTGTCTCTAGCACCCATACATCGAGCTCCCATTGGGATCCTAAATCCATTTTACTCTGTATAAAGCTTATACAGGGTAAACTCATAAATTGTCCACCCTCTATTACACTGTTAGAGAGATATGCTCAGCTGTTTGCTCCCCCAGGAATTACTTACTTACTCTGGGTTAATTTATAAGCAAAAGTGATTCTTTTAAATAGAAAAAGTAGGATTTAAGTGGTTCCAAGTAATAACAGACAGAACAAAGTAAGTTACCAAACAAAATAAAACAAAAACACGCAAGTCTAAGCCTAAGACATTAAGAAACTGCTTACAGATAAATCTCACACTCAGAGATGTTCCAATAAGCTTCTTTCACAGACTAGACTCCTTTCTAGTCTGGGCCCAATCCTTTCCCCTGGTACAGTTCTTGTTCCAGCTCAGGTGGTAGCTAAGGAATTTCTCATGACTGCAGCCCCTTTGTTCTGTTCCACCCCCCTTATATAGCTTTGGCACAAGGCGGGAATCTTTTGTCTCTTTGGGTCCCCAGCCATCCTTCTAAATGGAAAAGCATCAGGTTTAAGATGGATTCCAGTACCAGGTGACATGGTCACATGTCTTGGGAGACCCCAAGCCTTCATTGTTCCTGGCCTGACTCACAGGAAGGCTTGCAAGTAAGCAGAGCTATTTACAACCAATTGTTCTAGTTGATGGGAGCCATCAGATTCCAAACCACCATTAATGGCCCACACTTTGCATACTTACAATAGGACCTCAGAGTTATGTTTCATATTTCTAGTTTCAGATACAAGAATGATACATTTATACAAACT
This sequence comes from Mauremys reevesii, assembly GCF_016161935.1. Lineage (NCBI taxonomy): Eukaryota > Metazoa > Chordata > Testudines > Geoemydidae > Mauremys > Mauremys reevesii. The sequence goes on from NC_052643.1 coordinate 2,400,067, forward strand.
GGATGACCACACTCAGTAGATTATAAGCTTTGTAATGATACTTACAAGAGACCTTTTACATGAAGCATATTCCAGCTACATTATATTCACACTCATTAGCATTTTTTCATAAAATCATATGGAGTGCAACGTCACAGTCACCTCAGAGTCCTGGCCCACCCTGTCCACTATCCCACCTCTAGCTATGGACATTGCTGCTGAAGCTTTAGAGGAAGGTGATCCCTCCCCTCCAAAAAAAAAAAAATAAAAAAATACAGAATACATGGGCGTGGGGGGAGGAATTCCTTCCTGAGCCCATTACACTTAGCATTATTGTGGGGTGAAAGGTAGGAAGGAAATGTTACAGAGGGGAGGGTCACTTCCTGGTCCCTGGTAAACAAGGTGTTAACTTCAGCTTAGCTCTTGGCTTCCTCATGCAGTGGTACTCAGGGGGAGAGCTGTAAATTGGTTGCTTAGGAGGGAAAGGGGGCAGAATCCTTTTAGGAAGGTCAGGCTCAAGGGACTGGGCTGAATCCCAATCTGGGGAGTTTTCTTGTTTTCTGCTTATACTTTCCATTGTCCGTTGAGGAGGAGCAGACTTTGACAGTGCACGTCTCTCCTCCTGCTGAGTCATTTCACCAGCTTCTAAGCAGTGAAACTTGAACCTTGGAGAGTGTTTGCAGCCCCCCTTGGGATGCCAGGAACCCACATGGTGACGTCTTGATAGTGCTTGTTTCCCTGGTGAGGGGCACTTCCTGTGTCTGTGCACCACAGGCAGCCCTATGAGCATCACCATACACTGAGGCAGCTTTGATTCAGGCCTAGAGAGAAGCTGTAGGCTGGAAATTGAACTAAATATTGCTTCCAGGCTTCTTGGTTCCCCCAAGCCTTTCCCGGTAGTCCACTTGAACGGATCCTTCTCTCTGGCCATTCACATCCTCTGCTGCTTGTACTGCCCATGTGTTTCTTCCAGCCATGCTGAATTCCTACCCCATTGACTCTTGACTCTCATTTCCATTCTCCCTTATCTCCACCCCTTTAACTTCTCTCTCCCTGCCTGGCATTGATCATTTAACTCCATGAAACATCCTGGGGGACATAGTTTGTATGAAAGAACCTGTACAAGGTAAGAGTCCCAATCCTGCACGGTGCTGAGTGTCTTCTGCAAAATTCTGTGTACCCTCATCTTCCATTGAAGCCTATGGGAGGTGAGAGTGCTCACGGGATCAGAACCTAAAGCGGTTCAAGAAGTTTTGCTGTGTATTCTGGGAACCAGGGCCCTGATTCAGCAAAATAGGTAAGCACATGATTTCAATGGGACTCAAGCCTGTGTTAGAAGTTATGCATGAGTATATGTGCTCTTCTGAATCGGGGCCTATGTGCATATGAAGTCTAGGGCCCAAATTGATATGTAATGCCTAAGGGCAAGAGGCCTGGTCCTTGTCTGGTGAAGTTGCTTCTTCTTAAAAGAACCCAATCCCACATTGTTTTCTTGCAGATGAGAGAGGGCAGGATCACCTGAGGGCTGCAAAACTCAACCTGGTGGATCTGGCTGGAAGCGAGAGGCAGTCCAAAACCGGAGCCACAGGGGAGCGTCTCAAAGAAGCCACCAAAATTAACCTCTCTCTCTCAGCTCTGGGCAATGTCATCTCAGCCCTGGTAGATGGCAGGTGCAAACACATCCCCTATCGAGACTCAAAGCTGACCCGGTTGCTGCAGGACTCCCTTGGAGGAAACACCAAGACCCTCATGGTGGCCTGCCTGTCTCCTGCTGATAACAACTACGACGAGAGCCTCAGCACTTTGCGCTACGCCAACCGGGCAAAGAACATCAAGAACAAGCCCCGTATCAATGAGGATCCCAAAGATGCTCTGCTGAGGGAGTATCAGGAGGAGATCAGGAAGCTGAAGGCCATTTTGGCTGAACAGATGAACACAAATAACTTGTCAGGTATGATGCCCTTGAACTGCTCCAGAGTTGCTTTATCATTGGCCAGAAAATTACACCTTAAATATACAGAGTGCACATTGGCATTTCTCCCCAACCTCCCTTCTGCCTATTGGGGAAGGCTCTCTTCAGCCCAACACCAGCAGCTTTGGCCTTTGAGTTGGGTGGGAGGGATAGGGGTAAGGATGGGAGCAGTCTGTTTTCAGATGGGGGGAGACTTTAGGGAGGGGAGCAGCCTCTAGGACCCATCCTCCATACTGCTGGATAGGAGCAGCCTTTCATGTAGGGGCTAAGACTCTATGGCCTTTCTTCCTTCCCCTGCCCCAGCCAGAACCAACCTTCAAGAGAGCAGGCAATGTCCATGCCCGCTTTGCCTCCCTACTGTTGATCCTCCCCTCCTGGGCCTGAGGTTATGTTAGGTGGCCACATTAAGTGGTACTCCTGCCTTTTCTCTCTGAGGATAAGTAAGGGAAGGGAGCTGCATAGGGGCTATGAAGCTTGAGAAGCACAAGTTCACAAGATCACTGCTCCATTTAACCAGACATCTTGCTTGCATCCCGTAGCTTTAGGCTTGGGTGAAGAGGCAGCATTCTCCAGCCGTTAGAGCAGAGGACTAGACATCAAGACTCTTAGGTTCTGTTCTCAGCTCTGATGCTAATTCTCTGTCTAGGGCAAGTTGCATAATATTTGTGTGCCTCAATATCCCCATCTGTAAAATGGGGGTGTAGTGAGGCGGCCTGGCTCCCGACCGCCCCAGAGAGAGAGGAACCAGAACAGCCACCTCAGTGGGCGGAGCCGCCTCAGTGGGCGGAGCCACCGCCGCCTGTTCCCGCCCCGGAAGTCAAGGGGCGGGACAGGAAGTATAACAGCCCGGCCTCAACCCTCAGTTAGAGCCCAGCGGCCGGAGAGGACGGACGCTCCTGTTCAGGCTCCTGACTGGCCGAGCCTGCCCAGAGCCAGGTACCCGGACGCGGACGGACCAAGCCTCCCTCAAGCAAGGTACCCGGACGCGGACGGACCAAGCCTCCCTCGAGCCAGGTACCCCGAGGTGGACTGGCCGAGCCTGCCCCGAGCCCGGTACCCCGATGAGCTGCCCGAGCGTTCCCGTGACCCGAGTCCAGAGGAGCAGCCCGACTTAGACCGCTTTCAGCACACCGAGGAGCCCATGATATGGGACCCCGCTGCCGAACCCAGCGACGAGCAGGTACCCGAGGAGGGGGAGATGGAATGCAGCCCGGGGGTAGCTGAACCCTGTCCGGCTGAGGGCACTGACGTGCCCATGTCAGTGTGTTGCGGCCAGGATCCCCACTGACTGCAGCGGATCCACGCCGCTGTTAGGGCCCCGGGCTGGGACACAGTGGAGTGGGTGGGCCTGTGTCCCCCCTGCCACCCCACTCACGGGTGGCAGCCTCCCCCTCCTACCAGCGTTCAGGCAGAGAAGCCTGCACTTACCTGGGCTTCCTGAACTGCTGTCACAGCTCAGTTCCTGCTACAAGGACCTGAGCCTTGAGCTATTGTTTGTTGCCCCGCCCTGACTGAGGGCCTGGGCCTCCTGAGACTGATGCCGCTGCTTAGCTCCTGCTACAAGGACCTGAGCCTTGAACTATAGTTTATTGCCCCACCCTGGGGCTTACTGACTATTGTGGCTTAGTTCCTGCTACAAGGACCTGAGCCTTGAACTATAGTTTATTGCCCCACCCTGGGGCTTACTGACTATTGTGGCTTAGTTCCTGCTACAAGGACCTGAGCCTTGAACTATAGTTTATTGCCCCACCCTGGGGCTTACTGACTATTGTTGCTTAGTTCCTGCTACAAGGTCCTGAGCCTTGGACTATTGTGTGTTGCCCCACCCTGACCTAGGGCTGGGCTTACTGACTCTTGTGGCTCAGCTCCTGAGACAAGGACCTGAGCCCCTGGGACTATTGTTTGTTGCCCCACCCTGACCTAGGGCTGGGGATTACTGAACTATTATTATTGCTCAGTCCCTGATGCAAGGACCTGAGCCCTGAACTGTTATTGCTCAACTCCTGACGCAAGGACCTGAGCCCTGAACTGTTGTTGCTCAGCTCTTGACGCAAGGACCTGAGCCCTGAACTGTTATTGCTCCGCTCCTGATGCAAGGACCTGAGCCCTGAGCTATTATTGTTGCTCAGCTCCTGCTGTAAGGAGCTGAGCCTAGAACGGCTGTGTTTGGTGCCCCGCCCTGATTAAGGGCCGGGGCTTAGCTTGTTAACTTTGTGTTACTACTCAGCTTGCAGGGGACCTGAGCTCCCTGGATTCTTGGGTGCTGCCCCGCCCTGAGCTAGGGCTTGGGGCTTACGGCCTCGGTAACTGCTCAGCTCCGGCTGCCAGGACCGGAGCCTAGACCTAGTGTCTGCTGTCCCGCCCTGACTGAGGGCTGGGACTCATTGTAGGAACTGTGTGCCTTCTGTTCCGCCCCTGCTTGAGGGGCAGAACCCCAAAACCCTTCAGAACCCGGAGACTGATAGGGGCCGAGTAGTGAGGCGGCCTGGCTCCCGACGGCCCCTGAGAGGGCACGGCCCCAACCTCGGACTATTACACGGGGTGAGAATGATCCCCCTCCCTGAGTGAATAGCTAGATGAAAACCAGGGACAGGAAGACTCCAATTAGCACTGTATTCCAAGCATCTCTCACTCTTGCATTTACTGCCATAACCCTTTCACATCACTGCAGACCTGTACTGCTCTCAGAAATGTGATCCAGTGTCCAGGGAACAATGTCTTTCTGTGTTGAAGGGTTTAGAGTGTCCTACGCGGTAAACTACTTCCCACTGCCAGTCTGGCCACAGGCAAAGATCATACCATTGTAGCCCTCAGTTACATCCTGGAAAATAATAGTAATAATATCTAGACTAGACTAGAATTATCTTCAGCCTTTTACATACTTGGAACCAAGCTGTTTAAAACTCTGTCCTTCCACACAGCAGTGACTTTCTCTCAGGTGCAGCCCCAGCACAGAGCATTCTCTATCAGTGTGGACTGTATCCTATTAGCACATTTTAAAGGAATGTCTAGGCCAGAGGTCTCAAACATGCAGCCCGTGGGCCACATGCGGCCCCAAGGTTATTTTCTGAAGCCCGCGAGGTCCTCGCAGCCCCCCCCCCCCGCCGCCCTCCCTCAGCATTCAGCTAGAGCGGCTCCGGCCCGACGCGCACCGGGGGCAGGGTAGGCTCCCTGCCTGCCTGCCCTGCCCCCACGCCACTCCGGGAAGCGGAAGGAATGTGAGGGAAGAGAGGTGCAGGGGGGGGGTGTTGATGTTGCTTCAGGCACCGCCCCCAGCAGCCCCCATTGGCTGCAGTTCCCCATTCCTGGCCCTTGCTCCCCCACGTTCCAGCCGCTTCCTGGAGCGGAGCAGCATGGGGGCAGGGCAGGCAGGCAAGGAGCCTGCCCTGCCCCCCTGGTGCGTGCCGGGCCAGAGCCCACTCCCCGAGCCCCTCCTGCAGTCGAACCCCCTGCCCTGAGCCCCTTGCCGCACCCTGCACCCTGACCCCCTGACACACCCCTCCTGCACCCCAACCCACTGCCCTGAGCCCCCTGCTGCACCGTGCACCCGACCCACTGCCCTGAGCCCCCTGCTGCACCCCTCCTGCACCCCGATCCCCTGCCCTGACCCCCGCCACACCCCTCACCCCTCCTGCACCCTAACCCACTGCCCTGAGCCCCCTGCTGCACCCCGATCCCTGCCCTGACCCCCTGCCGCACCCCTCACCCCTCCTGCATCCCACACCCCAACCCACTGCCCTGAGCCCCTGCCACACCCCATGCCCCTCCTGTACCCCCTGGGGGCAGGGAGGGGCAGAGTTGGAGTGGGGTTTCGGAGAAGGGGTTGGAATGGAGGCAGGGAAGGGGTGGGAAGAGGTGAGGCAGAGGCGGGGCCTCATGGAAGGGGTGGAGTGGGGGCGGGGCCGAGGACAGCTCGGGGGAGGTGTCAGTAATGCAGCCCTCGGGCCAATGTACTAATCCTCATGTGGCCCTCGTGGTCATTTGAGTTTGAGACCCCTGGTCTAGGCTGACACATTCCCTATCATCTGTTAGCCTCTTTCTGTTGGTTAGTTGCCAAATGATCTGTGGACAGTCCTCTGTTGTATGTGTGAGTAATCTTTCTCCTTTCCTTAGGTCTGTTACCTGCTGAGACTGCTCAGCTGGAAGTGAAGCCAGCTCTCCTACCTGAACCCCAGCCAGATGTCGAGGCAGAGAAGCAGCTGATCAGAGAAGTAAGCCAGGGAGCGTGACCCCCAAGTTACTTCCTGCTGGGGGTTGTCCACTTTTACAATCCTCAGCACAACTGTAGTGCAAGGGGAACTGTGTGACCTTGGTACACCTCTCCCCACGCACCTCAATCTTTGGTCTTGTACCATAGACAAAACCTGTGTTGTTGGAGACCATGTTACAATACCACTGTTTCCCAACATTGTTTCATTTTGCTTTGGAGATGGGATGGAACTGGGTTCCCAGCTTGGGTCAATTTGCATTGTAGAAGTGCCTTAGCTTTCAGCACTCCCTGCCATTCTAGTGTGGAATCTCCTGTCAGCAAGGGGCTCGGCGAATCTGATCTGACCAACTATTGGGCCAAATCCTGAGCCTCCTACTTGCTTCTTAGTTAGACTAAACTCCCAACGACGTCAGTGCTGCTGGTTGCTTAGGTGATCATTAATGAGATATAGAACCTTTCGGTTCTTCTTCGAGTGCTTGCTCATATTGATTCCAGTTAGGTGTGTGCGCGCCGCGTGCACATTCGTTGGAAGATTTTTACCCTAGCAACACTCGGTGGGTCGGCTGGGCGCCCCCTGGAGTGGTGCCGCTATGGCACCAGATATATACCCCTGCCGACCCATCTGCCCCTCAGTTCCTTCTTACCGCCCGTTTCGGTCGTTGGAACAGTGGAGCGCGGCTTAGCTGACCTCCACTTCCCTAGCTACTCGTAGTTCTCTCGTTCCTTGTTGTGTATATAGTTAAAAACTTTTTATATAATTCACTTTAGTTTATTACTTTATAGTATATTTAGTATAATATTAGTTAAGAGGGGTTTGGGGAATAGCCCCTTCCCCGCACCCGGTGCCGGGGCCCATGCCCGGTTCACCAGGTTTCAAAACCGTGCTTGGCCTGCCGCAGGTCGATGCTGACAGGAGACCCACACGACTCCTGTCTGAAGTGCCTCGGGGAGTCGCACCTGACAGCTAAGTGCCACATTTGCAAGGCTTTTAAGCCAAGAACAAAAAAGGAGCGGGACATTAGGCTAAAGCAGCTCCTCATGGAGGCGGCTCTCACGCCTCAGCCTTCAGCACCGAGCACTGGTCACTCTTCGAACAGAAGCACCTCCTTGGCACCGGACCGCAGCGGTACGGCCAAGGCTCCTCAGCACCACCCGTCGCTGGCACCGAGGCCGGCTCGACGCCGCTCCCTCTCCCCGAGGTCGAGAAAATCTAAGACTCCTGCTGCTTCCGTGCCACCTGCACCGCAGCCAGAGAGCTCATCCAAGTCGGACCGCCCGGCGCCGACACCCGCCACGGCACCGACGACGTCTGCACCGTCAATTCCGGTCCCACAAGGGCCATCGAGTCTGGTGCCTGTCAGCTCCCCGGCTAGACCCGTGGTAGAGCTTAATATCCCGTCCATGCCGGAGACGTTCTCAACGGCGAGGGATCTGATTTTGATGACAGAGTCGATACTGCCTCCGCCCCCGGCACCGCTGGTGCGGGCGATACAGTCTATAGGCAAGCCGGCCTTGATTCGGCCACCCTCTGTTGGCACAGCAGACCGGCACCGTTCTAGATCATGGTCCCGCAGACGTTCCAGGTCCCGACGGCGCTTCCGCGCCCGTCGCCGCTCGCAGTCCCGGCACCGTTCTCCTCTGCGGTACCAGTCGCACTCGCTGCTCCAGTCAGCATCCCGGTCACCGGCCCGATATTCTCGGCACCGCTCCAGGCACCGTGACTCCCGTAGCCGCTCCCGATGCCGAGCCTCGAGATCGCGGTCGACCTCCCGGCACCGTTCCAGTCGCAGGTCCCGATCTCGTTCCCGGTACCGGTATGCCTCCCAGTACCGGTATCTGGTGCCAAGTAGAGCTAGGCCTGCTAGAGACATGGACTCTGCTCAGAGCCTCTCCGCTCCTCCATGGCCTTCCAGGCATGCTTCAGAGTCGTCCCGCGCGGACAGCTATTATGCACAGGACCGTGAGTCTGATGTGCCCACCGGGGTCTTCCAAGAGGGACAGGCCCAGGACCTAGGCCCACACCTGTGGTCCTTCTGGACGCCTTGGGCGTACCACCAGGCCCAAGGGGCACCAGTAGTTCCGTCCCGCTCAGCACCATCAGAGCACCAGGTGCCAGAGGTGACAATCAGCCATCCGCCTCCCGCTGGTACAGAGGAAGCTCCAGTCCACCCACCGGACTCCCCAGTCCCACTGGAGCAGGAGGTTGCTCAGGAGCAAGAGGCCATGCAGGACCCTCTCGTCCCAGGTGTCTCCTCTTCCTCTTCTCCAGATGAGGCGGTGGCAGGGACATCTTCCTCGGGCCCTCCTCCAATCGACCTGAGGGCCCACCAGGACCTCCTCAGGAGGGTAGCACTCAACATGAACCTCCAGGGAGAGGAGGTCCCAGAGGCGGAGGACCCGGTGGTGAGCATTCTGTCGGCGGATGCTCCCACCAGAGTGGCCCTACCGTTCATTCGTACCATCCAAGCCAATGCAGACAATATATGGCAATCGCCGGCCTCCATCCCACCTACGGCCAGGGGAGTCGAGCGTAAATATATGGTGCCCTCTAAGGATGCAGTATTTATATGTCCATCCTCCTCCCTGCTCACTGGTCGTTCAATCAGTTAATGAGAGGGAACGCCATGGCCAGCAGGCGGCAGCCCCAAAATCGAAGGAGGCTAGGCGAATGGACCTGCTCGGCCGTAAGGTGTATTCAGCGGGCGCCTTACAGCTCTGGGTGGCGAATCAACAAGCCCTCCTCAGCCGCTATAATTACAAAACATGGGTGGAGGTGGGGAGATTTACGGAACTACTCCCTCAGGATTCCCGCCAGGAGTTCGCGGCCTTCTTGGAGGAAGGAAAAAAGGTGGCCAGAACTTCCCTCCAAGCCTCGCTCGATGCAGCCGACTCAGCAGCCAGGACTCTGGCCTCAGGTGTTGCCATGAGGCTGTGACGGAGCGATTCTGGCGGGACCCAACTGAGAGTGCCAAATCAGGACCAATTGCTTAAACAGGGCGGTTACAGCCCTAGGCTGGGGTTTTTCCACCTCTAAGGCAAACCAAACCAGCCAGACAAAAAGGACTTTGGTCTCACCCCACTGGCTAACCACAAGTCACACAAGCAATTTCCTTAGACACTCCAGTCTCCCAGTATCACCACCAGTGCACTCGTCCTGGGGATAAATGGTTATGAAAACCAACACCCCAATAAAAGAAAAAGGTTCCCTCGATCCCAAAGGACCAAGCCCCAGACCCAGGTCAATATACACATCAGATCTTACCCACAAATCACGCTGTTGCCAATCCTTTAGAATCTAAAATCTAAAGGTTTATTTACAAAGGGAAAAAGGTAGAGATGAGAGGTAGAATTGGTTAAATGCAATCAATTACATACAGTAATGGCAAAGTTCTTAGTTCAGGCTTGCAGCAGTGCTGGAGTAAACTGCAGGTTTAGATTAAGTCTCTGGAGAGCATCCCCCACTGGGATGGGTCCTTCAGTCCCTTGTGTAAAGCTTCAGTTTGTGGCAAAGTCCCTCCAGAGGTCAGAAGCAGGATTGAAGACAAGATGGAGATGAGGCATTAGGCTTATATAGATTTTTCCAGGTGTAAGAATCCCTTTGTCTTCACTGTGGAATTTTACAGCAAAAATATGGAGTCTGGAGTCACATGGGCCAGTCCCTGCATACTTTGCTGAGTCACAAGGCGTGTCTGCCTTCTCTCCATGGGTCCATTGTGTCCTTAATGGTCCTTAATGGGCCATCAAATAGGCTAGGCAGAGCTAACACCAGCTTGTCTGGGAGGCTTCCCCCAGAAGCACAGCACAAACTTGAAATACTGACAGCATGGAGCCAACATTCATAACTTCAACTAAAAATGATACAGACATACAGACAGCATAATTATAACCAGCAACCCATAACCTGGTCTTAGACACCTTATATGACCCCCTTTACTTAGGATTTGGTGCCACTACAGGACCTTGGTTGCAACCCATGTTCTATATGGTCCCCATTTATATCAATAACGTCACACCCCCAACGCAAAATTGATGCAGGAAGGGATGACAAAACATCGCTGACTGCATCCCAAGAGCCCCCTTTCCTTGGGTCTGTCTCACTACAGCTAGTGTTGGGCTAGAGGCCGCACCAGTGTATAACAGAAATGGTTTATCAAAGTCATGTTCAATAACATGAATGGATCTCTTTACAAACTTAAGGTATAACTTGGTTAGCTTTTGCAGCATGGTTCCTGTATGTTTCATGTGATCTTGCCAAGAGCTAAAGAAAACAGCTACTTTATCCATACCAGCCTTGGCCAATGTTTTGAACCCAATTAACATTAAACCAATGTAGATATTGATGTTGTTCATAGTACAGGACTCTTGGCATTTAGCCATGAAAGCAATATGGTAGTGTGCCTCAGTTTCCCCTTTCATATAGCACATCAGGTCTGGAATGTATTTTGCCCTGTGAAAAGTTCCAACATTGTTTACATGCATTAACTGTGAAACATCAGTATAGCAAGGCCCTTTAACATAAAGTGTGTTTTCATGTATTCCTTTCAACATGTTTAAGGGATTTTTCAAAAGATTAGGCACATTGTACATTGTTACAGTCCTTGGCAATAGCAACACATTAGTTACAAAAATTAGCATCAGCAATAACAACAAATTCATTGCAAGTGTCCATTTACAATCATATTTGTCATGCCATACCCTTGGCTCAATACCATTGGAGATTGGGCATTTTAGGGTTAACCTGTGGCTTCCCTTTGCAAAATTCAGTCTTCTCTTTCCTTCTTGTCCTGCAGGATTAAACCCTGATTTCTCTTGCTTAACAGAGATCACCGGCTGAGGGGGTGGGCCCTCTGTGCTAACAGCTATTAGCAAGTCTTTCTTCTCCCTGCCAGCCAAGTAATTCGCATCAACACAGACACTAGCTTTTAACTTCTTAGCTGCTATGGATTCCACGGCTGGACTTTGTCTTACAGAGATACCACACAAATCCAAAGAGTCTGAGGGTGAGAGCTGGCTTGCTCTCCCCTGCCTCCTCAAGCATTCAGCCATAAAACTGTTCTGCTTTGAAAAACCAGTAACTGAATCTGTCCTCAGACCCTGAAGCACAGACTGCTCACTTACCGATTCAGCATGGAGACATTCCTGTCCCAACAGCATTGTCTCCCCAACAAGCTGGCCACACACAGCCAGGTGGTTATAGGGCTGCTCAACTTCCTTAACAGCTTCTACTCCACCTGAGACCTTTTCAAAGCTGCCCACACTGGATCTCTCAAAAGGAAAGTCAGTGGATCCATTCACAACAGAAAATTTCTGGCTGTTAGGAACTGAAACTTTCTTGATTAAATTACTTTTACACCCTTCAGTTGCAGTAAACTGCTTGCACAGGCTACCATGAGGATTCCTTTCCCTAGGAGCTTCTCTAAGCAGCAATTCACCCCTCTCAGAAATTCTGCCCTTCCCCTCTTCACCTAGGGCTTGCTCTAAAGGAACACTTCCCTGAGCAACCACAGATGCTACAGACTTTCTAGATAACAGGTCAGAAGTAGTCTCCTTCCCTTGGCCATGAACCAGTTCAGGAATCTTTTCCTTCTTGCTACAAGTTGTCGAACTGTCAGTCGGTAACACAATTAAATCACCTTTATGCTCTCCTTGTGCCCTGGCTGGGGTATCACCCTGATCAGACAGAGTTGCTGCACCCTTTTCCAACCACACATTAGCAACTGGCAAACTACAAGCACCAGAATTGTCTGTTCTCTGGGATTTTGCTATGACACTAACTGGATGCAACCTAGTTACAGTGCCATTCCCCCCAGCAGACATAAACTTAGGACCATTCCCTTCCTGGGCTTTAGCTGTATTTACAACCAACTTCGAGACAACTGAATCACCCTCAACCATTACAGGCTGACAGGCACCTTTTGTCTGCTCCACAGACACAGAAGAGCCGGAGACACATTCTCCTTTACCAGACACACAGCTTGGGATTTTACTTCCCTTGTCCCAGCACACAGGGCTGTTCACAGACAACTGCTTGGAGACTGGGGTAGCTTCCTTTATAGGCAAGTCAATACTCCTGACAGACACAGGCACATTCCCTCCACTGTCACATTTCTCCACACAGGAAACAGGTAAGGGATATGGACACTCATCTTCCACTATCCCTCCCTTCCCAAATTGCTGATTAGACAAAGCCATTAGCTCACAAGGCTGCCTAGTCTTCTGCAAACTTTCCCTACCAGGCACATTGCCTTTCCCAACAGATAAGCTGCTGCTTTTTTCACTACACTGAGCGACTTTTAGCAAATTACAGTTACCCATTTCAGGTTTACTTCTACAAGCTGCACTAGCCACCAATCCATTACCCATTACAAATTTACCCTCTCCTTCCTCAGTTAGGGATTTAACCTGACCATCTACTTTAATCTGCTCCTGAGAAACATTTTCCTCACCAATGAGATCTTTCTGCTCTTGATCTAACTCCAGATTCACTTCTGAGACATCAGACAGACATTCAGAAACTTCATTCCCAGACACACTGCTTCTTGGCACAGACAAACCTTTGGAGCAACCCACCTCAGGCAAATCATTGCCCACACTAGACACAGGTTTAAGATCATTCCTCTCCTGTGACTGGCTACCTGGATTGAACAAAGCTTTGACATTTTCCCCAATTAAAAGATCTTTAGGCAATAACTTCCTGACGCCAGCTATCACTTCATGCTGAGCCCCATTCCACTCAAGGTGGATTCTGGCTAAAGGCACACGGACAGTAAACTCACAGAGGATCACAACATTCACACTCTGATTTGGTAAATAATCTTCCTCTTTGACCAGATCTGCTTTAACAAGAGTGATGTTAGAAGCCATAATTTGCCCTAAACAGCTTTTACCATTGACTTTTACACACTCTATGAATTTTCCATTACCATTCCCATCCATAGCACTGGCACAATTTATGGGGCCACCCCCTACTGAACACACAGTAACAGCATTGACATAAAAGGTGGCATTGTTGGGGTACATGTGGTTACCCCCAGACAACTGCTCAGAGTGATACAACATACCAACATTGTTACAAACTGGACTTTCAAGAGGATACAGTCTCTGCTGTTCTTCCATTGCTTTTTTGACTTGGAGTTGGAGTCTAGCTGTCTCCTGTTGCATCTGTCGAGTTTTCTCCTCAGCAGCCAGCAGCTCCAGACGCCTCTTACGAGCTTTTTCTTCTCTCTTAGCAACTTCTTTCTTTCTCTCATCAGCCTCTTTCTCCATTCGAATTTCTGCCAGTTCTTGCTCATAATCAAACTGCAGGCTGTCTCTCAAGGCTTGCAGTTTCCTTGCTTTTCCCGATGCTCTTTGTCTCATGGTCACTGATCTTTAACCAACCAAACTCTCAATCCCAAAGTTAAAATTTGGATAGCGTGGGGTTCTGACCCAAAGCTTAATTGACCTGGTTCTGTGGATCCTGCCGACTACGCCACTGTGACGGAGCGATTCTGGCGGGACCCAACTGAGAGTGCCAAATCAGGACCAATTGCTTAAACAGGGCGGTTACAGCCCTAGGCTGGGGTTTTTCCACCTCTAAGGCAAACCAAACCAGCCAGACAAAAAGGACTTTGGTCTCACCCCACTGGCTAACCACAAGTCACACAAGCAATTTCCTTAGACACTCCAGTCTCCCAGTATCACCACCAGTGCACTCGTCCTGGGGATAAATGGTTATGAAAACCAACACCCCAATAAAAGAAAAAGGTTCCCTCGATCCCAAAGGACCAAGCCCCAGACCCAGGTCAATATACACATCAGATCTTACCCACAAATCACGCTGTTGCCAATCCTTTAGAATCTAAAATCTAAAGGTTTATTTACAAAGGGAAAAAGGTAGAGATGAGAGGTAGAATTGGTTAAATGCAATCAATTACATACAGTAATGGCAAAGTTCTTAGTTCAGGCTTGCAGCAGTGCTGGAGTAAACTGCAGGTTTAGATTAAGTCTCTGGAGAGCATCCCCCACTGGGATGGGTCCTTCAGTCCCTTGTGTAAAGCTTCAGTTTGTGGCAAAGTCCCTCCAGAGGTCAGAAGCAGGATTGAAGACAAGATGGAGATGAGGCATTAGGCTTATATAGACTTTTCCAGGTGTAAGAATCCCTTTGTCTTCACTGTGGAATTTTACAGCAAAAATATGGAGTCTGGAGTCACATGGGCCAGTCCCTGCATACTTTGCTGAGTCACAAGGCGTGTCTGCCTTCTCTCCATGGGTCCATTGTGTCCTTAATGGTCCTTAATGGGCCATCAAATAGGCTAGGCAGAGCTAACACCAGCTTGTCTGGGAGGCTTCCCCCAGAAGCACAGCACAAACTTGAAATACTGACAGCATGGAGCCAACATTCATAACTTCAACTAAAAATGATACAGACATACAGACAGCATAATTATAACCAGCAACCCATAACCTGGTCTTAGACACCTTATATGACCCCCTTTACTTAGGATTTGGTGCCACTACAGGACCTTGGTTGCAACCCATGTTCTATATGGTCCCCATTTATATCAATAACGTCACAGAGGCGTATCTCATGGCTTCACGTTTCCAACCTCCCACCCGAGTTGCAGTACACCATCCAGGACTTGCCGTTCGATGGTAAAGGCCTCTTCTCGGAGAAGACTGACCCTAGGCTGCAAAGCCTGAAAGACAATAGGGTCATAATACGTTCGCTAGGCATGCACACACCAGTGACCCAATGCAGACCCTTCCGCCCCCAACCTCCCCGTCCATATTTTGTGCCTAGAAACAGGCAGGACTTTGACAGGCGGCACGGCCGAGGTGGGTGTAGACACCAGTCAGGACCCCAAAGGGCCAAAATCAAGGTCCCTCGAAACCACCAGCGGGACCAAAATCTAACTTTTGAAGGTGCGCCCGAGGACAGCGTACCAAGTACAGGCCAGGATCCTTCTCCTCCCTTCTCCAACCATCTCTCCTACTTCCTCCCGGCGTGGTCCCAGTTAACCTCGGACCTCTGGGTCCTACGCACGGTGGAATATGGATACCACCTCCAATTTGTTTCAGCCCCACCCTCCCACCCCGTCCCTCTTCAGGGACCCCTCTCACGAGCAATTCCTCTTGCAAGAGGTGCGGTCGCTCCTCACCATGGGAGCTATAGAGGAGGTGCCAAAGAATGAAAAGGGCAAGGGCTTTTACTCCCGTTATTTCCTAATCCCCAAGTCGAAGGGTGGTCTCAGACCCATCCTAGACCTGCGAGGACTCAACCAGTTTATGGTAAAGTTGAAGTTCCGTATGGTATCCCTGGGGACCATTATCCCATCCTTGGATCCTGGAGATTGGTATGCCGCCCTCGATATGAAGGACGCATATTTTCATATCACCATTTTTCCTCCGGACAGGAGGTACCTCCGTTTCGTAGCCGACCATCAGCACTTCCAGTTCACAGTCCTGCCCTTTGGCCTTTCCACAGCCCCAAGGGTATTCACGAAGTGCATGGCCGTGGTCGCTGCATATCTCCGCCGACGTCGGATACACGTGTTTCTGTATCTGGACGATTGGCTCCTCTGGGGGACCTCCGAGACACAAGTCGCCCAGCATGTGGGCATCGTCAGGGACCTATTCACTCATCTAGGCCTGGTGATCAATATAGAGAAGTCCTCTCTGGTTCCCACACAGAGGTTAGACTTCATAGGAGCAACCCTAGACTCCAATCTCGCCAGGGCCTGCTTACCACAGCCGCGGTTTCAAGCAATGGCAACAATCATCCGCGGTCTGCAGAATTTCCCGACGACCTCGGTTCGCACTTGTCTCGGTCTCTTGGGCCACATGGCAGCATGGACGTTCGTAACCAAGCACGCCAGGCTCTGCCTCCGTCTGTTACAAACTTGGCTCAACTCGGTATACCGCCCGAGCAGGGACTCAATAGACACAATAGTCACCATTCCCCCGAGCACTCTAGGCTCTTTAGACTGCTTGCTGGCTGACTCCCTCCCTGGTGTGTGCAGGGCTACTGTTCCATCCGCCTCAGCCCTCAGTGTCCCTGACGACGGACGCGTCTTCTCTCGGCTGGGGCGCGCACCTCGGGAGCCTTCGTACACAAGGCCTCTGGTCATCTCAGGAGCTGACACTTCACATAAATGTCTGAGAACTGAGAGCAGTCCGCCTAGCGTGCCAGGCGTTCCTGCAACATTTACAAGGCTGCAGTGTCTCAGTGTTTATGGACAACACAACGGCCATGTACTATATTAATAAACAGGGAGGGACTCGATCTTCCCCCCTTTGTCAGGGGACCATCAGACTCTGGGACTTTTGCATAGCCCACTCGATAGGCCTGGTAGCGTCCTTTCTCCCGGGGGTTCGGAACACTCTGGCAGATCGACTGAGCAGGTCATTCCTCTGCCACGAGTGGTCGATACACCCGGATGTTATTCATTCGGTTTTCCAAAGGTGGGGATTTCCCCACATAGACCTGTTTGTTTCCCGCGAGAACAGGAAATGCCAGATGATTTTTGTGGGGTGAGACTCATAAGTGATGAAGGTTTGGGATGGCAGTACTGTTCTCTGAAACACAACAAAGAAAGAGAAAAGGCGACACTTCGACTGTGCGCCTGTGTGGAGCTAGGAGACTCTCTGACATGGAAGGTCAAATCAAGGCTGCTCGTGGCTCAGAAAGCTCTGCCATTCAGTAACTAGCTCAAAGAGAGGAGAAATTAGTCCCTGAGATTCTCTAGCCCGTGGTTATGAAAGGATTTGTCACAAGAATCCTTAGCATTCTAGGGCCTCTCTCGCTCACCTCTTTGGCTTTACAAAGAAGCAGCTTCTTCATTAAATAATTCTAAGTAAAGCAGGGGGAACAGAGCCGGGGGCAGGGGAGGGTCACCTGCGTGCCTCTCAGCAGGAGGAACAGTGCCAGGGACGAAGGGGTTCACCCACACGCAGCCCACATGCAAGGGGAACTGAGCCGGGAGCGGGGGCAAGGGTCGCCCGTGCGCCCCTGAGGCAGGGGGAACAGAGCCGGGGTTGTGGGGGTCACCCACATGCCCCTAAGGCACGGTGAACAGGGACGCGCACACTCCAGAGCCAGGGGCGGGATCACTTTGTTGCCGGCACAAAGGCCTGAGGCGACAGCAACAGTGGTTCGTTGCCCGGAGTGCCTCGCTCCAATTAGACACACCAGGGTGGAGAAGCAAAAAAAGGTTTATTTTGAGATCTCAAAGCGCACGTGCTCGGAGACACAGACAGGTCTCAGATCAAGCACACCCCATACAAGCAGCTCTCTCTCTTTATACATGATTTTAGCTAAGCATGTCTATTACCCCCAATGCCCAGCTCCCCTCTTCCCCATTCTTCCCTCCCTTCGATTTCCCATACATCAAGCTCATTTTAAAGCTCCAATTATATTGAGCTGTTTAAATCATACTTGGCAAAAACATATTATCTCGTTAGTAACTTTTCTTGACCGGTCATTCTGTTTCACTCCCTTCAGCCAGGTGCAAGCAGGCTGTATAATTGCCTCCTGGTACTGATAACTAGTTGCCACACATTCCATTCTTTCCATCTAGCCTGTGGAGTTAATTAAAGTCTAAACATGGAAGCGGTTCGGACAAGCAGAGGCCTAATACAGGGAGCCTTCATTGGCACTGTCATTTTCCACCCTTCTGTCAACACTGGGCCATGCCTGGTGCCACCAACAATTCCCTCCTTTGAGAATACTCAACAAACCTTTGGCTGAGTGTTCTCATATACTGTGGACAAAACGTAATTGAGTTCTATGGAGCTGGGGCTGTCAATGAGAGGGTACATAGGGAGCTTCGGGGCACGGGGGGTACAAAGTTTACGGAAGAGCAGTTAGAGAGATTAAACTCTTGGGCAAAGCAAATCTTCAGGTTCTCATACGTATTTGACTCTAACTTGTTAGGGATTCCCCTCCATCCCGCATGTGCCTGGGGAGAAACGGGAGTTAACGAGAGGAGTGTTCCCATAGCAAAGAGTAACATTGTGGCAAACCCTAGGCCTGGATCCATACTGGGCAAGTGATCCTAAGGCCTAACAATTACAATTCCCCAAATACCCACAAAATTACTACTACTAATAACAAGCAGATTAAAAACAAAAGGGACCAAGCCCACAGGTTAGGCTGGCCCTGTCAAAATAAACACAGCCAACGCTCAGAGTGTTCACGGGGAGTGTGCTGTAACTGTCCAAAGGGGTCACAGGGCATTCCCAGCAGGCCTTACTGTCGCCTGAATAACAGCTTAAGTCCCAGATCGTCGTTGGCAGTCTTCTCCGCAGGTTGGACGGTCCACCGTTCAGGAGCTGGCACTGCTTTCAGACGGGAGTAGTGGATCCAGTTCTTGTATCCCTCGACCTTTGCTGCTGTGTGGGTGATCAGCAGGACGGTGTGAGGTCCCTTCCACTTCTCTTGGAGAGGCTCGTCCTTCCAGGTACGAACGAGAACGGAGTCACCAGGCTGCAGGGAGTGGACAGGGGCATCCAGCGGGAGAGGCTGCAAATCTTTGGTATACCTGTGGAGAGAACAGAGAACAGCAGACAGAGAGCACATGTACTGAGATAAGAAACCGCAGCCTACCTCCCACTCCCCTAACAGAACCGGTGTACCATTCATAGGCCATGCCCTCCCAAACATAATCTCGAAGGGACTAAGCCCTAACCTGCCCTTTGGGAGAGCATGAACTCGGAGCAAAACAAGGGGTAAGGTATCAGGCCACCGAAGAGAAGCCTCTTGGCAGACCTTTGAGAGATGCCGCTTGAGTGTCTGATGTAGTTTCTGTAGTACTGGCCGTATTAGGCTTTTAGGTAGGAGGATTTTTCCTTCTGTGGAGTGGAGCCATCCCTCCTTTTCCTGGAGCCCAAGGGAGTCGGCCAGATTCCTTTCTTCACAAGAGTACTGAGGGGCTGGGAGCTCACCCACTGATGGGATGAGGGCATGCACATGGGCCTCCTCAGCTTCCAATGGTTCCAGGGTGGCAGCCCGCTTGGCTTCCCTGTCGGCCCTGGCGTTGCCCTTGGCTACGTCCTGGTCTTCTCTTTGATGGGCTTTGCAGTGCACCACTGCTACCTCTGAGGGGAGCTGCACCGCTTCCAGAAGCCGGAGAATCTGTGTCCCATGCTTGACCGGGGACCCCTGAGCTGTAAGCATTCCTCTTTGCTTCCAGAGACCTGCATGAGCATGTAGCACTCCAAAGGCATATCTGGAATCAGTAAAAATGTTAACTCTTTTTCCTTTTGACAGTTCGAGTGCACGGGTTAAAGCTACCAATTCAGCCAGCTGGGCTGACGTTCCGGCAGGCAAACTTTCCGCTTCCACAGTCTCATGGAGAGTTACAACAGCATAGCCCGCCCTCCTTTGCCCATCTGTAACAAGGCTGCTGCCGTCAGTGTACCACTCATACTCTGCATTGGGGAGTGGCTGATCTTTTAAGTCTGGACGGCTGGAGTACTGGGCATCTATGATTTCTAAACAGTCATGTTCCTGCTCCTCTGTCTCTGGCAACATAGTGGCTGGGTTGAGGGAGGGGCAGGTCTGCAGGGTAACTTCAGGATTTTCTAGGAGTTTAGCCTGGTACCGAGCTACCCGAGCCTGCGTGAGCCAGAGACCACCCTTAGTGTCCAGCAGGGCTTGAACCATATGAGGGGTATACACCTGCACAGTCCCCCCCAAAGTCAGTTTCTCTGCTTCACCAAGCACTAGGGCAGTTGCCGCGACAGCTCGCAAGCAAGCTGGCCACCCCTTGGCAACTTGATCCAGTTGTTTAGAGAAATATGCCACAGGACGTTTCCAAGTGCCTAATAATTGAGTAAGCACCCCTAGAGCCACTCCCTTCCTTTCATGCACATACAGTTGAAACGGCTTAAAGATGTCTGGCAGACCGAGTGCCGGGGCTTTCATTAGCTTTCGCTTTAACACTTTAAATGCCTTGTCAGCTTCTGAGGACCAATGAAAGGGGTCGTGATCCATTCCCTTAACACATTCATACAAGGGCTTAGCCCACAGTCCAAACTCTGGGATCCATATTCTGCAAAAGCCTGCCATGCCCAGAAAAGCCCTGAGCTGTTTACGATTGCTTGGGACAGGAATTTGACAGATTGCTTCCTTCCTCTCATTTGAAAGCTGTCTCTCCCCCTATCTTATGTGAAATCCTAAGTACTGTACTTCTGAGAGGGCAATCTGAGCCTTGCTCCGAGCTACCCGGTATCCTCAGAGCCCAACAAAGTTCAGGAGGCTCACAGTGGCGTGGAGGCAAGGGGTTAATCCCACAGCCCCAATTAACAGGTCGTCCACATACTGCAAGAGGAGGATCCCGTCCGGAGTATTCCACTCCTCCAAGTCTTTGGCCAGAGCCTGGCCGAAAAGCGTAGGGGAGTTCTTAAATCCCTGAGCTAAAACAGTCCAGCAAAGCTGCTTTTTAACCCTTCGGTCGTCTTCCCACTCGAAGGAGAAAATCTCCTGAGATTGTGTGTCGACCGGAATTGTGAAGAAAGCATCTTTCAGGTCTAGGACCGAAAAGTGGGTGTACTGCCCTCCTATAGATGCCAACAGTGTATACGGGTTTGGAACAAGGGGGTGCAGAGTCTTAACCCATTCATTAACTGCCCTCAGGTCCTGGACCAGCCGATAGGTGCCATTGGGCTTTCGAACAGGCAGGATGGGGGTGTTCCAGGCTGACTGGCATTCTCACAGTACCCCGTACTTCAGAAACTGATTTATAGTTTCCTGCAGCCCTTCTCTGGCCTCCCTCTTGATCGGATACTGCTTGATCCGCACCGGACCTTTTCCTGGCAGGAGCTGAACCTTAATGGGGGTGTGATGTGCTGCCTTTCCTGGGACCCCCGATGCCCATACTAAAGGAAAAACCTGGTCCTCCCACTGGCTCCACTCTGGGGCTTGCATGGCTGAGGGCTCAACTGCAAGAGTCATTATCCAGGCATTCTCTGGGGGCAAGGTGAGAGTGATTTCATCTTGGGTGAAGTGCAGGGTGGCACCTAAGCGACAAAGCAGATCCCATCCCAGTAGAGGCGTTGGGCAGTCGGGGAGGTAAACCAGCTTGTGGGAGAGAATTTTGTCTCCCAAAGCACATTCTGCTGGGGCATACACTGGACATTTGATTCCTTTTCCTGTAGCGCCGACCACAGTGAGGGAATCTGCCACAGGCAGCTGAAGGGGTTGATTTACAGCGGTTCGAGCTGCTCCAGAGTCTACTAAAAAGTCTATTTCCGAATTTCCCACCCGCATTTTTACTCGGGGTTCCGGGGGCAGGATAGTCCGTCTCCCCTGACACCCCTAGTCTTGATTCTCTGCCATCATAGGGGTATCTTCCCTCTCGGGGCACTCATTTTTCCAGTGTCTCTCCTTCCGGCATATGGCACACTGATTGCGTCCCAAACGCCTTTCCTGTGAGCCAGGGCGCCCACGTCCACGGCCTCTCATTCCCCGGCCCCTTCCACCACCTTCCTGAAACTTCCTCTTGTCACTGGCCTGTACTGCTGCAACCATCATCTTCACTTGCCTTTTTTCCTTCTCTCCCTCCCTGAGGCTGTAAACCTTGTTTGCAGTTTCCAAAATCTGTGCCACAGACATGCCCATCAAATCCTCCTTTTTCTGCAATTTCCTTTTAATGTCAGGGGCAGCACGGCTGGTAAAGATACCTTTTATAATTGCCTCAGTTGCTGCATTATCAGGGTCTGCGTTAGTGTTTTGCCGAATGGTATCCCGGATGCGCTGCAGAAAAGCGACCGGACTTTCCTTAGGCTCCTGTATGAGCTCATAAGGTTTGGCCCAATTGTTATGGCGAACAGCTGAGCGTCGGAGTCCTAGCAAGAGCAGCTCCTTGTACACAGTGAGGCGGGTCTGACCATTAGGATCATTAGGATTCCACCTAGGATCTGCTAGGGGGACCATATTGGCAGGAGTGGCAACATTAGCCGGATCCCGATCATGCCTTAGTTGTGCTTCTTCTCTTGCCTTAGCTATAACCTGATTCCTCTCCACTTCAGACAACAGGGTCCTCATAAGGATATTACAGTCATCCCAGTCAGGCTTGTGACTGGCAAAACATCCCTCAAAAACTGAAATAAACTTGCTGGGATTCGTGGAGAATTCCCCTGCCTGTGCCTTAAAGGCTGCTAGGTCCACTGGGTTAAAAGGCACATGTGAGTAAACTAGCATAGTAGTGGCCCGGCGCCCCTCCGCTCCCGGGCGGGCCACCACAGTCTCAGTAATCAACGGATAAAGTCCCACTGAAGGAGCAATCTCTGAAACCTGAGGCACCTGGTCTTTATACGGTGGGGGTGTAGGAGCCGAAGGGGACACCGACTCTGCCATTACAACCGGGGAGGGGTTCGGGGGACTAACAACAGTGACTGCCGAGCCTGTCGGAGTCAAATTACACTCTTGCAACAGATCTGACCTATCTCTCAACAACATAAACAACTGTGCATACATAAATTCATTCCACTTATTCATTCACTGACAAAACAAAGCTAATTGAAGGATCGTGTTGTAATTAAGTGATCCCTCCGGTGGCCACCTTTCCTGGCCCTCTAGCTGGTACTGAGGCCAGTCTACTGTACAGAATCTTTTCAGTTTACTTTTAGTCAATGGATCTTTTTCAAACACTTTCCAATTCATCAGAATGCATTCTAAGGGTGTACACCGTACCCTGCCTGTACTCTGTCCCTGCCCCATACCTATGGGAAGACACTGGGCGTCCCCAGGTCTTAACAGGCAAACAAAAGGTTAACAGCACTGGACTGTTCCTACCTTATCCACGAGACCGGTTCCCCACCGTCGCCCGTAGCTGCTTCTCCACTATCTGAGCGCATTGCACCGTAGTGCCCTCCGGGGTCGACCACACCGCGTCTCCGCCGAGGCCCCCGATGAAGTCACCGGTGCGTGCTGGGCATCGGTCGTCGCCGCAATCCGTCGACCTCCAGGAGGGGTCCGGGCAAGGCTAAATTTAGCCTCAAGCCCACCCAGGGACGCCAAAACTGTTGCCGGCACAAAGGCCTGAGGCGACAGCAACAGTGGTTCGTTGCCCGGAGTGCCTCACTCCAATTAGACACACCAGGGTGGAGAAGCAAAAAAAGGTTTATTTTGAGATCTCAAAGCGCACGTGCTCGGAGACACAGACAGGTCTCAGATCAAGCACACCCCATACAAGCAGCTCTCTCTCTTTATACATGATTTTAGCTAAGCATGTCTATTACCCCCAATGCCCAGCTCCCCCTTTCCCCCCCCCCTTCTTCCCTCCCTTCTAGTTCCCATACAGCAAGCACATTATAAAGCAGCAATTATATTGAGCTGGTTAAATCATACTTGGCAAAAAAACATATTATCTCGTTAGTAACTTTTCTTGACCGGTCATTCTGTTTCACTCCCTTCAGCCAGGTGCAAGCAGGCTGTATAATTGCCTCCTGGTACTGATAACTAGTTGCCACACATTCCATTCTTTCCATCTAGCCTGTGGAGTTAATTAAAGTCTAAACATGGAAGCGGTTCGGACAAGCAGAGGCCTAATACAGGGAGCCTTCATTGGCACTGTCATTTTCCACCCTTCTGTCAACACTGGGCCATGCCTGGTGCCACCAACAACTTGCACTCCCTCAGGCAAGGGGAAAAGAGCTAGAGCGGGGGAGGGGGTCGCCCTCGCCCCCCTCAGGCAGGGGGAACTGAGCCAGGGACAGTCGCATGAGCTCCCCTCAGGCAGGGGCAACCGAGCCGGGGGATTTCCCATGTGCCCCTCAGGCAGGGGCAACTGTCCCGGACTCACAGATCGTGCCCACTCATGGCCCCGTGCGGCCCTTCTCGGGGGTCCACTCTCTCTCGGGGTCAGGCCCCTCCACCTCCTGGAGCCACACCTCTCTGAGCCTTAGCACGTCTGTCTGCCGTGCGCCCCCTCAGGGAGTCCACGTGCTCTGGACCCCCTGGGCCTCTTCACCCCCGAAGGGGTTGATGCAACCCTGTTCTCTAGACCGGAGTGACTCTTAGCCAGCATAAAACAGGAGGGTTTATTGAGAGTTGAACACAGCACAGGAAACTCTCAGGGCCTCAGTCCTGGCCTCTCACAATAACAGCACATCCCAGTCTCCCTGCATCCAGGAGGGCTCTGCCTACTTCCCCTCACCAGCCCCAGCCCCGAGCCCCCCTGCTTCCCAGCTGGGCCTCCGATATCCCTGGCCTCAAGCCCCGCCTCTGTCCATTGTCTTCTCTCCAGTAAACAGGGTCGTAAACAGGAAGGCCTGGGTCTCCTCTCCTCCCAGCTCTCCTCTGGCTGGAACCGGCTGGTCAGGTCACCGGGGTCCTCTCTCTGCAGCCCTTTGTCCTCCCACTGGCCAGAACCGGTTGTGTCTCCTGAGCTGGGGTCCCGAGTCCCTCTCCCGTCCTCTGTAACAACAAACTCCCTCTCCCCTCACCTCGTTAAACCAGTAACATCCAGGGACATTGAGTCCCACCCCCTGTGCATGCAAACCACTGGAAAACACAGAAACCCCAAGAAAACCCCCCACTTCGTCACAGCAACCAAGCCCGGGGGCTTCCCGTGCACCCCTCAGGCAGGGGGAACGGAGCCAGGGAGGGTCACCCACATGCCCTTGAGGCAGGGGCAACCAAGCCAGGGGGTTGCCCATGTGCCCCTCAGGCAGGGGGAACCGAGCAGAGGGGGTTGCCTGCGTGCCCCTGAGGTGGGGGAACCGAGGCAGGGGGGTCCCCTGCACACCCCTCAGATAGGGGAAACCGAGCCGAGGGGGTTGCCTGCACGCCCTTCAGTCAGTGGGAATGGAGCTATTGGGGTCACCCATGTTCCCCTCAGGCAAGGGTAACGGAGCCAGGGGGGTCACCCACACATCCCTCAGGCAGGGGAAACAGAGCTATTGGGGTCACCCATGCACCCTTCAGGCAGGGGGAACCGAGCCAGGAGCCTGTGAATTTGGCTGCATAGAGATAATCATGCAATTTCTTGGTCAGAGCCCACTTTAATGCTAAGAACTCTAGTTTGTGAACTGGCTAGTTCTTTCAATGATACTAGACTCTTACTAGCATAGGCAACTGGTCTCCATCCATCTGGATGTTCTTGGTAGAGGACTCCTCCAAGTCCTTCCATATTAGCATCATTGTGTAGTAGATATCTTCTTTTAATATTGCCAAAACTAATGCACCTGGTGCGTGCTACTTTATCTATTAACATCTGAAAAGCATTCTCACAATTCAGAGTTCACCAATCTCCAAAGGATTCACTGACTTGGTAGTAGTTGGCATCTGGATGCAGAGCCTGGCCTTTTCCTATGAGGAAATACCCCAATGGTGAGTTAATGTAAGGGTCAACAAAGGTCAGTAATTCCCTCTACAAATTGCCTATAATAATTGCAGAATCCCAAGAAAAAGATGGTTACTCACCTTTGTAACTGTTGTTCTTCGAGATGTGTTGCTCATATCCATTCCAATTAGGTGTGCACACGCCGCGTGCACGTTCGTCGGAAGATTTTTACCCTAGCAACACTTGGTGGTTCGGCTGGGGCGCCCCCTGGAGTGGCGCCGCTATGGCACCGGATATATACCCCTGCCGACCCATCCGCCCCTCAGTTCCTTCTTGCCGGCTACTCCGACAGTGGGGAAGGAGGGTGGGTTTGGAATGGATATGAGCAACACATCTCAAAGAACAACAGTTACAAAAGTGAGTAACCGTCTTTTCTTCTTCGAGTGCTTGCTCATATCGATTCCAATTAGGTGATTCCCAAGCCTTACCTAGGCGGTGGGGTCGGAGTGAGATGTTGCAGAATGCAAAACTGCTGAGCCAAAGGCTGCATCATCTCTGGACTGTTGGACCAGAGCATAATGTGAAGCAAAGGTGTGGACCGAAGACCAGGTAGCTGCACGACATATCTCCTGGATAGGTACACGAGCCAGGAAGGCGGCAGATGAAGCCTGAGGCCTGGTAGAGTGTGCGGTGAGGTGGCTCGAGGGTACATGAGCCAAGTCATAACAAGTACAGATACACGCTGTTACCCATGATGAGATCCTCTGGGATGAGACAGGTAGACCCTTCATTCGGTCTGCCACTGCAACAAAGAGCTGGGACATTTTACGAAATGATTTTGTCCGCTCGATATAAAATGTGAGCGCTCTACGGACATCCAGGGAGTACAATTGTTGCTCCCGTTGTGATGAGTGCGGCTTCGGGAAGAAGACCGGAAGGAAGATATCCTGGTTGACATGGAATGCCGATACCACTTTAGGGAGGAATGCCGGGTGTGGTCGTAACTGCACCTTGTCCTTGTGGAACACAGTATACGGTGGGTGCACCGTTAGCGCACGAAGCTCGGAAACTCGTCTGGCCAATGTAATGGCTACGAGAAAAGCTGTCTTCCAGGACAGGTATAGAAAGGAGCATGTTGCCAACGGCTCAAATGGGGGAGACATATGTCTGGTTAGAACCAGGTTGAGGTCCCATGTTGGGGCAGGGCGTCGTACCTGTGGGTATAGGTGCTCCAGGCCCTTAAGAAATCTAGAGACCATAGGGTGTGAGAACATGGAGCGGCCACTCCACCCTGGATGGAAGGTAGAGATGGCCACCAAGTGCACCCGCAAGGAAGATACCGCCAGGCCCTCCTGTTTGAGAGACCAGAGGTAATCCAAGATGGTGGGATCGAGGCCTCAGCGGGGGTAACACTGTGTGTCCCGCACCAGGAGGAGATGATTGTTCCATTTGGCCAGATACATTGACCGTGTGGAAGGCTTCCTGCTACCCAGGAGTACTTGCTGTACTGAGGCAGAGCAACGCCTCAGCCATGCAGCATCCACGCCTTGAGGTGAAGGGCCTGCAGGTCTGGGTGGCGAAGTCTGCCGTGGTCCTGCGTTATGAGGTCTGGGTGGAGTGGCAGGGTAATCGGGTTGGCTAGTGACAGATCAAGTAGTGTGGTGTACCAGTGCTGCCTGGGCCACGCTGGAGCAATCAAGATTAGGTGCGCTCTGTCCCTGCAGAGTTTTAGCAAGACCTTGTGAACCAGCAGGAACGGCGGGAAGGCATAAAGCAGCCGGTTCGTCCACGGCATCAGGAATGCATCCGAGATCGACCCTGGTGAGAGGCCTTGGAAGGAGCAGAACATCTGGCATTTCCTGTTCTCGCGGGAAACAAACAGGTCTATGTGGGGAAATCCCCACCTCTGGAAAACCGAATGAATAACATCCGGGCGTATTGACCACTCGTGGCAGAGGAATGACCTGCTCAGTCGATCCGCCAGAATGTTCCGAACCCCCGAGAGAAAGGACGCTACCAGGTCTATCGAGTGAGCTATACAAAACTCCCAGAGTCTGATGGTCTCCTGACAAAGGGGAGAAGATCGAGTCCCTCCCTGTTTGTTTATATAGTACATGGCTGTTGTGTTGTCTGTAAACACTGAGACACCGCGGCCTTGTAAATGTTGCAGGAATGCCTGGCACGCTAGGCGGACTGCTCTCAGTTCTCGGACATTTATGTGCAGGGTCAGCTCCTGAGGTGACCAGAGGCCTTGCGTACGAAGGCTTCCGAGGTGCGCGCCCCAGCCGAGAGAAGACGCGTCCGTCATCAGGGACACTGAGGGCTGAGGCGGATGGAACGGTAGCCCTGCATACACCAGGGAGGGAGTCAGCCACCAGTTTAGAGAGCCTAGAGTGCTCGGGGGAATGGTGACTATTGTGTCTATTGAGTCCCTGCTCAGGCGGTATACCAAGTTGAGCCAAGTTTGTAACGGACAGAGGCGGAGCCTGGCATGCCTGGTTACGAACGTGCATGCAGCCATGTGACCCAAGAGACCGAGACAAGTGCGAACCGAGGTCGTCGGGAAATTTTGCAGACCGTGGATGATTGTTGCCATTGCTTGAAACCGCGGCTGTGGTAAGCAGGCCCTGGCGAGATTGGAGTCTAGGATCGCTTCTATGAAGTCTAACCTCTGTGCGGGAACCAAAGAGGACTTCTCCATATATTGATCACCAGGCCTAGATGAGAGAATAGGTCCCTGACGATGCCCACATGCTGAGTGACTTGTGTCTCGGAGGTCCCCCGGATGAGCCAATCGTCCATCTACGGAAACACGTGTATCCAACGTCGGCGGAGATATGCGGTGATCACGGCCATTCACTTCGTGAATACCCTTGGGGCTGTGGAAAGGCCGAAGGGCAGGACCGTGAACTGGAAGTGCTGATGGTTGGCTACAAAGCGGAGGTACCTCCTGTGCGGAGGAAAAATGGCGATATGAAAATATGCGTCCTTCATATCGAGGGTGGCATACCAATCTCCAGGATCCAAGGACGGGATAATGGTCCCCAGGGATACCATACGGAACTTCAACTTTACCATAAACTGGTTGAGTCCTCACAGGTCGAGGATGGGTCTGAGACCACCCTTCGACTTGGGGATCAGGAAATAACAGGAGTAAAACCCCTTGCCCTTTTCGTTCTTTGGCACCTCCTCTATAGCTCCCATGGCGAGGAGCGACCGCACCTCTTGCAAGAGGAATTGCTCGTGAGAGGATCCCTGAAGAGGGATGGGGTGGGAGGGTAGGGTTAAAACAAATTGGAGGTGGTATCCATATTCCACCATGCGTAGGACCCAGAGATCCGAGGTTAACTGGGACCACGCCGGGAGGAAGTAGGAGAGACGGTTGGAGAAGGGAGGAGAAGGATTCTGGCCTGTACTTGGTACGCCGTCCTCGGGCGCACCTTCAAAACTTAGATTTTGGTCCTGCTGGTGGTTTCGAGAGACCTTGATTTTGGCCCCTTTGGGGTCCTGATTGGTGTCTACGACCACCTCGGCCGCGCCGCCTGTCAAAGTCCTGTCTGTTTCTAGGCACAAAGTACGGGCGAGGAGGTTGGGGGCGGAAGGGTCTGCGTTGGGTCACTGGCGTGTGCATGCCTAGCAAACGCATTATGACCCTATTGTCTTTCAGGCTTTGCAGCCTAGGGTCAGTCTTTTCCGAGAAGAGGCCTTTACCATCGAATGGCAAGTCCTGGATGGTGTACTGCAGCTTGGGTGGGAGGTTGGAAACCTGAAGCCATGAGATACGCCTCATGGCAACACCTGAGGCCAGAGTCCTGGCTGCTGAGTCGGCTGCATCGAGTGAGGCTTGGAGGGAAGTTCTGGCCACCTTTTTTCCTTCCTCCAAGAAGGCCGCGAACTCCTGGCGGGAATCCTGAGGGAGTAGTTCCATAAATCTCCCCACCTCCGCCCATGTGTTGTAATTATAGCGGCTGAGGAGGGCTTGTTGATTCGCCACCCGGAGCTGTAAGGCACCCGCCGAGTACACCTTACGGCCGAGCAGGTCCATTCGCCTAGCCTCCTTCGATTTTGGGGCTGCCGCCTGCTGGCCATGGCGTTCCCTCTCATTAACTGATTGAACGACCAGTGAGCAGGGAGGAGGATGGACATATAAATACTCGTACCCCTTAGAGGGCACCACATATTTACGCTCGACTCCCCTGGCCGTAGGTGGGATTGAGGCCGGCGATTGCCATATAGTGTCGGCATGACTTGGATGATACGAATGAACGGTAGGGCCACTCTGGTGGGAGCATCAGCCGACAGAATGCTCACCACCGGGTCCTCCACCTCTGCGACCTCCTCCACCTGGAGGTTCATGTTGAGTGATACCCTCCTGAGGAGGTCCTGGCGGGCCCTCAGGTCAATTGGAGGAGGGCCCAAGGAGGATGTCCCTGCCACCGCCTCGTCGGGAGAAGAGGAAGAGGAGACACCTGGGACGAGAGGGTCCTGTGTGGCCTCTTGCTCCTGAGCAACCTCCTGCTCCAGTGGGACTGGAGAGTCCGGTGGGTGGACTGGAGCTTCCTCCGTACCAGCGGGAGGCGGACGGCTGATTGTCGCCTCTGGCACCCAGTGCAATGATGGTGCTGAGCGGGACGGGACTACTGGTGCCCCTTGGGCCTGGTGGTACACCCAAGGCGTCCAGAAGGACCACTGGTGTGGGCCTAGGTCCTGGGCCTGTGCCTCTTGGAAGACCCCGGTGGGCACATCAGACTCGCGGTCCTGCGCATAATAGCTGTCCGCGCGGGATGACTCTGAAGCATGCCTGGATGGCCATGGAGGAGTGGAGAGGCCCTGAGCAGAGTCCATGTCTCTAGCTGGCCCAGCTCTACTCGGCACCGGATACCGGTACCGAGAGGCATACCGGTACCGGGAACGAGATCGGGACCTGCAACCGGAACAGTGCCGGGAGGTCGACCGCGATCTCGAAGCTCGGTGTCGGGAGCGGCTACGGGAGTCACGGTGCCTGGAGCGATGCCGGGAGCTGGAGCGATGCCGAGAATAGCAGGCCGGTGACCGGGATGCCGACCGGAGCCGCGAGTGCGACCGGTACCGGAGAGGAGAACGGTGCCGGGACTGTGAGCAGCGACGGGAGCACCGTCGGGACCTGGAACGTCTGCGGGACCGTGATCTTGAATGGTGCCGGTCTGCTGTGTCGACAGGGTGGCCGAATCAAGGCCGGCTTGCTTATAAACTGTATCTCCCGCACCGGCGGTGCCGGGGGCGGAGGCAGCATCAACTCTGTCATCAAAATCAGATCCCTCGCCATTGAGAACGTCTCCGGTGTAGACGGGATAGTAAGCTCTACCACGGGTCTAGCCGGGGAGCTGACAGTCACCGGACTCGATGGCCCTTGTGGGACCGGAATCGACGGTGCCGACTTCGTCAGTGCTGCGGCGGGTGTCGGCGCCGGGGGGTCCAACTTGAACGAGCTCTCTGGCTGCGGTGCGGGTGGCACGGAAGCAGCAGGAGTCTTAGTCTTTCTCGACCTCGGGGAGAGGGAGTGGCGTCGAGCCGGCCTCGGTGCCGGCGACGGGTGGTGCTGAGGAGCCTTGGCCGTACCGGCATGGTCCGGTGCCGAGGAGGTGCTCCTGCTTGAAGAGTGACCAGTGCTCGGTGCCGAAGGCGGAGGGGTGAGAGCCGCCTCCATGAGGAGCTGCTTTAGCCTAATGTCCCGCTCCTTTTTTGTTCTTGGCTTAAAAGCCTTGCAAATGTGGCACTTAGCTGTCAGGTGCAATTCTCCGATTCACTTCAGACAGGAGTCATGCGGATCTCCTGTCGGCATCGGCCTGCGGCAGGCCGAGCACGGTTTGAAACCCGGTGAACCGGGCATGGGCCCCGGCACCGGGTGCGGGGAAGGGGCTATTCCCCAAGCCCTTCTTAACTATATTATACTAAATATATTACAAAGTGATAAACTAAGTTGAACTATATACAAAGTTTTTAACTATATACACAACAAGGAATGAGAACTTCGAGTAGCTAGGGAAGTGGAGGTCAGCTAAGCCGCGCTCCACTGTTCCAACGACCGACACGGGCAGTAAGAAGGAACTGAGGGGCAAATGGGTCAGCAGGGGTATATATCTGGTGCCATAGCGGTGCCACTCCAGGGGGCGCCCAGCCGACCCACCGAGTGTTGCTAGGGTAAAAATCTTCCGACGAATGTGCACGCGGCGCGCACACACCTAATTGGAATCGATATGAGCAAGCACTCAAAGAAGAACTCTTCAATTCTTTCAAGGTTTTGGGTCTTGGCCATGCCCTCAAGGCTTCCAGCTTATCCAGATCTGCAGCAGCTCCATCTCAAGAGATTATATGCCTATGTACTTTACTTTTTCCTGACAGAACTGGCATTTGTCTAAAGATAGTTTCAATCCTTGTTCCTGCAGGCAGTCCAGCACTTTCAACAAGCATTCTTCATGCTCTTCCAAAGCATGACTGAACATTATCAAGTCATCCAGATACACCAGGACTTCCAGAAGGTTCACGTCACCATCCGTCTGCTCCATTCATCTCTGGAATGTGGCCAGGACCTTAGATAGTCCCTGGAGTATTCTCAGAAATTTGTAGAATTGTAATGGACAGATGAAGCCTGTCTTTTCCCTATTAGCTGGTCCCATGGATACCTGATAGTGTCCACTTCTCAGATCCAAAATGGAAAACCAACAGCTTCCTGTCAGGCAGTCTAAGACATCATCCACTCTTGGGGGTAATATACTGGTCAGGGATTCCACAGATATTCAAAGTAGGATCATCTATGCAAATGTGTACATCCCATTATTTTTTCTGGCCACAGCAATTGGGGAGGCATAAGGACTTCTAGAGTTCCTGATGATTTCTGCGGTCTTCCAAATGTCTGCCACCTCTGCAGGTACTAGTGTCATCAATCGTTCAGGGAAAGGCCTATCATTCAACTGAATGTGATGTTCAACTCCCTTGACACAACCCACATTCCACAAGTGGAGAACACTTGGGGCCTTTGTTTCCATTTTAGTCTCTCTTTCCATGCTCAAGGAACTGGGGATTTTCCAAAGTTCAACTTCTCTGGGTCAAATATGAGTATAATCTTTGAGCAGTATGGGCCACTGTTGCAGCCAAGTATATGTGTACTACCGCAGTTCCCTGAGGGATAGTGATTGGGTGCTCAGTTTCCTTAGCCACTGGTAGCTTTACTGACACTTTTATACAAGATGAGGTTTTGGCTATGCCTCTCTTCACCATCAATCCGCCCAGCAGCACATCTGTATCTGAAGCTTCACTCAGGATTAACTGATTGGTGGCTATCTGATCCACTTGAGCAATTCCATCCACTAGATGGGTTGTCCTAGCAGGAATAGTAACCGGAGGCCTATATCTTAGTTTGACCATTCCCACTGGGCCTTGAAATCTACACTGGTCTAGGTCTCCCCCTTTAGCTTGATATGCTTCTAAACACAGTGCATGGATCTCCAGGCTTTGTGCTTACTTAGGTCCAGAAAACTCTTTGCATAGCTGAGCCATGGCTGCATGTGTTCCTATTATACAAGGCATTTGGTCTGGATATCCAGTGGGTGGACAGATCAAAGCAAGAGTGTCTCTCTCTTTCTCAATTCCAACCATATCCTTTGGGAATTTTAATTTCACTAGCACGTATCCTAGGTATGGCTACTGGTCATCTAACCTCCAGACAGTCAACCTGATTAGGGGCTTCAGGGGCAGATGGGTCAGATGTTGCCAGTAAAAGGGTTTGAAGATGACAGTGACCTGAGAGCCACCATCTAGAACAGCTGTACACTCTATTCCCTTAATAATAACCCCAACCTCAGACTTTGGTCCACGCAGTTCTACAGGCAAGCCTGGCATAGCTGGAGGCAAAGACTCAGTCTTTGAGTTGGTGAGAAGCGAAGGTGGTTACGGGACCCATGATGTTCCCTTACCTGGTCCCTCCAAAGTGTCCTGCTGCCTTAAATCATTCCTCAGCTCTCCCAGGGTTTACAGGATTCGGACATCCTCATACATAATGACCATCTTCTCCAGTCCAACAACAGGAATGCATGGACTCCAAGAGGTGAGGGTTCCACCGGGCCCTATCATTTTCTTGACCCTTGCCTCTCTGGTATAGCTGTCCATCTCACCTTTGCTCTGGGAGTCGAGATACTTTCCCTCAGGTCATTTGCTGGAGAGACCACTACAAAGTGCTGTTTCACTGTCAGGACAGCTACTTTCTCTTCCAACTCAGCGATCTGTTTCATCATAAGGCTACTTTCTGGAGGGGAGTTATACAGAGTGGCTTCCAAAGTATACCTCTCATTTCAGTCTCTCAGGAAGGGTTATCTTCAGAATCCTGTCTCCCACTCCCTGACCTCTCTCATCTGTGTGGCAAAAAATGGGAGATTCCTCTTTCTGTCCTTTAATCGCAACTGGAACAGCATCAATCCAGTATGGGTAGCACCCTTTAACCCTTGCTCCAATCTGAGATAATCCAAATCACTCCCTGCAATTCCTATTTTACAGTGGGCCCTCTGCAGGAGTCATTCCATCCATGCCAGATATTGAGGTAGTTTCTCTCCAAGTTCCTGATGGGCAGTCTGGAATATTAACATAGCATGCTCTCTGTTTTCAGTGCTTTCAAAGCCCTCCAAAGATGAGAGGTATTCAGCAGCAGTTGCATCTGGATTACTGATCCTGAGTACCCTGATAGATTCAGGAGCAGGTCTTTGCAGACTTTCCACTAGTCTCTTTCTTTTTTTCCCTTTCACAGCATGTCCATTCCTGTTCCACCTGAAGAGCATGATCCAACCAGGCCTCAAATTCTTCCTCATGCGCAGTGATAGGTTTTATCCTTGAAAAGGTTCTTAGGCTCTACTAACTGCCTGGTTTCCTTTGCAGTCTTCAACTCCGCCATCAACTTGGGCTGCAGAACAGGTCTCCCTCCCTGCCCCAGAGACTGTGCCTGGCCAGATGGCACCAGGTTTACTGCAGTATCCACCCCCAAGCATTCATATCAGGAGCCACACATCCGTCATAACATTGGCTCAAAAGTCATGATATTTTTAAAAAATAGCTTTGGGGTCTTTGTCTTCTGGAGCTGTGCCCTTCAGGAATCACATTGGCATGTTTTTCACTGTCACCACGAGGGCTAGAAACTTACTTGTTAAAATAATGCTGAGAGTCCCATGTAATCGCATGACTCCAAGAGCTGAGACCTAATGGAAAGCTCCAAAAATTGCAAGATTTTCAATAAAATCATGAGAGTAGGCAACACTGTTACTGTCCTAGCAGGGCTGAAAACTGTGCTCTATTCCCCACCACTGGGGGCTTCCTTCCTTCCCACTGCCACTGCTAGTACCCACGCTGCAGCATGTGTCCCATTCCTCTTCTCCGAGCTATGCCCTGCCATTTGGGTCACCTCTCACTGTCTAGGACAACGAGGGTAGGCAGTGTCTTTTGCTGATCAACAGCAGAATATGCTGGCTTTCGGATTATGAAGCAAAAGCTGATGGGAAAGACACTCCTCACCCAGTGCTTTACAGCTAGGGCAGTGGTTCCCAAACTTTAACAACCTGTGAACCCCTTTCACTAAAATGTCAAGTCACGTGCACCCCCTCCTAAAAATGAGTATTTCCAGGGATTTTCTCCTTTACCTGAGTATAAATTATAAAAGCAGTGATCTTGGAAATATATAATTTGTTTTTATGACATGATTATTACACACTTTATTCATTATTATTTATCATTACAGATTTTTATTACATTATGAAAACAGCAACACTCTTCCAAGATCTCACTTTTGTAGCTTGTATCACTTTTATAAGACAAGGCTCCTATGTTTCATCAAGGAGTATCAGATGTGAAACAGCACAAAGGTATTTAAGAAGCCAACTCAAAGAGTTCTTCTTACACAAGCATTCAGGTCTTGAGCAGTCCAGGCAAACATGCATGTTACAACAAAGCTTAAACTTGCTCTTCATAATAATTTTAAAAACAATATTAGCTGCCTATTTAATTTTAAAAACAGCAAAAAATATCCACCTCCCTTTCCATTTCTTAAAAGTCTTGAAGTTTAAAACTTCTCAGTGTGATAGAGACATTTGCTTTGATCTGCTTAGCTCTTGGAAATCCAGAAGCTCCGGGCTGCTAGCCCCGTGATGCCAGGAGTTCCTAGGGACAGCTCTGTCCGCCATTAGGGAATTTTTTCCCCAAGAATCCTCTGTAACATTTCACGAACCACAGTTTGGGAACCACTGAGCTAGAGGGATAGTGGCCAATGTATGCAACATCTGGCAAAAATGCAAAGGAACATGAACTGTAAATATAACAGCAGTCAGACTGTTTGTTGTTAAAAGGCAATGTATTGTGATCATTAACCAGATGTCCTGCACATAAGATAAATGACTAAAATATAAATAGTTAACATACAGATTACAAAAATCTTTAACCTCTTGAACACAAGAACAGGAGCAATCATTTCTCACTGAACTGCAGTTTCTGATCTGATCTAGAGGAGTCAAGGAATAAATGTGCAAACCGTATTTCCTTGGAGAACTGAGTTTGTGTCTCATAAATGTCAGTTTCAGACTCTTTTTCAAGAGAAAAGAGAAAGCAGAAATGGCTGTGATATGGTAGCGATGCTGCCAGAACCTCTCACTGTCTTATTACAATGAGGAACAAGACAGGAGAATTCTGTATGAGGCGTGAGCTCAAGTTGTGGCTATGACATCCAAAAGGAAACAAGTAAGTTCTGTCTAGGAAACTTGCATTGGGAAATACGGAAAGTGATTTTAAGGCTTTTTTTTGAGGAATTGCCTCACATCACCTGAAGATTTTACTCCAAGTACAGAGGTTTGACTTCCCACCACCTGCTGGGCATGTCAGTGACCAGAATGGAAGACTAAATGTGCAGTGCTGGCTGCACACACGTGGCAGGGAAGCAGGTAACAGAGGAATGTGCCAGCCCCAGCTTGAACCTGGAGTTGTCATTGCAGACTTCAAAACCCCTGGAAGCAGCATTTGTCTCCACTGACCCTAAACTGAAAGGAAAATCAAACTGTCCCTTCCAAAAGCTGCTGTGATAAGAGGATTGCTGCCGCCAAATGCTACATTGTTAAGAGGGTAACTGCCAAGAAAGGCCGCTGCAATCTTTGCGGACACTGCCCATGAAGGCCCCCATGGGTCACAGGGGACTGGTGTCCATTAAGGAATCACCAGTGCCACTGAGTGATACACAAGCTAAGGGCGCTGCTTCTGCTGAACCTCTAGCCCATGATGCTTTATTCCTTGAAAACCTGGGACCAGTGGCAATCCTACTGGGAGAATGTGACGGCCTTCACTTGGGGTTGGTTGGGAGGGGAGTGCCACCAGTGGTCAGGGCTTAGGGCTGTGGCATTCAGAGGGGTTGTTGGTAGGGGATCCAGGGCCCTTCTACTCCACTGGGCTCTGACCCATGGCCCTTTGTGGGCTATCAGCACAGGCACTGACTTTTTTTTCCCAGTGGGTGCGCCACTCCTGCTCTGCCCCGAGGCCCCGCCCCCGCTCCGCCTCTTCTCATCCCTGCTCCACCTCTCCCCCGAGCGCCTCCTGCTAGCCAGTCTGCGGGCAATAGGATTGGTCCCATTTACTAAGGTTTTGCATGGGTGGGAGGGGGAAATCAGCAATTAATCCATGAGGCAGGTTTCAATTATCCCCATAGAAGTTTGGGACTAAGCTTCCGTCCACACTTGCTACACTATCCTAGTCCTAGGCCACTGTGTCCTGGGCAGAGAGGCAAAGCAAAGGAGCATTTTGTGTTGTCAAAGAACTAGGATGGCACCAATTAACCAGGACTTGAGCCCAGTTCCTTCTAGTCTTGGAACTGCTCTAGGGCTGTGTTGTCTATCATTCTGGCCGGGTTGTCTCTCCTCTTCAGGGGCTGGACTCCCAGCCCCTGCTGGCCAGGCTCCTACACTCCCCTGACTGGCCACCGGACTGTGAGGCCAGCTCACTGCTTCACTATTTACTCTGCTTTACACACACCCTTATTCTAATGCCAGTGATGGCTGGGTATGAGTCCCTCTGGAGCCACTCAGCCCTCTGCCTATTTCCTCCAGAAGGAAGAGCTGTGTAGCTCAGAAGGCTCCCTCAGGTCCCGGAGACGTGCAGCTTACCATCAGCAGCTCTCCGTTCTCGCCTGAGGCGCTCTTCCTGGCTGGCTTAGTCTGTGGCAGTGATGGAACTGCTATGAGAACAAAGGCATTACTTAAAAGACCAGCAGCACCGAATCAGTTCCAGATTTTCCTGACTGTCCCCCTTGCTCCCCACTGCTGCTTACAGACACCCCAGATCACTGCTTACTGAGCCATAGGGGACTAGAAGGACGCTCGCACTACACTTTTTTATCCAGTGGATGGCACATGCTATGCACCTGCCAATGCAACTACATGTGAGGCCTGCAGGTCTGTGCAGTGAATATTTCAACCTTGTAGGGAAAATTGTTCACCTCTTTGGCTCAGACAGCTAATACACAGGTGGGAATTAAATAAAAAGTACAGGACTGGGGGTCAGACATCCTGGGTTCCAGCCCTCACTCTACTTCAGACTCACTATGGCACATTGGGAAGTCATGTCCTCCTGTGCCTCAGTTTCCCCCCTTTTAAAACCAGTCTAATACCACCTACCTGATGAGGGTTTGTGAAGCCTAATTCTTTAATATCATAAAGTGCTTCAAGGTCCTTGAAGGAAAAGAATTGGCCCAGAGATGCTTGTGGTATTTAATCAGATACTGGTTATTCTGTTCAGTTTAGCACAAGATTCCCTGCTATCACTCAAATCAATGATGCCCCTTCAAAATAAATAGTCAGGTAGTCCCAATAAGAGATGCTTTTGTCCTCATTTAGCTGGATCATCCAGGCTCCCACAGAAAGATGACAGCCTATTCTGTACACATGAGCCAACAACTGTGTTATAAGTGAATACTATCTGAATGCAACACACATGGCCATTCTAGTGAGCCAAGGATACACTGCGTGGATGGGAGTACAATGAAGATACCTTTCTTAACTGCAGGGAGGCTGGTTTTTTGAATGACAGGCTCCAGGTGTTTTCAGCAGCCGCTGTCCTCATCCCAGACCGACTCGTGTCTGATCTTATCTAGGTTGCTGTAGTTACTGTCATGCCACATGACGGGCTGTACCTGATCCAGAAGCTGCTGAAAGAGCAAGCAGTCCCGCTCCTTCGGCAAATGGTGGTGAGATAATCAAACTTCTCCAGCTCAAACTCGGACGGCAAGTCTTTGATTTCAGTCTCAGCAGCTTGCAGCTGGATCACCAACAGTAAAGAGTTAATTGTGTAGGGGAACTCGGAGGAGTTCTAGTAGAAGGAAGAGGAGGGTGAATCCATTAGTCTTTCACCTTCAGCTCCCAGTCTATCCCAGGCCAGGAGTCTTGGCCTTCCCAGGTTCTGTGTAGGGGCACATGGGGAAAGGAGCTAGAGCCCTAATTTCCTCTGTCCTGAATAGAGCCTGGAGAAGAGGAACTAGGGCAGAGCCCTGCATGAGAACACACACATACCAGCTGCTCCAGAATAACAAGAACGAACCAAGGCCAGGCTCGGTCCTTGTGAGGTTCCTGAGCGGCTGGCCCCAGAGTGCCCGGCCCCGGATTCGGGGCCCGGGCGGCCGGTCCTATAGGGGCCTCAGCCTCGAGGAAGTCCTCCATGAGGCTAACGGCCGTTTTCAACGTCTGCGGCCGATGCCGCAATACCCACGCCCTCGCGGAGGCCGGGAGGATGTGCAGGAATTGCTCGAGCACTATCTGCTCTGTGATGTCAGCCGAGGTTTTACGTTCAGGTTGTAGCCAGCGGCCCGCTGCATCCCGTAACTCCTGGGCCACCACCCGGGGCCGGACGCCCGGAGGATAAAACTTGCCGCGAAACCGTCGCCGAAAGGCCTCGGGGGTGACCTCGAAGCAATCGAAGATGGCCGCCTTCACCCGAGCGTAAACCCGGGCCTCATCGTCGGGGAGGTCCCGGTAGGCCCTCTGAGCAGGCCCCGTCAAGTAGGGGGCGAGGATGGTTGCCCACTGGTCCGGTGCCCACCCGGCTACCGCCGCCACCCGTTCGAAGGTCACGAGGTAGGCCTCCGGGTCATCCTCGGGCCCCATCTTGGCCAGCCGCACGGGCGGCGCAGGGGGTGTGGGTGAAGCAGCCCCCCCTGGTGCGATGCCACCGGGGCTTGGCCACAGGGTGGCGAGTTGCTGGAGCCATTCGGACTGCTGTTCCCGATACTGGGCCTCCATGGTCTGCAGCCACTGCTGCTGGAGGACCCCCAGCTGCTCCATGAGCTGCTCCTGCTGCTGCCGCTGGCTCTCGGCCAGGAGTTTAATAAGAGTCTCTGTCTCCATGCCTATCTAGGCCGTCGTCCTCTGGGCAACTGTCCCCCAGTTCTTGCCCTGGCCCTTTGTATCAGGGGCGGTTCTAACGGTCCCTGGTCAGGTACCACTGTAAGCGGGGCGGTACTCACCCCTGCCGCGCCTCCTGCTGGTTGGGCACAGATTGTCCCGGAATTCTGCCCTGGAGCGCCCTCGGCAGGCTGGTGACCCGCCTGTTCGCAGGCCCCGGCGTCCCTCCCTGGACCCGGTGCCCCTTTCTATAACTGGGTCTCCCCCTCCCCGGGGAACCCCTACCCTACTATCCCCACTTTGCCTCAGTAGTGGCCACTGACAGTCATGGTCTAGCCCCACACCCTGGGGCAGACTGCAGTATCAGCCCACTCATCACAGGCAATAGGGGTTTGGACCTGCTGCTTCGTCCTATCCCTGGGCTGCCCTCTGCAACCCCCAATACCTATGGCCCTTTGCTAGGCCGCAGCCTGGGGCTTTCCTGGCTGGAGCCTCCCTAGCTCCTCAGCCTGTTCCCAGTCCTGCTTCCCTCAGGTATCTAGCCTCAGCCTCTAAGCAGCCAGGCCCATCTCTCTCTGAAGCAGAGAGAGACTCTGTCTGGGCTCTGGCTTCCCTGCTTCTTATAAGGCCCTGCTCCTCAGTTTGGGGCGTGGCTCCCAGCTGCAGCCACTTCCCTAATCAGCTCAGCTCTGTCAGGCCACATTTTAAACCCCTTAAAACCCCGGAGCAGGGTCCACCCTGCTACACTGTCATGCCACATGACGGGCTGTACCTGATCCAGAAGCTGCTGAAAGAGCAAGCAGTCCCGCTCCTTCGGCGAATGGTGGTGAGATAATCAAACTTCTCCAGCTCAAACTCGGACGGCAAGTCTTTGATTTCAGTCTCAGCAGCTTGCAGCTGGATCACCAACAGTAAAGAGTTAATTGTGTAGGGGAACTCGGAGGAGTTCTAGTAGAAGGAAGAGGAGGGTGAATCCATTAGTCTTTCACCTTCAGCTCCCAGTCTATCCCAGGCCAGGAGTCTTGGCCTTCCCAGGTTCTGTGTAGGGGCACATGGGGAAAGGAGCTAGAGCCCTAATTTCCTCTGTCCTGAATAGAGCCTGGAGAAGAGGAACTAGGGCAGAGCCCTGCATGAGAACACACACATACCAGCTGCTCCAGAATAACAAGAACGAACCAAGGCCAGGCACAATCAGGCTGGAGCAGCTGTGGAACAGTTCCCTAGACCCAGGAAGCACCACTTAGCCAGGAGAAGAAGAACTTGCCTATTGATCATCTGATTCCCAGCTCTGACTGCATCCCAGCCCAGAGCCCCTAGCTCCCACAGTCTTGCCAGAGCCAGCCCTGCCTACGCTCAGGGTCAAAGGTCACTTGTGTTAAATCCTGGGAGGTAGCTGGCGTATTGCAGCAGGCCAGTGCTGGTTTTACGGCTCTGGCTCTCTTCTGGGTGACTCTGGAGTGGATGCAGAAGCCGGTGTGCTGTGGGAGGAGGAGGCAGGTCATGGTGAAAGGGCAGGCCCACATGCTGTATAAAAGAGACCTCCAGCGGCTAAAGACTTTGTGCTTGGTGGAAATGGCCGACTCACTGATCTCAGGGCTTGAGAAGGGATTTGCTGCACTCAGGACATTATTTGTGACTTGCCAGTCACTGTAGATTGGGACAATATTCGGTCTTGGGGCTGGTCTCACCCTCTCTGCTCCCCTGACTCATGAACAGCTCATCAGGCAGGAGTCAGACCCCTGACCCCCTCCCTGCTCTGAAGCCCTAAGAGTCACAGAGTCAGTGGTGGTGAGGACAATCCCCCCAGGGTCTCAGTGTTCCTGGGAGAAAAGGGCTGATTCCCAGAGGACCTTCCTGTATCTCAGGGTCTTCGTAGGAAGAAGCCAGTGACTCTTCTCTCAGGACCATCCCCTGGATCTCACTAGGGTTGAGGCTCTTGCTCCCCAAGCCAGCCTGGTATGCTGTGAATGGCTACACCACATCCAGCCAAAAGGAGGCTCTGCAGCAGCCATGCAGAGCCAGGCTCCTTCCCTCTATTCCCAGAAGGAGGACAGCATTGCAGGCTCTGAGTATACTGGCCAAGCTGGCCCCATGGGATCCCAGCTAGGGGGATACCCTGGAAACATGGATCTTTCAGTCTCTCCTTTGCAGACTCCCACGGGGTTCAAGCAGAATTCCCTGGCCCATCCCCATCATGCTCATCTCTAAGATGTGCTGGAGCTAGTCAGTGTTGGGGGACGCTGCCAGCAGGCTCCTCAGCATTATATCCAGGTTCTCCGCCAAGGTCTTGTGCAGTGCCTGCAAAGGGGAGAGAGAGACATGGGTCAGCGTCATGGAACCCAGGGTACACTTGCCACAGGATGGGTACAAGGGGAGCCCTGGGGGGACCCCACACTCGGCCTGGCTTCCCCCATCCTGATCCCTCACTGCGCAGTTCTCAAGAGTTCATGGCAGGATGACAGCTGGCTCCTCAGTCCTGGTTCTTAGTGCTTCTCTGCCCCAGGCCTGGCACACAGCACGGCATGGCATAGCCAAGCTGCCATGGATGGGAGCTGGGTTTGCAGACAGACTCCAGGCTCCAAAGCACAGAACATGGAAGGAAGGAAGGGATTCCTGAAGGAGGGTAAAGGAATCTCCCATGGAGGAAGGGACCCCCCAGTCCTCTGTTACCCTCCAGCCTCTTCCCATCTCTCCCCCCACACACACACACATTCATTTCAGCAGTTCCAGCGAACTGAGGGAGCATGGACCAGAGGCCACTCCTGCTCCTGGC
The DNA here is from genome assembly GCF_016161935.1 of Mauremys reevesii. Taxonomy (NCBI): domain Eukaryota; kingdom Metazoa; phylum Chordata; order Testudines; family Geoemydidae; genus Mauremys; species Mauremys reevesii. Next base: position 2,442,656 of record NC_052643.1, read on the forward strand.
ACGGAGGAGTAGGGCAGGGATCTACCTGTATGTGATGGTCCTTGTCCGTGGCCACGGTGACACACTGGGCATGGTGGCCTGCAGGAGTGAGACTCCAGCTCTGGATCCTGAGCTGGCTGCAGTTCGCTGGTAGGAGAGAGGAACCAGTATTCGACTTTCCAGGGCAGAGCCGGGCCTGGCACTAACATGGGCATGAAACTGTGAGGAACTAGGCACGGGTTGGCAAGAATGGAAACTGTTGGACCAAGCAGGGGTGTGACCTGGCTGGGGTCAGTGAAATTTCCAGCCCGGCAAAGAGGGAGTGACCATCCCCTCCACATACCCCCGCCTCCAAAGGAGGGAACCGCCACAGCTGGGAGGTGACCTGGGAGGCACAATGACTCCTGGCTCTGGGTGTGAGCTGCACCGGGGTGTGGGGAGCCGGGTGGGAGGTCTTGGTACCTGAGGTTGCACATGGCGACCACGGAGTTGGAGAGGACGGAGCTGGGCGCAGAGTCCAAGGGCAGCAACTCAATCAGCTCCTGTGGGACCCCAAACATTGTGTGAGATCTGGGCCCCACTAACCCCAGGCACTCCCAGAGAGGAGGCTGCCAGCACCCTGACACAGCCAGCGGGATCTCCCAGCACAGCTGGGCCCTGTCCTCCCATATCCCTCCCTCCTGTCAAACTTACCCCCTCCCAGCCACCCCACATCTCCTCACCCTCTCCTTCAGCTGTCCACCAGCCCCATGAGTCCTCACCTGCCCCTAGTGATTATGCCCCAAATTTCCCCTTCGTTGATGCCCAGTCCTCAGCCAGGCAGGCCCTGCCCTCTTCTGCCCCTTCTAGCCCCACCGATCTGCCCCTTGGCCCATGGAAGGCCCCTTCTCATTCCATGTCTCCTGCCTTCCCACCAGGTGCCCGGAGCTGTGTTTTACTCACTGCAATCCCCTCTGCCAGGGCAGCTTTGGAGCTGGGCAGCACATGCAGGGGTTGGCACAAAGGAACTGGATCTGCTCCGCCATGTCCTGAAACTAGCAGGGTGGGATGGGGACAGCCATGCAAACTGGCTCCTGGGCTCACACGCTCCAGGGGAAGGCTGGAAACCCCTCCCCCAGCTCCCATAACCAGCTCCTCCTCCAGCACAGGCAGTCAGGAAACAGGACAAGGCCTATGCAGGGATGGGACCCCCGATTGTACGGGACAAACACATCCTTCTAGGGGTCCCGGATCCTAGGGGATAACCATTCCCATTGGGGCTGTGGATCATCTGGGACAAGCCTCCCCGTAGGGAGCTGGGATGGGATGAGGGGCAGGAAGTACTCGGTTCCCGCTCCGCTGTGTAATGTTTGTATCTTGTCTCCACCTTGGAGATGGTCCATGACGACCCTCCAGCCAGCTTCCACCATAGTCAGATCGTTGTCGTCCTCTGGGGACAACTTCTCTGACTGGTCTCTGGGGATCACTGCATCAGGGAGAGACTCCTGCTGCTGGGGGAAGGAAGGGAAAGGACAGGGTACGGCAGAGAGAGATGGGTTAATGTTCCCTTCTCCCATGTATGGGCCCTGTGGCAGAGAGGGTCTCACACTGCTTCTCCCTCAGACACCTCTGCCCCAGACCTCTTCCACAGAGGGCTCTGCACTCTCATGTCCTCCCTGGGAGATGCCACCACCCACTTGCCAGCAGCCCCCCACCATGCCCTGCTGCAGGGGGCAGCTGTGCAAATCCTGCTGGCATCAGTAGGGTCGCATGGCTCAGACCAGCCCCCTTGGCTGGGATCCCCCAACAACTCTGACAGAGCAACAAGGCACAGGGTATGAACAGTCTCTTACTTCTCCCCATGCCCAGGGTTCTGCTCACCTGCAGTGGCCTGCAGGTAGGGAGCTGCAGCTGTCCCCTTGGGATCAACCACTCTCCTGACCTGGGGAGGCGGGGAGGTGTCCAGGGAGTGGGCAGAGTGATGCCTCCTGCTGGCCCACTGGGGCTGGGCTCCCGGGGGCTGGCCTTGAAACAGAAGCAAACCCAGGGATGTGTTGCCTGGCTCCTGTCATGGGCTGGGTCCTGTCTGCCTAGCCAGAACTTGGGCCACCTCCATCTCTGTGTGAACGCCTCCCCCCACCCACTTCATTCACTGCTCCAGGAGCTGGTATCCTGCTGCTCAGGAAGGCCGGGCATGTCCACCTCCTGGACTGGCCAGGAGCTGCTTCCCCATCATGGGGGACAAAGGAGGCCGCTCTCCTACTGGAACCGCTGGCAGCTGCCTCCCTTGGCTCCAGGGCCACCTGCAGAGCCTTCCTCCTCAGCATCCACTTTAGCATATCCATCCTGGAACTGAGCAGGGAGCAGCTGTGAGTCTGGGGCAACACAGCCTTTTGCCAATGGGACTGTCTGCCCTCCAGGTGGGCACTGGGATCTGCACACATGGCAGCAGCTCACAGGACAGGCTGCTCCCAAAGCTCCCCCACACCGTCCATGGTGCTGGGACAGCAGGGGAGTCGCATCCATTCAGAGCAGTAGGGTCAGGGACTGACACCTGCAGTTAGTCAGAACAAGCAGCTCCCTCCTCCAGCCCCAGGCCACACTCCTCCATCCCCCCAAGCCTAAGAAGGAATAGAACCCAGGAGTCCGGGCTTCACCTGGGAAACTTCCCTGGCTCCGATTCAGAAGGTCCAAGCCATGGGCTGTGGAGTGCCTGGGTTCCCATTGATTTCAGCCCCTCGCAGCATCTGGCCCCCCAGCCTGGGGAACAGCCTCCTACAAGGGAAGGGCTGGGAGCCGTATACCTGGGACATTTCCAAACACACTGGAGCTGGCTCTGGAGCAGGGGTGGGCAAACTTTTTGGCCCGAGGGCCACATTGGGGTTCCAAAACTGTATGGAGGGCCGGGCAGGGAAGGCTGTGCCTCCCCAAACAGCCTGGCCCCCGCCCCCTATCTGCCCCCTCCCACTTCCTGCCTCCTGACTGCCCCCCTCAGAACCTCCGACCCATCCAAACCCCTCCTGCTCCTTGTCCCCTAACCGCCCCCTGGGACGCCACCCCCTATCCAGCCCCCCTGCTCCCAGTCCCGACTGCTCTGATCCCTATCCACACCCCTGCCCCTTGACAGGCTCCCCGGGTCCCCATGCCTCTCCAACCCCCTCTGTTCCCTGTCCCCATGCCCCTATTCACACGCCCACCCCCGACAGGTCCCCACAGGACTCCCACGCTTATCCAACCCCTCCTGTCCCCTATCCCTGACCACCCCCCAGAACCTCCCCCCCATCCAACTGTGCCCTGCTCCCTGTCCCCTGACTGCCCCCAGAATCCCCCGCCTCTTGTCCAACCCTCCGGCCCCCTTAGCATGTCGCTCAGAACAGCATGTCTGGCAGTCGCGCCGCCTGGCCGGAGCAAGATACACTGCTGCTCTGCTTGGCAGTGTTGGAAAATCATAGTGCTAATGAAGCCTTTTTGTATTAGGCCTGAGTGAACCAAAGTTATGCTATGCTTGTCCAAACTGTGTTGGAAAGCTTACAGAACTTATTAGACTGAAGGCCGTGTATCTACCTAAGTCAGCTATTTCGCTTATCAGTTTTGTTTGGCTCCCCAAGTATATGTTGACTCCCCAAGTGTGTGCAGCTGTGTTCACATGTATGCATCCAAAGTATCTAGTACAAAGGGTCAACGGATGTATCTTGTGTCCCCTTCAGAATGACAAATGTATCCTCAACAGATGTATCTTGTAGCCCCCACAAAATGATATATGTATCCTGCATATCCAATTATCCCCTAATAGAGACATGTACAGGGTCTATAGGTCAACCAAATGACGTAGACAAACGTAGGCTAAGTTGTTTGTTACCGGCTATAAAGGTAGGCCGCTTGGCCATGAAAGGTGTGTCTCTTTCTCTGGCACTAGCCGAGAGGAACACCCGCTCAGCTGACCGATCAATAAAGGGTGTGGTACTTGTCTTCCTGTCTCCGTGCCTCCTTGGTGTAATTAGGTAAGCTCCAGGGGGAAACGAGCCCTTTTGGCTAACAAATGGCGACTCCGCCGGACTTCTCTCCTGTTGGGGCGCTGACCGGCGGCCGAGGACGGCTCAGGAGAGTGGCCACCTTGAGCTATTGGTTTGCTCAAGCTCCGGGTCGCCGCAATCGGCCGGGACGGCTACGCCCCCTCCACAGAGAACTCCAGCCGACACGGAAGCAAGACAGTACCAGAAGAGGGGAGTCCACCTGCCGGACGCGGCCACTCCGGGCGTGGTAAGTGCGTTACCTCCTGGGTTTGAGGATTAACGCCCCCGAAGACTGAGGGTTGGGACATTGGGCCCCTAATGGTAAAGGAACCCACAAATAGGAAGGTGTGTGTGGGTAAAAGCTTTCTGGTTAAGGTACCTAGGTTCAGACACGGCTAATGAATAATTCCATTAACTCCACGAGTCCGTGGGCCGTGCTGAACAATTACTGGGACTTAGAGCAGCCCCAGGGCTGGCTTTTCTTTTTGGTAGGGGTACTTTTGTTTCTTGTTCTATTGGTATGCTGGAAGCCAAAACTGTAACCGGGTCTAGGAGCGTGTGAACCCATCTTCTCTCCCCCCCCCTTCTTTTCCGTGTGGGTAAGGGACAGTCTAAACATTCCACCTCACCCCCTAAGGGTACCCCAGCATATTATATGTACGTACATTATGGTTCTAAAACCTGCAGGTATTTAGAGAATTGGAATCTTTATACGCGTGAAGATCCATCTAAACAATGCCCATTAAAAGGTACCTTTAATCTAGATAAGATCATATATCTCAGAGGAGCTTTTAATCACCAAAGAAAAGCCTCTGACACAGTGTGAGCAATTTGTCTAGAAACGGGTTAATTTAAAACTCAGCTTCGCCCAGAGATAAAAAGCGAAAGTTGTTTTATGCTCAAGGTCAAGCAAACCAAAGGCAGTACAAGTTACAGAACTGAGATTACATTTGCAAAGCTTAACTGTTTGGTGAGATCCAACAGTCTGACTTTGTGACGGATGCCGGTGCTGGTGTGGCTTGGTGACACTGGAGAAGCCAGAGGTAGCTGACCTGGACTAGAATCTCTGAAAGAGACACCGCAGGAGATTCCAGGGTGTAAAAGAACAGCCTTCCCAAGAGCGGAAGCATGTTGGAAATTCTGAACAAGCTGTATACAGGATAATCTCCCGTCCACCTATTCCCCTTTTCTGAATGTTATATACAGACGTGGCCAGTCTGGATATGTGTAAGTATGGGGCATTCATATTTTTTATGAGTGATGTGGAAGCGTTCCCAACGCTCTCCATTGTTGTTTTATTATTTGTAATGAAGCTTTAAAATTTGGTTATATGGTGTATTTTCTCTATCCTCCTGCAACGTCCTGCAGTGTCAGCCTGATCACCTGACATGAGGCATAAATTGGTAACAGAAATTTGTCACAGTTTGGTGAGCAATAGAGAATGGGGGAGCCCTACAGAATTTACACCATCTATTTGTTTTACCCTTGTTGTTTTATGTTTGTTCTGTTTGGTATTGTTGGTGTTATATGTTGAGGATTGCATAATTAAAGGTGTGCCCATTCTCAGCTGCAGTAAGTCTGAGAACTGGAGAAGGGTTTAGCATTCCTCTCTCCACCCTGGTTGACCAGGAAGGGTGGCAGGTGAAAGGATCTACCCCCAGTCGTAGCAGGACTGGGCAATAGAGTAGTTGGAGAAAAAAAAATGTGTATTTGGTCATTAGAATTGAGCAATTAAGAGCATAGATCATGAACCAGGCAGCAACTCAAACCTGCGCCCAGGGCAAGTTGCAGGCCTTGAGACAGGACTTCCAGTTAGAAAAGGAAGCCCTGGCTAAACAAGTACCAGTCCTTCAGGGACTTGTTAAAATTTAACCATTTGTGCTCAGCATTCGCTGTAACAGCAGTGTGTTTGCTACAAGAGGCAATTAAATAGTTAAACGCCAGTGGGCCATGCGTTTTGCCCAGGTGGCGAGCCTCACACGGGAGGACTCGGGTAGTCTTGTGAATAAAATGTTTTTGGGAAAAGACCAGAAGGGTGGGGGCAGAAGCCCATGAAAGAAACGGTTCAGCGCGCAAAAAAAAAAAAAAAAAAAAAAAAAAAGGATCGGGCCCAGGCAGGCAGGCAACAGACAGAGAGCTTGGAGAACAGGTTGGAAACTTTTGAGGGTCTCGTGGAAGGAAGAAGTAAGTGAGTATAAGCATGGGGATTTCAAATACTCAGAAGGATATTTGGAATGGTGATTTGAATTGGTAAGTGGCTGTTGAAAGACAAAGCAAGTGATACAAGGAAAGAGCAAGTGATTTGAAGGAGAGTGAAAAGTTAACTCTGTAGTTGCTGGAGGGAATAGTAGTTGAACTTTGTAAAAATGCTAAAGAGAAAAGTTCTTGGTGTTTTTTTTAAATGTTTGTAAATAAATTCAGGCAAAGAAATTATTAGATTGCAATCATTTGGCTATAAACAATTTTGTTGAATTAGCTAAAGAATGTATACAATGCTATGTAAATGAAAATGTATTAGGCTCTAAGGCACTATAAGTGGTGATGTTTTCTTTCAGTGTTTAAAAGCAGGAGTTAAAAGTAAAAAGCAAACCAGAAAGCATCTGTATTAATGCAAATTATCTAACTGATAAGGTAGAGGCCACTGAAATCTGGGCTGTCTATGAAACACATATAAGACAATATGGGGTAATTCCCTTGTTTTGCCTGAAAGCAGCAAGGGTATTTGTATATTTTAAGCAATAATTGACTGCCCAGAAGGGGTAGACCTCTGTTTTGGTCTTTCAGATAATCAAAGAAAACTAATGCCAGCTGAACAGCATTCAACGTATCGTGATTTAATGGCACAGTAAAAATTATGTTTTGTGTTTTATGTTCTGTCTTGTGGTGTCTGTCTAGTGGCCAAAATTATTTTGTTTATGGGATAGTCTGGATTGGAATACAGATACTTGTTTTGTTCAACTTGGAATACAAAGTGCTTGGATAAATTGGGAAAAATGTGATCTATTAAAGTCTAATATATTTTCTTAAGTAAGAGAAAGAAACTACATTGGCCAAATCTTTTAATTGAAAATTGTTGTTAAAATTTGCATACTAACAGTCTTTGGAAGCAAGGACATGAAAAGTTAACCCACTCCCCATATTGTGCATGGCATCCTTCTGGCTACCTCAAACTTTTAGCCAGAGGACTGGGGATGGTGGGAAGCTATTGAACTAGAGGTTGTATTAAATAAACTCATCAAAGTGGGTGTGCTTGTCCTGGCTTGTTGTTCCAAAGCTCTGTAATAAGGTTATGTTAGTAGAAGGGTATATGTGGCATACATTAAATAATAAGACTAATGTACTGTATAACACCAATGTGTATGTGTTCATTGTTAACAAAAGGTGTATAAGTAAAAAGTAAAAGTCAAAAGGTGTATAAGTAAAAAGTAAAAGTTTCCTTTGTAGGTTAAAAAAGAAGCCAAAAAGGGGAAAAGGAAAAAGAACGAGTTAACTGAGAAAAACTTTAATTAGCAAGCTCAGTCCAAAAAAAATAAAAAAAAAAAAATAAAAAGAGATACACTGACTTCGTTCAAGGACACTGTTCACAGTTAGCCAAGTTTTAACAACCAGAAAAGGGGGGCTTGAATATGCCCAACCAGCTGTAAAATCTGCAAAGACACTAATGCAATGTGTTAGGTTTCCTTTTTACACAGGTAAAGACGCACTACCCGAAGACCCTAGCAGCCCTGCCACTCCATGGAACCTGGAGACCGGATCAATGTACAGGTCCACCAACGAAAGACTGCTTTGGCTCCATGCTGGAAAGGTCCTTAGTGAGTCCTGCTGACTACCAACACCGCTGTGAAGTGCCAAAGACTGACTGCTTGGACCCATGATTCTCACTGCAAAAAGACCCCTCTACATCAGGAGAATTCTCCTACTGACAATTAGCCTATTCTTTCTTCTAGTTCAACTGTGCTTCTGGACAGCAGGGAAAAAGGACAAGGTGACGTGCTAGCTAACCTCTCCCTTGTCCACTGACAGACCAACTGTGCCTTTGAACTTTTCTAGAAGAAACACTCACTTCACTGACACTGCCAAAGTCCAGGAATTCCTGACTAAAAAGGACATTGAGAACTGACCCTGGTAAAGAAACAAAAATTCTACACTGGCAGGAACAAACTTGTGGGACCCCTGTTTGGAAATGTGGTATTAATTGAATTTTGGGGTTTATTCTACAGGCTGCGCCCTGTGTTTTGGATAAATCCTTTAGTATGTCTTGCCCTCCCTAATTGGATTTTAAATGATATTGTCTTTATCCAGTTTTCAGATCACTTTTACATACCCAGATTGCTCACAAGGGGCTGCCATTAGATTAGCACAACAAAGAGCCTGGGTTATTTCCTCTGGAAAAAGAAGAAATTGGGCAGATCCCTGTGGGCTGGGGCCAATAGTGTAGCAGCCATTTGGAATATTCTTAAAGGCCAAGAACATAATAAGAAATTGGGCCGACTAGAAAGGGCCACTAGCCTTATTTCCAAAGTTCAGCTAACCCAAGTATAGGCTGAAATTGGTGAGTTACATGTCATTTCCACCCTTAGTTCTATAACCCAGAAGTTACTGACAGAGATGGTATTGAATATCACTGAGGCTGGGAAGGCATTGCAGTGGGATCTAGTATGTTTAAAATTTCAGGATTTCCTCGATGACCAGCTGATGGCCATTTGAAGTGATCTTGAGCACCAGACTTGACCCACTGCCCTTACAGACATATCAGGAGTACCATCTGATCTGTGGTCATGAAGACATACTTGGACACTTTCTGGGTGGAAGTGTGTACATTTACAGTGCTCCTTCCAAGCATATGGACCGGTTGGGGTGGGTGTGGCTCCCACATACCGAATCCTGCCGGGTCCATGGGGAGGATGCATATGGGATTAAATTATTCACCGAGACATCTGGGAAATTAAACCACTGGGTATACCTACCTGAGTTATAGTCAGTGCCCCGATCCCTTAGTTGTTAAATGAACAAGGTTCCACTCTTTTGTCCATGCATTCATTCCTGGGTTGGGGGTGACTAAGCTTAAAAGAGCAGTTGTAAATATTTCTGCAGGGCTTCATTGCTTTTTGGTCTCAAAGTGTGAGAAAACTCAGCCAAAAGGTTTGGTGAGTATTCTCAAAGGGGGGAGTTGTTGGAAAATCATAGTGCTAATGAAGCCTTTTTGTATTAGGCCTGAGTGAACCAAAGTTATGCTATGCTTGTCCAAACTGTGTTGGAAAGCTTACAGAACTTATTAGACTGAAGGCCGTGTATCTACCTAAGTCAGCTATTTCGCTTATCAGTTTTGTTTGGCTCCCCAAGTATATGTTGGCTCCCCAAGTGTGTGCAGCTGTGTTCACATGTATGCATCCAAAGTATCTAGTACAAAGGGTCAACGGATGTATCTTGTGTCCCCTTCAGAATGACAAATGTATCCTCAACAGATGTATCTTGTAGCCCCCACAAAATGATATATGTATCCTGCATATCCAATTATCCCCTAATAGAGACATGTACAGGGTCTATAGGTCAACCAAATGACGTAGACAAACGTAGGCTAAGTTGTTTGTTACCGGCTATAAAGGTAGGCCGCTTGGCCATGAAAGGTGTGTCTCTTTCTCTGGCACTAGCCGAGAGGAACACCCGCTCAGCTGACCGATCAATAAAGGGTGTGGTACTTGTCTTCCTGTCTCCGTGCCTCCTTGGTGTAATTAGGTAAGCTCCAGGGGGAAACGAGCCCTTTTGGCTAACAGCAGGACCGCGCAACCCCGCGCCCAGGCGCTGCCTGCGTGGCTGCGGGGAAGGGGACAGCAGGGGAGGGGCTGGGGCTAGTCTCCTGGCCGGGAGCTCAAGGGCCAGGCAGGACGGTCCCACGGGCTGGATGTGGCCCGCGGGCCGTGGTTTGCCAACCTCTGCTCTGGAGAATACCCTGCAGGAATGTTCTGCTCATGTCCCCAGTGAAAGGCTCCAGAGGGCTGTGCTTGGAAATCACTCTCTCACTGGGGATGCCCTCCCATTTCTACCCCACCCGGACATAAAGGGAAGTGACTCAGGAAACAAGAGCCGGTGCCAGGCCTAAGCAGACTAAGCAATTGCTTAGGGCCCTAAGCAGCTCAAGGGCCCCATGTGCTTTTATTATAAGAACTTGCCTCTTTTAGTGGCGGGGCAAAGACATTCCTGCTTAGGGTCGCCTGGCTAGCAATGGGCTAGCACCCACTGTGAAGGACATGCTGAATGGCGCTCACTTGCTGCAGGAGATGGAGTGCTGGGGCGGATGTTCTGATGCACTCTCTGCCCCCCTCCCTTCTCCTCGCTCTCCGACCCCAGTGCGGGCTGGAGGGGCCCTGCCCTGGCGGGTTACACTGCCTGCCAGCAGGGCAGGGTGCAGACGACAATGTCAGTGAACACAGAGCAGGGCTTATTGCCGTGGGACAGGTAAATTCAGGCCAGCAGCATGGGGCCAGAACACTGATCCCATGTGTGGGGGGACGACCCCCCCCATCTCATGAACCCCAGCACCTGACACCCATTCCTGAAGCCTCCCAACCTCTGGGCTGTAGGGAATGGGGACCCAGTCCCTCTGATGGGAAATTGTGGCCTGGGTTGGAGCAGCCACTGGCTCAGGGTCACTAGAGGAGCCAGTGACAGAGCCAGGGATGGAACCAGGAGTCCTACTTTCCAGGTCCCTGCACTAACCCCCACAGCACACTGCCTCCCAGAGCCGGGAATGGCAAGCAGGCCCTTACTCCCTCTCCTCCTGGCTTAGAGTGAGGGTGGGATCTACCGTAGTGCCTCGCGCAGGGGATCGGGGGTCAGCACTCCTGGCTTCCACGCTTGGTTTCATTATTGACTTGTGGCCTCTTGGGGAACTCACTCCCTATCACTGTGGCTCAGCACCCATCTGTAAAATGGATTCTGATACTTACCTGCTCTTGAACGAGGCTGTGAGATTCACCCAGGGGAAAGTGCTCTTGGTGCCACACCCAAACACATGGTTTTATCGGCTTTTGTAGCAAGAAGGCGCGGCCTCCCACCTGTCAGAAGGGGAGAGACCCGAAATCACCCCCTAGTGGGCAGAAACAGGCCACTTGCGCCCCCCCCCTCCCCCAAAGCAGAGGGGCGGGACAGGAAGCAGGACTATAAAAGGCCAGCCTCCTAGCTCAGTAGGAAGAGAGCTGCCAGAGGAGTAGGATGTCTCTCTCTTCCTTGCTGCCAGAGCCTAGAGCTGAAGGAGATGGCTGCCCGATGAGAGGAGTTACCTGAATTGCCGGAGACCAGCAACGCCGATGAACTGCCGGGGCTGCCATTGGCTGTTTACCCAGTGGAGACCGAGGACAACCCCGGAACCCAGGTGCCCCAAACTGGGGCGGATAGGAAGGAGCCCAGGGACACTGAATAGGGTTCGATCATGGAACTATTGTGAACTGGCTACTGTGTTGTGGGTGGATCCCCGCTGACCTAGTGGTGAACTACCCTGCCACTAATAGGGCCCTGGGCTGGGACATAGTGGAGTGGGAGGGCCTGCGTCCCTTTACCCTGGGCACCCTACCTGTGAAGGGTGGCCACCTCCCTACTAAAAGGCCAGGCGGCCTGAATCAGCCTGAATCGGCGCCCACCGGAGCTAGCGTGCCAGGAGCATTTGCTGTCGCTCCCGGTTGGGAGCTAATTCCCCACCCTGAATTGCTGGGCCATATTGCACGTACTCAGCCTGAAACGCCCTGATTGAGGGACTGGGGCAGAAAGACTAATTAAGGCCTGGGCTGATTGCTGGCCAGGCCTGCTAACTGCCTTGATTGAGGGACTTGGCAGGACTAACTGTTACTTGGACTAATCACCAGGTGGACTCACTGGCTGTGAGCTGTGCCCTGCTTGCGAAGCAGCGAGGAGGTGCAGCCTCCTGCCCTGTCAGAAGGGGAGACACGTGCACCTCCTTACAGCTTTGGATGGCGACCAGCAGGAAACCAGTCGGGACTCTTGCCCCAGAGAACAGCCATCCGCTGTCCTTCTGAGCTCAGGGGATTTAACGGATCTGATCCAGGCTGGAATAGCAGGAGCTGCTTCAGATCTCAGCGATATTGGCGGAGTAGGAACTGGGCAGGCGACCTGCACTCTTGCTCCCTTCACACTATGCCTGGCTCAGGCAAGAGCATTTGCCTTTGTGCAGGGAAAACTGTTTGACTTGATGTGACCAGTGCCCGTTTGGTCTGCGGACAGAGAGAACTGTTGATGTAAATGTGATAAAACAGTGAAGAGAAGCAGCTCAGATGACTTGACAATAAAGTTCAGGTTGAGTGGCAGTATCCCAGGCAACTGATACAGGTTGAGGGCTAGAGACGTTGTTTCTGCCCCTGCCACCACCTGCCAGCTTGGCCTACCACCAAGGTGTGTGACCTTCTAGTACAGGATACTGCTGCTAAACTAATATTTTAGTGTTTATTCACATAGACGCCAACTCCACGGGTGCTCCGGGGCTGGAGCAGAAAAAAAATAGTGGGTGGTCAGCACCCACCAGTCACAGCTGTTTGGCAGCTGGAGGAGAGGTTTGGGGAGGGCAGAGAGCAGCAGGTGGGTGGGGGCCTTGGGGAGGGCGGAGAGGGGGCAGGATGAGGCAGAGCAAGGGTGGGGCCTCGGGGGGATGGGGCAAAGTGGAGGTGGGGCCTTCGGCCAAGCAGAGGTGGAGCACCCCCAGGGACAAATAAAATAAAAGTCAGCACCAATGTTAATTTGTCTAGGCCACTTCTCTCCCTTGTTTCATCAGTTTCAGATCACAGTTTGCCCATGACAGTGCCCGTTGTAACACTGCAAATGTGCTAGCAGAGACTTTCACAGCATAGTGTTTCCTGAGGGAAGCTGGCTGGAAGGACTCCGCCTGGGGGACTGTCAGAGAAGCCATGAGGCTGAAGAAGCCATGTTGCAAGCAGCCACAATAAAGCTGGAGTTTGTTAGTTATCCTGGTGTCAGAGAGACATTGTATATGGCAGATGATCCAGACACAGCAAAGCATTACACATGGTGCCAGTGGTAATAAAATCCTGGACAGCAGGACAGACCATTCAGAGCTGCACTTCACAGAGCAGAATACTTCTGCGAGTACACATTTTGTTTCACAAGACAAGACTGGGGTAACAGAAGATAGAGGGGCTGAAGCCTCCAGGGACGTTCATTCGGCAAGCTAAGACTTTAATTCCAGCATGGAAGAGCTGGAATGAGGAATTTAACCTTAATGTTACCTGATTGGAGAAAGCTGGAGAGAGATAAGTGAGTCTCTGCATGGAAATTCCCAAGCTCAATGCACCATAGAAGCAGTTTTGATACAAAAGCCTGTTTTGATACTCCTGTAACTCCAGGAAGAATGAAAGAATGGAAAGATGTAATTTCTTTCCTTGGTATCAAACAGCTGCAGAGGATGTAGACAAGTACAGCACCAATTGAAAAGTGCCAGCAGCCAGCTGCAGTTTTGGAAATTTTTAAGATTCAATTATAAGAGACAAAGAGTCCTGTGGCACCTTACAGACTAACAGATGTATTGGAGCATGAGCTTTCGTGGGTGAATACCCACTTCGTCAGACGCATTATAAGAGACTAGATAGCATGCAGGCTATGAGACTCATGAGTATAAGAACAGTTGCTGATGGAAGCTGGCTTAACTTAGAGGAAAAACTTGGTGATATGCAGGGCAGCAGAGCTATCCACAGAGAAGATTAGAACCCTGGCAGGGCAGTCAGCAGAAACTATCCATGTAATATATAAGAAAGGGAAAACAAAATCAGATACGTCAGCAGACAACTACAGTAGAGACACATGCAAATACTGTAGGAGAAAACATGCAAAACAGAAAGAAGTGTCTGGCTTATGGGGAAAAAATGTTGTATCTGTGCCAATTTTAATAGTTTTGCAGCCAAGTGTTTGTGCAGAGAGAAGAAAAACAAACCCAAGGTATACACAGTAACTGAAAAGAGCACCAATGAGTATGAAAACAATTATGTGGGTGACCAAACTGCTGGTAAACACAGTGCAAGAAGACTCTAGAAAGCACCAGAAACTGTGGTCACAGACGATGAGACAGCAGTACCTCTTCTGGGAATCTAGGCCACCCAAGCCATGAACCTGATGAAAGCGCATCATGAGTGACTGGAGATACCTTGGATTGTATTACCTGAGTCCAGAAGATGATACAGAGGAAGTATAGAGACATGTTTCTGGGTGATGGATGGCTAGACAGTGATTATAAAATATAGATTGACACCAGTGTGAAGTCAGTTAAATTGCCATAAAGAAAAGTAGCCATTGCATTACTACAGGCACTGAAGGATGAACAGTGGAACCCACAGAATCATGGAAGTATATAGTCTGTAGAGAAGAGCACCGACTGCATAAGAAGACCTGTGGTGGTAAGAAAGCCATCTAGAAAAATAAGAATATTCCTAGATCCAAAGCCTTTAAACAAAGCTTTAGAATGGAACCATTTCCCTCTGCCTACAATTATGAACATATTACCAGATTTGTCTAAAGTGAGACTTTTCTCAATATGTGATGTAAAAAATGGATTCTGGAACATCAAACTGGATGAAGAATCCACTTAGATGACAACCTTTGCAACTCCATTTGGGATGTACCGATGCTTAAGGATGCCAATGGGAATCAGTCTGGCACCAGAGGTATTCCAGAGCAGACTGACCCAAGCATTGGAGGGCCCGATGGGACTCTGGACAATAGTAGACATTGTGCTGACAGTGGGAGAGGGTGACGATCCAGAACAAGCATAGCAAGATAATAACTACAAATTAAGCAGAGAAACATTAAATTGAACTTAAGGAAGCTCAGGTTGAGAGTAACCAAGTTGCCATATTTTGGACATTTGTTGACCATAAAACCCTGAAAGTAGACCCAGGAAAAGTGAGAGCAATTAGAGAAATACCAGGGATGTTAATGGAGTCCAGAGATTTCTGGGAATGGTCAATTATTTAGCTAAGTTTTGCAACCATCTCTCTGAGAGATTCATGATCCTGAGACAGCTGTCACATCGGGATTCCTTATGAGAGTGGACAGACCAACATGAGCAAGTATTCTGGAAAGTAAAAGAGATATTGGGAAGGCTCCCATTCTGAAATATTACAACCCAGAGGAACCCCAGAAGCTGCAACGTGGTGCATCCAAGATGGGTCTAGGGGATACCTTGCTGCCAAGGGGAAAACCTGTTGCATTTCAAGAAGACCATTGTCCTTGAACATTGTTCATGATGGAGAAGAGATCTGCTCAAATTGAAAAAGAATTGTTAGCAATACTTTTGGAATGAAAAAATACACCAGTGCCCTTACGGGACATACAATCTGACCACAGACCTCTCAAAAGCATTTGAAGAAAGCCATTACGTAGTGCACGAAAGTGCTTACAACAGATGATGTGGTGTCTGCAGAGGTACAGTGTACACCTCAAGTATTGCCCAGGCAGAGAGTTGGTATTGGCAGACATGTAGAGTCAGGCTTACCTGTCAGAAGCCAGCAGGAGGGATCCGTAGAGGCCAAGACGGAGAGAATACAGATGAACTTTTATCTATTTGAGAAGAACGACTGAGAGAGATACAGAGAGGTGCAGAGAGAGACAGAATGTTGCAGACCCTGAAATTCCCTTGCCCCCATAAATTGTTAATATATCTTGGAATACGGGTGAAATTCCAGAAGAGTGGTAAGGTGGCAATATTAAAAAAGGCAGCAGCAGCCAGAGCCCCGGGCCCTTTAAATCGCCGCCAGAGCCCCAGGCGGCATGGGCCAGGCAGCACTGAAGGGCTGGCTGGGAGGCTGACCCCAGCCCCGCCCCTTCTGCCCAAGGCCCTGCCCCTTCTGCCAGGCCCCATATCGGTAAGAGTTTTAAGTTACTTTCACCCCGGGTGATGCCATGCCGTACTTAAAACTCACAAGCAAAACAAACAACCATGGGGCCAGTCAGTCTCACCTCAGTCCCTGGAAAAATCATGGAACAGGTCCTCATGGAATCAATTCTGAACCACTTAAAGGAGGAAAGTGATCAGGAACAGTCAGCATGGATTCACCAAGGGCAAGTCATGCCTGACTAACCTAATTGCCTTCTATGATGAGATAACCGGCTCTGTGGATGAGGGGAAAGCAGTGGATGTGCTATTTCTGGACTTTAGCAAAGCTTTTGATACAGTCTCCCACAGTATTCTTGCCAGCAAGTTAAAGAAGTATGGGCTGGATGAATGGACGGTAAGGTGGATAGAAAACTGGCTAGATGGTCGGGCTCAACGGGTAGTGATCAATGGTTCCATGTCTAGTTGGCAGCCGGTATCAAGTGGAGTGCCCCAAGGGTCGGTGCTGGGGCCGGTTTTGTTCAATATCTTCATTAACGATCTGGAGGATGGTGTGGACTGCACCCTTAGCAAGTTTGCAGATGACACTAAACTGGGAGGAGTGGTTGATACGCTGGAGGGTAGGGATAGGATACAGAGGGACCTAGACAAATTAGAGGATTGGGCCAAAAGAAATATGATGAGGTTCAACAAGGACAAGTGCAGAGTCCTGCATTTAGGACGGAAGAATCCCATGCACTGCTATAGACTAGGGACCGAATGGTTGGGCAGCAGTTCTGCAGAAAGGGACCTAGGGGTTACAGTGGACGAAAAGCTGAATATGAGTCAACAGTGTGCCCTTGTTGCCAAGAAGGCTAATGGCATTTTGGGTTGTATAAGTAGGGGCATTTCCAGCAGATCGAGAGATGTGATCATTCCCCTCTATTCAGCACTGGTGAGGCCTCATTTGGAGTACTGTGTCCAGTTTTGGGCCCCACACTACAAGAAGGATGTGGATAAATTGGAGAGAGTCCAGCGGAGGGCAACAAAAATGATTAGGGGGCTGGAGCACATGACTTACGAGGAGAGGCTGAGGGAACTGAGATTGTTTAGCCTGCAGAAGAGAAGAATGAGGGGGGATTTGATAGCTGCTTTCAACTACCTGAAAGGGGGTTCCAAAGAGGACGGATCTAGACTGTTCTCAGTGGTAGAAGATGACAGAACAAGGAGTAATGGTCTCAAGTTGCAGAGTGGGAGGTTTAGGTTGGACATTAGGAAAAACTTTTTCACTAGTAGGGTGGTGAAGCACTGGAATGGGTTACCTAGGGAGGTGGTGGAATCTCCTTCCTTAGAGGTTTTTAAGGTCAGGCTTGACAAAGCCCTGGCTGGGATGATTTAGTTGGGTTTGATCCTGCTTTGAGCAGCGGGTTGGACTAGATGACCTCCTGAGGTCCCTTCCAACCCTGAGATTCTATGATTCTATGATTCTTGCAAGGGCAGGATGGTGCTGAGGCTCCCTGCTCTGGAGTCCAATGGACAATTGGGCTGGCTCTCAGTAGCTGGAGCAGGAGTCACTCCTTCTATTAGTCTCTAGGCTGCTGGTCTGTGCTGAGCTGAGACACGTCAGTGACCCAGTAGCCCGCACCAGAGATCAATGGGAAGTTGAATGGGCACCTCCCAGGTTGCAATGCTTCTCCCTCCGTTCCGCTCCACCAGCAGCCAGCAACCAGCAAAACGTAGCCAAACGCTTTGTCTCTGAGTTGTGGCTTCTGATTGGCTGTGGTAGTAGCTTCCAGTGTGTTCTATCTCCGCCCTGCGTTCCAGGCAGGGGTGACAGAGTCTCCCTAATAGTGGGGGGGCCATGAGCCCCTGTCCCCTCCATGGCCCTGCCCCTGCCCTGCCTCTTCCCCTGAGGCCCCGTCCCCCAGAAGCTGGAGCCAGGAAGGGGAGCCCAGGCCTTCCATCTGCCCCAGGCAGGGGGCCACCCAAGAGCAGCCACCAGCCCATGTCCCCACCCCCCGGACTCCCAGCTCAGGGCAGGTGGAGGGTTCACGGCTCCCCACAGCTGCCCAGGCTCCCTGGGCCACTCTTACCCCGGGCCAGGCTCCAGCTTCTGGTTCTGACCTGGCCGGGGGAGGAGTAAAAGGAGGGGCAGGGGGTGGGCCCATGGCAAAAAGTGGATGGGCCATGGCCCCTTGGCCTGTTCCTTTGCCCCTGATTCAAGGCATTCTGGGAAGCGGCATCCTGAGCCTCTGCAGCCACTGCTGCTGTAGTCCAAAGGTGAGTCCTCTCCAGGCTCAGAGTAACATGTCAAGGACAACCAGGTCCCAAAGTGTTACATGTAGGACCTAGGCAGAAACTCCAATCCAAGGGTCAGATTCTTTCCCCCATTGGAAGGCGCAAGGGACAAAGGTAAAGGTGAAGCTGCAGCAGCATGTGATGGCTTTGCAGTGTGCTCCCCCAGAACCTTCAAGCCTCCCATCTCTGATCTGCAGCATTCAAATGGCAGAAACTGGATTGGAGCAGGGGACCATCTGTATTCCACCAAGTCCACCCATCAGTTCCTGAGAATTACCTCTGTGAAATCCATGTAAAAATTAATGTTGCTCCAAAGAGAGATGCCAAGTGATGTGCAGCTTCTTGACGCTGGACAAAATAAACAGCTGGCAAATATGCATAAAACCATAAACCAGTTGCCCTACGTGGGTCCCCCTATTTGTTATGGGGAGGCAGGACCTCGTTCCTTCCCTCCCTCGCCCCAGGGCAATGGGAGAGCTTGGAGAGAACCAGAGGCAGCTTTGTAGAGGGGAAACATGGGTGAACCACAGGAATCTAAGGGGTGTGGCTTATGGCAGGAGAAGCCAGCTGGTTGTTGGGGTGACCAAGGGGGGCTGTTCCCATCTTGCCTCGGCATCACCCCAACATGGCTGTGGAAAAAGTACACTCCTGCCCTTACCCCACTGCTGCTCCGTGTGGGCTGGAAACCAGTGAGCGGAGTGGAGACATTGCCTGTTCAGCAGGTGCACAGGAAAGAATATTGGGAGGGTATGTGGTATACAAAAGTTAAGCAACTGATCTTATAACTCCCAAGAGGGCTGAATTGTTGGGCACATAGCAATTACATGCTCCATTGGCCATAGGGTTATAACTTTTGGAAGTTCTGAGAATTTACAAACATAGTTGACACAGGAAGAAATATTTTTTTTAAATTCATAACCCCTGTCAGAGCTACCAACATAAAGGATTATGCCTTTGAAATATTGTTTAATTGAGAACCCGGCCTTTGTGCATTTGGCCTTTGCATAAGCTCTCAGTCAGGATTACTTCAGAACAATATGAACTTTGCACCACACACCATTCTTTATTCATGAGTGGGCAAATTATTAGAACACTGATGAAAAATTCAGTCTTTCAGTGAATATCAGTTTCAATTAAATTCAGTCTTTCCAAAGAAATTCTTTTGGAACTAACACTAAGTAGGGAAAATGTCAGCCCCAAAGAAACCTTTCTGTGAAAGTGCAAAGAGAATATGTAAAACAGCTTTGAATGGAAGCCACCTTTCAGGGTTAACTATGGAGTCACTGCCCAAGATTTCATAAGACATGGCTTTCATGTCAGCTTCTCAGTGATGCACAGCTGATCTGACAGCCAGACATTGCATGGTACAGACCCATGGACACTGCTGACAAAAATCTCTGATCAAGAGTGCACAGGGATGTGCACATGTGGAGGTGGAGCACCCTATGGACAAAACATCTTGAAGAACTCCAAGTTACTGTACAGGTAAGTAACCTCCCCTTCTTCAAAGTGGGTGGCCAAACTTGGCTCCTCTTGACCAGATCTCAAAAGGAGCTTGCTCAGCTGCTATGAAGGTACTTTCCTTCAGACAGGAAGGATGGCCCAGTGCTGATGGTATTAACCTGGATCTCCCAAGTCCCAGGCTTAATTTCTCGCTTGCCCACAGGTTTCTTTTGTGACCTTGGGCAAGTCACTTAATGTCTCTGTGGCTCAGTTCCTCATCAGTAAAACGGGGACAATAGTACTGCTCTACTGCACAGGCATTTCATAAAGATAAATATATTAAAAATTAAGAGGTGCTTACATGCTATGGTAATGGATGGACCATATACAATGAGGACTCAGGTTTCCTCAAAACCTACCTATTAGTGTTACGGGGAAGCTGAGCTCTGTTCAGCATCTGGCCCCAAATGTGAGGGCTGAGCCCAAGAAAATCTGGCCCTGATTTCTTATGAAAATCTGGCTTTATCTTCCAACTGGTCTAAGTAACTGCACAGTTTCCCTGGATTTGTTTTAACACAGGCCCATTAGATACTTGCTACCTTCATTGTGCAGTAGCACTAAATAAAGACCTTAAATGTGGAGTTTCTCGCTATCTCCCTAATCCTTGTTTCACTTAGTATTAGCTACAGTTAAATCTGCCTTAAAATGCTAATCTTTTTTTAATCCTTTTTAATTGCTTCATTTGCTGGAGAATAGCTCTGGTGAACTGGGACCTACAGTGTTCTGAGGGCCAGCTGCATAAGCTATTGCTTGCAGGCAGCACTCCTCAAGGTACCAAGTCCAGCGTTGGTTAACTCTCTTTCCTGACATTTGGGCTTGGGAAAGCACACTGGCCGACTGGTGCCCGTCAAGAAGATGGGTCTAGTGGGAAACTGGTTTAATAATGAGATCGGGGCTCTGCACCAAAGGGTGGCGGGACGATGGAATTTGTCTTTATTTTTCTATTGGTAAGAACGAGAGCTGAAGCGTGTTTGGAGAAGCATCAGACCATGGCCCGTGCATGTGCTTCAGCAGGGCAAAGGACAGCCTGCTCTATAGTCCTAGTCTACTATAATACACCAGCTCCTTCTAGTACAGCCTGTCAGGGTGACCAGATAGCAAGTGTGAAAACTCAGGACAGGGGGTGGGGGGTAATAGGAGCCCATATAAAAAAAAGCCCCAAATATCAGGACTGTCCCTATAAAATCGGGATATCTGGTCACCCTACTGCCTGTTCAGTTCCACTCCTGCAGTGTCTCTGCTGCCTGGTGTGACGGTGCTGCCCGTGGGAGCCAGCTGAGGTCACTCAATCAGGGTGAACTGCAAACCAAACGGGGCAGACAAACCCCAAAAGCTGGTGGTTATTCCAATACTTAGATTTACCAACCAGCACAAAACAGCTTCTACAGTACCTTACTGGTCACTTAGAAGTCCAAACCACGCAGTTCCCTTAAAGTGCCCAGCCTCAGGCCTCTGTCCAGACACACCTGTCAGATATGATGATGATTCCTAAGAATCTTACTTCATCATATAAGAGAAAAGGTTCTTCCAATCCCAAAGGATCAGCCACATACCCAGGTCCAATTATAACTTAGATCTTACCCAAAATACACGCTATAGCCAATTCTTATTAACTAAGCTAAAATTTATTAAAAAAGAAAAGATAGAGAGTGTTGGTTAAAAGATTAATCTACAGACAGACTTGAATTCAATTCTTGAGGTTCAGATACACAGCAGAGATGAGCTTGTAGTTGCCAAAAGTCCTCTTAGAAATAGTCCATAGGTTATAGTCCAAGTTCCATATTCAGGGTGGCTCCAGTCAATGACTGGGGATCTCAATCCTTATGGCTTAAGGTCTCCCCCTCTTGAAACCCAAAGCAGATCTGAGATGAAGCAGGATCGTGTCCCAGGCTTTTCATACATTTCCAGCAGCCTTTCGGCCTGAGAAAACAATAGGCTCAACTCCTTCTCCCAAACATCCTGGCAATTAGCACAGAGTAATTTACCCATTAAACAGTTCAGATACAGGTTAGCACAACCTTCAAAGAGACACATAGACAATAATACTATTTTACTCAAGTATCATTATAAATGTTAATATTCCTTTTTTTTGATCTTTGAATTAAAACTATAGCAATGGACAAGACTTGTTTGCTGCCATCACAAGACCTGAGCAAACATCTCCCCTTCTACCTCTAACAATGCAGACTTGCATTTCAAAGCTCTAGTCATTTACATATCTTCCTAACCCGTCCTTAAGGTTCACCCATGGGTCAGGTCAGTCTATGAGTTAATGAACTCTTTCTGTTCCTGTCATCTTTCAATGAGATATTATATCACAGTCATAACGTCACACCTGGGGCTCCCTATTTTATTTTATTTTTTGATGCTCTATGGGTTGCACTGTGAATCTCAACCATTACCATTACACTGTAACTGTGCCTGTGCCCTGTCTCCCTGGCTACTTTTTTGTGTGCCCAATGAGTCTGCACTTCCCAAAGCCCCATTCTTCCCCGCTGTTCTGTATGGCACAGACCTGTAGGATTGCTTCCCTGTGCTCTGCTTTAACTTAGGCCTGATCTACACCTAAGGCTGACCTAGCTACAACACTCAGGGTTGTGAAAAAAATGTCCGATGTAGATAGGGTGACCTAGTGTCTACATTACCGTGCTACACCCATGTTGGTACAGCTGTAGCACTTACAGTGCAGATATTCCCAAGTAAGAGTGTGATAGCAGCCAGAGGCTCCAGGCAGGGTGGGTGCCGTGCTAGGGTTCTGTCTATGCTACCACATAGAACCTTTTTCTGAAAGTGCAAAGAGAATATGAAAAACAGCTTTGAATGGAAGCCACCTTTCAGGGTTAACTATGGAGTCACTGCCCAAGATTTCATAAGACATGGCTTTCATGTCAGGTTCTCATTGATACACAGCTGATCTGACAGCCAGACATTGCATGGTACGGACCCATGGCCACTGCTGACAAAAATCTCTGTTCAGGAGTGCACGGGGACATGCACATGTGGAGGTGGAGCACCCTATGGACAAAACATCTTGGAGAACTCCAAGTTACTGTACAGGTAAGTAACCTCCCCTTCTTCAAAGTGGGTGGCCAAACTTGGCTCCTCTTGACCAGATCTCAAAAGGAGCTTGCTCAGCTGCCATGAAGGTACTTTCCTTCAGACAGGAAGGTCTATAAATGACTGGACTCTGCACCACATGCCCTTCAGCATGTAGAGGGAAGGTTCCCTCTGTGCCACCACAGCAGGAGTGTGGCTAAAGTGTGGCCCATATGACAGCTCGCCAGGCCCTCGCTGGTGCAGAGGGTGCTCGCTCCCTGGGCGCTGGAGTGCTGACTGCTCCCAGCAGGGCAGGAGTAGGGTGACCAGATGTCCCAATTTTATAGGGACAGTCCCGATTTTTGGGTCTTCTTCTTATATGGGCTCCTATTACCCCCCACCCCCATCCTGATTTTTCACACTTGCTGTCTGGTCACCCTAGGCTGGAGGGAAGTGGCCTGGGCTGTCCCTGCAGCTCTTTAATCGGAGTTGTGGCCTCCTAGCCCCCAAATAACCTAGACAAGCCAGACTTCACCCAGCATCCTGAGGGGGTGCTGCGCCGCGCCTGCCCCTTGCACTGGCCACTGCCACCCTGTGCCCTGCTGCACCCCACAGCTGGAGGCTGCGACATTCCCTGGAGAAGCCCCTCACCCCACCCACTCCCCGTAGAGCCCAGGGGGCAGCTCCGCTCAGCCAGACCAGGGGCCTGCCGCGGCATTTCGGCAGAGAGCGGGGATGGGAATTGGGTGACGCTCCCTCGCCCGGCCCCTTGGGAGGGGGGGAGCCTTGCGGCAGAGAGTGCGGCGCGCCGTTGCGCGACGCTCCCTGGGCCCCTTGGTAACGGCGAACGCCGCGGCGGGGGCGGGGAGCGGAGCTCGGCGCTGCTGCCCCGGCCCGGCTCCGGCCTGGTCCAGATCGACTCCGCCCGGTTCCCCCCTCCCCCCACCCGACCCTGGGGCCATCGGGCGGGCTGCATCCCAGCCCCCCAGCCCGGGCACAGCGCCTGGCGCCCCCTAGCGGGCGGGGCCCGGGCAGGCTCCGTGGCGAGCTGCTCCCTGCTCCCTGCGCGCCCGCTGCTTGGCGCCCCTCGAGCCGGGCTGGGGCGGGGAGCCAGGCTCGCCCGCTCCCGCCTCTGCCTCCCGCCGCCCCTGCCGCCCACGGGTGTGAGCCCCCCCCCCCCCGGCCAGGCTCGCCCCAGCTCGCCAATGCCCTTCCCACACTCCTGCCACTGCCGCCCCACTGCCCTGAGCGAGGCTTTCTCCCCATGCCAGGCTCTCTCCAGCGCCATACACAGCTGCCCCTGCCCTTCTGACACTGCCTCCCCACTGGGGCGAGCTGGGATCGTGCCCCCTGAGCCGGGCTCTCTCCAGCGCCGTATACAGCTGCCCCTGCCCTTCTGACACTGCCTCCCCACTGGGGCGAGCTGGGATCGTGCCCCCTGAGCCGGGCTCTCTCCAGCGCCATACACAGCTGCCCCTGCTCTACTGACACGGCCTCCCCACTGGGGCGAGCTGGGATCGTGCCCCCTGAGCCGGGCTCTCTCCAGCGCCGTATACAGCTGCCCCTGCCCTTCTGACACTGCCTCCCCACTGGGGCGAGCTGGGATCGTGCCCCCTGAGCCGGGCTCTCTCCAGCGCCGTATACAGCTGCCCCTGCCCTACTGACACTGCCTCCCCACTGGGGCGAGCTGGGATCGTGCCCCCTGAGCCGGGCTCGCTCCAGCCGTCCCGCGCCGTTGGAAGCGCCTCTGCAGACGGCAAGGTTGTCCGGTGATTTCGGACATGGCCTCGGAGGCGGTGAAGGTCATAGTGCGCTGCCGGCCCATGAACGAGCGAGAGAAGGCCCTCAGCTGCCAGGCCGTGATCAGCATGGACAGCCCCCGGGGCCAGTGCTTTATCCAGAACCCGGGGGCCACTGACGAGCCCCCGAAGCAGTTCACCTTCGACGGGGCGTACTATGAGAGCCACAACACTGAACAGATCTACAATGAAATTGCCTACCCGCTGGTAGAGGTGAGTGAGGCCAAAAGTGATCTATGAGCCACAGAGAGTCTCCATGGAGAATGGGTGGCTTGGGAGATTGGCAATGGCCGGCAAGGCCTTTCCATCAATTACTGCAGAGTTAAGGGCCGGCCCTAGGTTTTTTGCCACCCCAAGCAATTGCCAAAGCAAAAAAAAAAAAGGGTCCGGAATGCCATCCCTGAAATTGTGCTGACCCAAGCACGTGCTTGGTTTGCTGGTGCCTAGAGCCAGCCCTGGCACAGTTTAAACTTTCATTAAAAAATCCTACAAAGTTTTAATCTTTATGGTTCTGAAGAAAACCCACTGAATGTGACCTCATGCTGCACTGTCTCCTTGATTCATAGATTTGAAAGCCAGAAAGGACCATTGGGATCATCTAGTCTGACCTTCTATATAACAAAAGCCATGAAACTTCCCCAAAATAATTCCTATAGCAGATTTTTTAGAAAAAAAATCAATCTTGATTTGAAAATTGTCAGCGACCCTTGTAAATTGTTTGATGGTTATTTACTCTCATTGTGAAAAATGTACATCTTATTTCCAATCTGAATTTGTCTAACTTCGACTTCCAGTCATTGGGTTGTATTATATCTTTCTCTGCTAGACTGAACAGCCAATTATAAATATTTGTTCCCTATGTAGGTCATTACAAACTATAACCAATCACCCCTTAACCTTCTCTTTGTTACACTAAATAGATTGAGCTCCTTGCATCTACAGTAGAACCTCAGAGTTACGAACTGACCGGTGAACCCCACACCTCATTTGGAACGAGAAGTATGCAATCAGGCAGCAGCAGAGACAAAAAAAAAAAAAAAAAAAAAGCAAATACAGAACTGTGTAAACATAAACTTCTAAAAATAAAGTCAACATTAGAGGTCCTTTGCACTCTTCTGACAACTTGCAGCCAAAAGGGCTATCTGGACCCGCTGATCTTAAAATGTCTCTTTAGTAGCTGCTGTTCAACATCCTCCTGAGAGATCTAGTAGTGGAATGGAAAGAGTGTAATAATCATCATATGATGAGACTACATCATCTGTTTTTTCCCAAGTACTGAACAGAAATATTTATTGGTAATTTCTACATTATTATTGATAATTCTACCATTTGAATTTAGCAATGAACGAATACCATGGTCAAGATTCTTTTATGCTTCTAATATACTCAAAAAACTCATTCTAACTTTGCTTAAATATACTTGCCATAGATTTCTCTGTGTGTCCCTTTTCTTAACTTCTGGTTTATATATATTACTATCAACTTCCCCCTTCTTTAATTTATTATGTATTATTTTTTTCATTTTTTATAGCTGCTTTCACTTCCCCTCTAAACCAAGTCAGTTTTTTAATCAGTACGATCTTCTTCCTTAATTGTGGCTTTTGGGGCATCTAATAAAGTGTTCTTAAACAATTCCAAAATATGATCGATCATATTTTTCTAATTAAATTTTTCCTCCCAGCTGATTTGGCAGATAATTGTTTGCAGCTTTGTGAATGTGGCCCTTTTAAAACACAAAGTATACATATTACTGGTTTGGACTTTATTCTGTTTGCACATTATAAATGTGACCAATTCACGGTCACTTGTACCTAAGCAACCATTAGTTTTTAGTTCTGTGATCAGTCCCTCTTTATCTGTCAAGATGAGGTTTGATACAGAGTCCTCCTGTGTTGATTGCAACACTTTTTGAGTTAGGAAATTGTCATCTATAATATTTAGAAATTCCAAGGATGTTTTAATACTGGCAGCCAGTGGGGATTAGCCACTGGGCCAGTGGGGCCTGTGCCCAGGAGTTCCAGCCAACTGGGGGACCCCCGGAAAATCCGCTGCCACCGGTGGAAGCCCAGAGGCCCAGCTGCCAAGCGGGCAGGGCTGGGGAAGCCCCCGCACCCTGACCCTTCTTCATGGCAGCAGAACAGGGTGGGGGAAGTCCCCCCCCACACACACACCCCACCACCCATCCCCAGCAGAAGCTGCTGGGCACCAGGGCAAGCCACCCCACCCAACCTGCCCTCCAGCAGAAGTGCTAGGTGGGCAGGGCAGGAGAAGCTCCAGTGCCCCAACCCTGGTCCCCCACAGAAGCGTGGGGTGGCAGGAAGCCCCATACCTGGACCCCCACTGCGGCCCTGGGACAGCGAACCACAGCCAGTGGGAGTTGCGATCGGCCTAACCTGCGGATGCAGCAGGTAAACAAACCAGCATGCCCCCTGGCCGGCTTCAGGCCAAAGGTTGCCAATCCCTGCACTACGGTAAACTGAAGAACATTAGCATAGTATTTCTCCCCTGCTCACTCAAAGGCATCTCTGAAGCTGGCAAAGGAGGGGATGACCTCAATCAGCAGGGGTTTGGGAGGGCTTCACAGCAGGGGGCTGAGCAATTCACCAGGGCTTTGCCCTTTTCCTCATTTACAGCTCTTCGCAGCCTCTCTCCCTAACCATGTTTCAGTCTCTGGTGAATTGGCATGTGGTTCATTTTTTTCAAAATCTCTGTTTAGTTATTATTGCCATTGCATCTGGGGAATCTTGCATTCAGTTTTTTTAAAAATCAGTAAATCCGTCACCCAGTGGTGATTCGTAAAGTTATATCTGTTTCATGTCTTGCTGAGATGGGAAGGAAGGAAGGAAGGAAAGGTCACTCCAGGGCCAGCTCTGGTTTTTTTGCTGCCCCAGGCAAAACAAAAAAAACAAAAAACCTGGCAGGCCTGCTGGAGCGGCGAACAAAAGGAAAAAAAAAAAACCCTGCGGAGCGGCAAAGGGGAAAAGAAAAAAAAAAAACCTGCGGGGCGGCCAGAGCGTGGGTGCAGGGGGACTCCAAGCCCTGCAGACATGCCCTGGGCAGCAGAGTGCGCACCCCGGCTAGCAGGAAGGAGAGAGAGAGAGCAGGGGGACAGCCAGGGCTTTCTTCAGCAGGGCCCTCACCACGCCGCCTGCCAGGAGGGCTCTGTGCCACTCAGGGAAGGACGCAGGCTGCCCTGCTGGGCTTGCTACAGACCTGGCACCGCTCCCAGCAGGGCGCTCCCCTCCTCCGCACTGCCACCCCCTACAAAAAGAAAAAAGAAAAAAACCTGTGGGGGCGGCCGAAGCAGTGAAGCAAAAAAAAAGGATTGGAGGGAAGCCGCCCCTTGGAATCTGCCGCCCCAAGCACAAGCTTGCTCGGTTGGTGCCTGGAGCCGGCCCTGGGTCACTCCCTCCTTTAGCCAGCTTTGCAAAGGATGAATTTGAGTGAGTAGATGAGAAATAACATTCTTATCATTATTCTAGGATGAAGACTTCCCTTTTAGCCACAATCAGCTGGAGTTCCATTTGTTTCTCCGGTCCTCAGAGTATCTTCTGATCTGCAGCAAAAGTATCCTAATTTTCTATACTATAATCAATGGGCCCTTCCTGTTTTGACCACCTCTGTTCTGTCAGCCCCTGGGGTGTGAGAGAAACCAGTGCATTTATACAGCAGTGAAATATATTTTATTTTATTCTCTTAGTCTATGGCCTGAGCTAGGAAGCTTGTCTTTTGCACCTACTTTTCTTCCGCTTCAGGTTTATTTTTCTGGGTTTTGGATGAGATGTAAAACCAAGTCCTTGGTTTGTAGAGATAAAGATCCCATGGGACTTTCCAGAAGAAATTCAAAATTCCAGCTCAGGTGCTTGTGTTCCATCCACCTACAGATGACATTGCAATTTCTTTGCTCACCCAGCAGTTTCTCGCCTTCCCTATAAAAGCACTGTTAGGTGATAGAATAGAATCTTAGTAGCTTGATTCAAAACATGTGAAAGACGAAGATAATGGCTATTATCTTTATTTTTTTCTTGAATTTTCCAGGGTGTTACTGAGGGCTACAATGGCACCATTTTTGCCTATGGCCAGACTGGCAGTGGGAAGTCATTTACCATGCAGGGCATTATGGACCCTCCCACACAGAAAGGCATAATTCCCAGAGCATTTGAACACGTTTTTGAAAGCGTACAGGTATGTAGTGACATGAAATGGCTGCTGTAGCAGGGACTGTAGTCCAGATCCTCAAAGCTATTTAGGTACCTAATTCTCATTGATTTCAATAGGAGTTATGTGCCTAAATATCTTTGAGGATCTGGGTCTATATGTTATAAGCTATTTATTAATAGGTTTTTCTACAGTATTCACTGCCATAGTATCTGAGCCCCACAAACATTAATGAATTTATCCACACAACCCTATGGCAAGGTAAGGAAGTATTATCCCCCATTTTACAGATGGGGAAACTGAGGCACAGAGCGGGCACATGACTTCCCCAAGATCACACAGGAAGGCTGTCACTGAGCCAGGATAGAACTCTGATCTCTTGAGTTCCTCCTCAATGCTTTAGCCACATTCTTCCCACCCCCAAATTATCAGTAGGGTAGCAGGAGACCTCCTGTCAACTTGCCAAGAACTTCACATGATGAGTACATGAGCACTGAATGCAGTTTTGGTTGGCTGAGTGTGTATGATTCAGTAATGGGCATATGTAGAGTCCAACAGTGTCCTTGAGATTTGGGACTCAGGTGCTGTTTATAGCTCTACCACATTTACTGTGTGACTTCTGGCAAATTGGTGTTTCTCTCTCGGCCTCAGTTTCCATATCAGTAAAACCAGGATAATGCCTAAATCTTAGGAAGTTGTGAGGCTTAAGTCATTAATGTTTATAAAGTGCTATGAAGCCCTCTGCTGAAGGGTGCTAGAAAAGGACAAGATACTTTTACTCCAAGCTGAATGTTCTCGATGCTGTGTATTTACCAGTGTAAACGAGCCCCTCACACTTAGGGTACGTCTACACTACGGGACTATTCCGAATTTGCATAAACCGGTTTTGTAAAACAGATTTTATAAAATCGAGTGCGCGCGGCCACACTAAACACATTAAATCGGTGGTGTGCGTCCATGGTCCGAGGCTAGCGTCGATTTCTGGAGCGTTGCACTGTGGGTAGCTATTCCCTAGCTATCCCATAGTTCCCGCAGCCTCCCCCGCCCCTTGGAACTTCCGGGTTGAGATCCCAGTGCCTGATGGGGCAAAAATCATTGTCGCTGGTGGTTCTGGGTAAATGTCGTCAGTCACTCCTTCGTCTGGGAAAGCAACGGCAGACGCCTTTTTTCCCTGGATTGCCCTGGCAGATGCCATAGCATGGCAACCATGGAGCTTGTTTTGCCGTTTGTGACTCTCACCGTATGTGTACTAGATGCCGCTCACAGAGGCGATTCAGCAGCGCTACACAGAAGCATGCTTTTGCTTTTGCATGACAGCAGAGATGGTTACTAGCCATATTGCACCATCCAAACCCTTCCATAAATTGGAACTGAGGATGATCATGGCTACCAGTCCTTTTGTACCATTTGCTGCTAGTGCCCCTGGTCAATCAGCCAGGGGTGCAAAAGCCAAGAGTGGTTGCTAGCCATATTGCACCTTCCATCGTTTTGTACCATTGGCTGCTGTCATAAGTGCCCCTGGCCGATCAGCCAGGGGCGCAAAAGCAAAAATTGGGAATGACTCCCTGAGTCAATCCCTCCTTTTTGGTATCTAAAAATAGAATCTGTGCTGCCTAATATAGGCAAGTGTGCTAGAGAACCACCTGCTCTGTGTCAGAGCCCGCAGAAATTATCTGTATGCTATTCACAGGGGGTGCTCCTGTAACAACCCCACCTGTTGATTCCGTTCTTCCCCCAGCCTTTCTTGGCTACCGTAGCATTGTCCCCCCACTTGTGTGATGAATTAATAAAGAATGCAGGAATAAGACACACTGACTTGTTAGTGAGAAATGAGTGGAAGGCAGCCTCCAGCTGCTATGATAGTCCAGACAGGACATTAAGCAGTGTGTAGGAGAGAAGCCCAGCATCCCACTGCTAGTCCAGGGGCAACTGAATCTTTTCTTTACACATGAAGGGTGGGGGCTGATGGAGCTCAGCCCCCTGTTGCTATGATGAGGATGGTTACCATATTGCACCATCCATCCACCAGAAAAAATTAGGGCTAATAGGCTGATGACGAGGACGGTTACCAGTCCTTTTGTCCCATCAGCTGAAGCTGATCATGAGGATGGATTTCCAGCTTTTTGCATGATCAGCTGATGCTGATGATGAGGATGGATTTCCATCATATTGTACCATCAGCCGCCCATGGCGGGGGGGGGAGCAAGGATGTTGGTGTTGACTGCTGCACTATCGCGTCTCTCTGCAGCATTCAGTAAAGATAGGGTGACATGTAAAAGAGTCAGAGGATTGTTTTACCTTTCGCTTCTGGGGGTGGGTGGGGGGTGGGTGAGTAGATTGCCAAGCTATGCCCTGACCCGCGGGCACTGTGTTTGACCCTAGAAGCATTTGGAGCTCAGCCAAGAATGCAAATAATTTTCAGAGGCTGCAGGAACTGTGGGATAGCTTCAGTCCTCCAGTCCATGAGCGTCCATTTGATTCTTTGGCTTTCCGTTACACTTGTCACGCTGCAGTGCGCTGAGTCCCTGCTATGGCGTCTGTCTGGAGATTTTTAAAAAAGGATTCTGAATTTCATCTTCTGTAACGGAGCGCTGATAGAACGGATTTGCCTGCCCTTACAGCGATCACATCCGCATGGTCCATGCAGGAGCTCTTTTTTTAGTTTGATTTCGGACTGCATCGCCACCCGTGCTGATCGGAGCTCCACGCTGGGCAAACAGGAAATATTCAAAAGTTCGCGGGGCTTTTCCTGTTTACCTGACCACTGCATCCGAGTTCAGATTGCGGTCCAGAGCGGTCAGTGGTGCACTGTGGGATAGCTCCCGGAGGCCAATACCGTCGATCAGCGTCCACACTAACCCTAATCCGATATGTTAATACCGATACTGGCGTTACTCCTCTCGTTAGGGAGGAGTACAGAAACCGGTTTAAAGAGCCATTAAAATCGATATAAGGTGCCTCCTAGTGTGGACGGTTTTGGCGTTAAATCGGTTTTAAGCTCCTAAAACCGATTTAAACGCCTAGTGTAGACCAGGGCTAGGTCTACACTTCTCAGTGTCTATGTATTGTATGGCAGGAGTTTACAATCTGAAAGGTCCCATATAATGTGAACTAAATAGTTAATCTGCAGACTAAGTATTTTCAAAAAAGCCAAGGGGGGTTAGGCACCCAACTGTCATTGACAGTCAATTGGAGTTTAGGTATCTAACTCCCTTAAGCACTTTTGAAAAACTTCCCCTAAAATCCCATCTCTTGTTTTTGTACAGTGTGCCGAAAACACCAAATTCTTGGTGAGAGTCTCTTACCTGGAGATCTACAATGAAGACATAAGAGATTTGCTAGGAGCCGACACCAAGCAAAAGTTGGAGGTGAGGAGATCATAAAGTAATTATGGCTAAATGAGGATATGCTTTAATTTGCTCTGACTGCTATCAGGCATGCCTAATAGAAATGCGGGAGAACCCAGCAGAAACTTTTTGCAGAAACTGAAACATGAAGCATTTGGGATGTGACAAAAACTGTTCTTACTATGTTTAGTGAGTTTTATCTACAGTCTGGTCCCATTCCCCCAAATCTCATACTTTCCTTTATTGTGTGAGACCCAGTTTGAATACACTCTTGTACATGAAAGTAGAGTGTGCTTCAAATCAATGTTGAAAGTTATCATCAATGTGTTTTTACCCTGACAAAAGGTTAGACTCAGCTGCTCTCCGCAATTGATTTCAAAGTTCTTTATTCTTGATGGTGGCTATTAGAATATGCAACTCACAAGACCAAACTTACTTCTGTTATTTTACGTAGGTATTTGAATTTAACTGAACACGTACAAAAGAATGCCTGTGACTGGTTCCTGCCACCTTTGGCATCAATTTAAAATGCAATACAAAAATAATTACAAAACCACACACACACTCTCTCTCTCTCTCTCTCTCTCATGGGATCTGAGCCCAGGCCCTGGAAGGGGTGTGTGCATGCATGCATGCATTGTCCTTTTTTAAAGGGGACGCTTTAGGTGGAGCCCTGGCCAGTAGCCACTGGACTTGACCAGAGCCATGGTGGAGTGGCAACTCCTGGTCCTGGGGTTAAAAAATAGCTCTGTAGAACTGACCTTATCATCATTTGTCACTCCACCAATTTTTGTGTGCAAACTTTACCAGCAGTGACATTTTCTTCCAGTTCATTGATAAAGATATTGAGTAGCATTGGACCAAGAACAGATCCCTGTGTGGAGCCCCACTAGAAAGGCTCCAATTGCGTGATGAGTCCCCATTTAGAAGAGCTTGTTGAGGTCTATCAATTAGCCAGTATGCATAAGGGCTGCAGGACTGGACCCAAGGTCCTAACTTTGGGCTAGGAGGTGGGAATCTGCTTCAACTTTACAGGGAGGCATGAAAGGAGTTAGGATGCTGAAAGTGGACACATGGAAAGAAGGGGTCAGGAGAGAGGATACACAAGATCATAGGGAAGGGGAAAGATGTAGTGAAAACAGAGATGTAAGAATGAGAGGGATTGTGCAAACCCTTAAAGTGAGGCTGAATTGCTCAACTTAGAAGGAGAGGGAGCCAGAGAAGGGATTTGTAGGGGCCTGGAAGAACATTAGGTTATGTCTAGTTAGGAATACAGGACACCTAACTGGATGGACCATTGATCTTGTCCAATGTGGCAAGTCCTATCTTACAGTGTCCAGTTCCAGATGCTTCAGAGGAAAGTGCAAGAGGTCCCCAGTGGACCATTATAGAATAGCCTGCACATAGGGGAAGTTTCTTCCTGATGCCCATAAGTTAGTATCTGATTTATGCACTGAAGCAGGAGGGTTTCTGTCCCTTATCCATTTTTAATCTTATCTAATGTGACTGTGGATGATCTTCTTATCTTTAAAAATCACTGATCCTTTATTGACAGGATACTGCAGAGGTACAACTCCCCATTGGAATGCATGGGAAAGGCAGGAAGTTTCAAAGATGTAGTACAGTAAAATTAATACAATTAATTCTTTTGATTGTTGTTTTACAGTAGCTTTGCAAATCTCTGCCCTTCCCATGCATTCTTGTGGGGAGCTGCATGTCTTCTCTTCTAATTTACATGCCAGCAATATTGTCAGTATAAGGAAAACCAAGGTACTAGCACCATCTGCTGCACAGAAATGTTGAAACTGTGACAGAACTTTAGCATGTGCCTGGCCCTATAGGGGTGAAATCCCTGGTGGGTCCCCATTTCTCTCTCCAGAGAGAGTGTAGGGAGAAATTGAGTTCACTATTTTAGAAAGAGCCTCCTGCACATTCCTCCTTTTTGTTCCACATCAATAATGACATTGGTTTCCATGATGACTGCTGTTGGCACAGGCAGGGCAGTGCTTGGGCAGAACTGTTTCCACGGTAACACACGCTGGTGACAGCTTCTGGCTGTAGCTGCTTCTACAGAATAATTAAGTGAGTCAGTGTCCTGTGAAGACCCAAAGCCTAGGTAGATCTCTGCCCCCTGCAGCCCTACATGTTTCTCCTCTGAGATCCCATTAGTATTATTAATTGTATTTGTTTCCTTTTAATGTCAGTGACTCCTGGCCACCCCTGCACCCCAGGGACTCACAGTCACTTGCCATGAAATAAAGCCCTGCAGAGAACAGGCCTCACTGAGCTCTGCTTGGAAGACATCACACTCAGTTGAAGTGCAGTGTCAAGTGAGTGGAATGTCCTTATTCCCCCCTAGTAGGCTAAGTACAGCTTCCTCCCATGCAAGCCAGTGCCATTCCTTCAGCCGATCAGAGATGGGCATTGGTGAGGACTTCGCCAGGGACTAAGCTTCCACAGCACTCCTAACTTTAGCCATCCCAGTCACCTGATATATCACAGTTAAAAGCTATAGTATAGATCAGGGGTCAGCAACCTTTTGGAAGTGCTGCGCCGAGTCTTCATTTATTCTCTCTAATTTAAGGTTTCGCGTGCCGGTAATACATTGTAACGTTTTTGGAAGGTCTCTTTCTATAAGTCTATAATATATATAACTAAACTATTGTTGTATGTACAGTGAATAAGGTTTTAAAAATGTTTAAGAAACTTCACTTAAAATTAAATTAAAATGCAAAGCCCCCTGGACCGGTAGCCAGGACCCAGACAGTGTGAGTGCCACTGAAAATCAGCTTGCGTGCCGTCTTCAGCACACGTGCCATAGGTTGCCTACC
The DNA here is from genome assembly GCF_016161935.1 of Mauremys reevesii. Lineage (NCBI taxonomy): Eukaryota > Metazoa > Chordata > Testudines > Geoemydidae > Mauremys > Mauremys reevesii. The sequence continues at coordinate 2,477,426 of NC_052643.1, forward strand.
CCTGGTATAGATTGACCTAACCCTGATCCTGTAACTCGGTTACCCAGGCAGCCCAAGGCTTTAGCTTGGTTAGGGAACATGGCTAAGGTCCTACCTACACTACAGTTTTTAACTCTCTCATAACCTGATTCTGTTCTATTCTAGATAGGTTCTTATGGTGCATTTATCACAGTAGTGTCAGAGTGCTTTCCAGCAGTGCATTAAGCAAGGTGACTAACATCTGTCACATATCTGAAATCACATCAGGATAACCATGTTGTAGCTTGGTCCCCCGACTCAGTTATTTTGTGGTGCAGATAGGGTCCTAGTTGTCAGCTCAAATGATGATGGCCATAACTGTTTGCAAATGATTTCAAATACATTTAAAAGCCCCAATGAGAATGGAGCCTAAGTGGTGTTTGTGATCCTAGTGGGCTATTCTGATCACTTTTTCCTGTGATGGATTTGATGGATCACGCAAGGCTATAAAAGAAAAAACATATACTTTAGTAACATCTTTTATGAAAAGTTCCCTCTGCGGGAATTTTAGTTGCTGGGAGGATTCTATTAGAGATTTAATGTATTGGGGATATCTCTCTCCAGAACAGGACTTTGGAGTCACCAAAGAAAAACTGACACCCAGATTTTATACTTGTCCTGAGCATGATGGGCAGGATTTTGAGAGTTTAATCAATGCCGTGTAGATGCCCATGTGGTGTAGAGGGGATCAGTAAAACACCTAATATCAGTATCCCTCACTATTGTGTCTCAGGGTTTGTCTACATATGTCGGGGTTCCCTCCCTACTCTGAACTTTGGGGTACAGATGTGGGGACCCACATGAAAGACCCCCTTACGCTTATTTCTAGCAGCTTAGGTTTAAAAACTTCCCCAAGACACAAATCCCTTCCTTGTCCTTGGACGGTATTGCTGCCACCACCAAGTGAGTTAGACAAAGATTCAGGAAAAGGATCACTTGGAGTTCCTATCTCCCCAAAATATCCCCCCAAGCCCCTTCACCCCCTTTCCGGGGGAGGCTTGACAATAATATACCAACCAATAGGTTAACCAGGTGAGCACAGTCCAGACCCTTGGGTTTTTAGGACACTAAAAACCAATCAAGTTCTTAAAAGAAGAACTTTATAATAAAGAAAAAAGTAAAAGAAGCACCTCTGTAAAATCAGGATAGAAGGTAATTTTACAAGGTAATAAGATTTAAAACACAGAGGATTCCCTTCTAGGCTCAACTTCAAAGTTACAAAAAGCAGGAATAAACCTCCCTCTTAGAATAGGGAAAAGTCACAAGCCAAAACAAAAGATAATCTAATGCATTTCCTTGCTATTACTTACAATTTTTGTAATCTTAGATGCTTATTTCAGGTAAGGTTTTAGGAGATTTTTTTTTCCTTCCCTGGTCCTTCTCTGTCCGAGAGAGAAATACAAAGAGAACCCAAACAAAACCTCCCCCGCAGATTTGAAAGTATCTTCTTTCCTTATTGGTCCTTTTGGTCAGGTGCCAACCAGGTTATTTGAGCTTCTTAACCCCTTACAGGTAATGGAGGGATTTTATGCTACCCTTAGCTGTATGTTTATGACAACATACCACTTAAGTCGATGTAAGCTATGTTGTTTAGGGGTGTGAACCCCCCCCCCCGAGCAACATAAGTTACATTGACTTAAAGCTGTGTGTACGCTTCGCTATGTCACCATGAGACACTCTCCCAACAACATAGCTTCTGCCTCTCATTGTGGTGGAGTAATTTCGTTGATGGGAAAGTACTTTCCTGTCAACGTAATGCATCTTTACCAGATGTGCTACATCAGCACCGCTGCAGCACGGTAGTGAAGACAAGCCCTCAAACTCTTGATGTAGTCAACTCCCTATAACCAGAGACACGAGCCATTTGCTGTGGCAGATGAAAACCTTGACATATCTTCTTAATGTTTGAAGTTGAAGACGCAGCTATGGGGCAGCTCAGAGTAGGGGAGCAGGGCACCATGTGACACTGGAGATGCCTGAGCTAAGCAACAAACTCTTGACTTTAGTTCCTGTTGCATATAGTCTGTTTCCTGGTTACAGCCAAATACAGCTGCCTGCTACATTACAGCTGTGTAATGGGGTGGGGCAAAGCCTAATTATTGAGCACCTACTGAGCATGGTGCATCCTCCAAGTTGGTGGGAGATGTGGGTGCTCAGCAGGTGCACAGCACCCCTCAGGAGTTGCTTCAGAGTGCTGTTCTGTAGCTGGCAGTGAGATTTTTGCTGTAGTGTCCCATTATGCACATAACTGCTTTTTCCTCTTTTCATATGCAAAGCGTGTGCAGTCCTCGGGCTCCTGGAAAGTTTCCAGAGTGGTCTGTGGAGTTTCAGAGTCTAGTGTTCCTACTGTAACCTGTGTTCATGGATCCATAGATTTTAAGGCCAGAAGGGACCGTTCCGATCATTGTGTTGTGCTCTTCCTGCTTGCAGCTGAAGGAGCACCCAGAGAAGGGGGTGTATGTGAAAGGACTCTCCCTGCACACCGTGCACAGCGTGGCCCAGTGCGAGCGCATCATGGAGACGGGTTGGAGAAACCGAGCAGTGGGCTACACCCTGATGAACAAGGATTCTTCCCGCTCCCACTCCATCTTCACCATCAACATGGAGATCTATGTTGTAGGTAGGTGCCAGATTCCTGGGTCAGGCCTTTGGGAGACTGAGCATAGAACCAGCCTGTGCAATCTGGTGGATAATCCCAGAATAAAAACTGGTGCTTGAATACAGCTGAGCAAATCGTTGATTTTTCTGTTTTATTGCTGAACCACAGTATCTGTGGGGAAAAAATCGGTTTGTTTCTAAATGAAACTGAATGGGTTTTTTGAGTTTTTTTCACCAAAACAAAAACTGAAAACATTCCATGTGGGTCCAAATTAAATGTTTTGAATGTCTGTTCAAATGGACATTTTCAAAATGTTTTGTTTTGATTTTTTCTAAGGTATTTTGACCTTTTCAAAAATGTTGTTGTCTGGTTTTTTTGGCCAAAACAATTTGTTAAATTTGACCAACATTTGCAAACGGTTTCAGAGCCCTTGAAAAATGCATTTTTCAGTGACTGTATTATTTGCTGAAAATTTTCCCAGTTCTAGTCTTGAATGATTTTAGGTCTAGAATGAGAGCTGTGCCTTGGCACCAACATTCACTACAATGCAAAGTGACTGAGTATTTTTTAAATGTTTTTTCCCTTGCTCACCTGTGGAGGGAGGGGGACAAGTGTCCTACACATTGTTTGGGAGCATATTTCCCTCTGTTTTTCTTCTAAAATCCTTATTTGATGCTGTTGAGAGCTGCTGGACTGACAGCCCCGGTGCCTGAATTGGACTTGGAATTCATAGATTGTAAAGCTGGAAGGGGCCATTATTCTCATAGAGTCAGAATCATAGAAATGTAGAGTTGGACAGGACCTGGAGAGGTCATCAAGTCCAGCCCCCTGTCCTGAGGCAAGACCAAAAAAACCTAGACTGTCCCTGACAGGTGTTTGTCCAACCTGTTCTTAAAAAGCTCCCATGATGGAGATTCCACAATCTGCCTTGGAAGCCTGTTCCAGTACTTAACTATCCTTATAGTTAGAAAGTTTTTCCTAATATCTAATCTAATCTCCTTTACTGCAGATTAATCTAATTACTTCTTGTCCTGCCTTCACTGGACATGGAGAAGGAAAGGTTACTTACCTTCCTGTAACTTGAGTTCTTCGAGATGTTTTGTCCTTATGAGTGCTCCACTGCAGTACGCATGCACACCTCTAACTAGTCTGACCTCCTGCTTAACACTGGCCAGAGAACTTCACCCAGTTCTTCCTGCACTGAACCTACGAACTTTTGATTGAACTACAGCATATCTTTTAGACAGATACCTAATCTCAGTTAAAAGATCCCAGGGAAAGAGAATCCCTAGGTAGTCTAATCCAGTGGCGAATTACTTTCACTGTCCAAAAAATGTGCATTTTATTTCTGGTTTGGATTTTCCTGACTTCGGCTTCTAGCCACTGGACTTTCTTTACTCAATAAAGTATGGCTAGAAACAGGGCAAGTTGCCCCTAGATATCACCATGCCAGTGTGTCTCAACCTGACACACCTGAAGGGCCACCTTTAGGAGTGAGAGAGGAGTTCAGTCTCCTATGCTCCATTCAGTCCTTGGCCTCTGCTGAGTGCTAATAGTCTGGTTTTATTTCCTTCATCTGTTCTCCATTCATGGGAAATTTGCACAATGTCTTCCAACTGTAATGGCAGATGCTGCTGATAGTCCCTCATTTCCATGTATAGAGAATTTACTCACCAAACATTTACTGAAAATGGGGGAATGAGGAGTGACCCTCAGAATAACCCAATTAGCTGATCACGTGGGTGTTAACCGTGCCTTGATTTGCTGAACCAGATCCTGCTTCACCAACTTCTATAATATGGGACCCTCAAATCCTGACGTTAGCCTAAGAATCAAAAGTAAATGCTTACTCTCCTCTCGTGTTCCAGACAGGGCTTGGGTTGCAGTCTAAGTTGGAATTATTTGTCTTGTTTAGAGGCTTTCAAAAAGTGGTACCTCTGTTTTTGCAGCCCAAACTAACAGGGTGAGAATGGCTTGTCATTTAATTAACTTATTAGGGAAGCCCCGTGCATTCCATGGCAAGCTGGGCCTAAATTCTGTTTCAGTGTCTCTGGATTTTGCAGTGCTGTAGTGCAGCAGACTGGAAATTCTGCATCCGTTTCATTTACATTTGAGATTGGACGTTTTTACTGGCTTTAACACGACAGTCATAATCCAAACAGTATACTGGCCTCTGCTATTTATTTTGAAATTAAATTACATTTGTTTTACACTTTGCTCATGTTTTCAGTTTTTATGCCTCAAGATTTGTTATTGGCGATCCAGAGCAGCATAGTAGAAGATGGAGGAGAGAGGAGGGTGAAATACGATATTTTGGCAGCTGTATATTGGACAGTCTGAGTTTGGGGCAATTGGGGAGGTGTAGGAGCAAATTTGGGATTGTGGAATAAGCACATTAGCTGGATGTTTCTACTTAAATGACCGTCAGTCAAATAGTTAACAAAGTTGATATTTAAACTGTCATCTTTAGGTTTCAGATTGGACCCCCATTAAGATGAATGGGGAAGATCAAGCTGTCTGCAGTCTTGGGAAGAAACACAGCATCACTTACTTATAGTTCATATTTTTAAGATTCCCTTCACAACCATGAGATCTACAAAGACTTTTTAATGCACGTTTAGATTCCAGAGTGAAAATATGCAGCAAATAGTAGATTCTGTGGCTGCAGATTTATGAAATACACAGGTCCCTTCCCATTAGTCCAGTGTTTCTCAAAGTGGGGTCGCTTGTGTAGGAAAAGCCCCTGGAGGGCCGGGCCAGTTTGTTTACCTGTCCCGTCCGCAGGTCCGGCCGATTGCGGCTCCCACTGGCCACGGTTCGCCGCTGCAGGCCAATGGGAGCTGCTGGAAGGGGCGCAGGCCGAGGGACTTACTGGCTGCCGCTTCCAGCAGCCCCCATTGGCCTGCAGCGGCAAACCGTGGCCAGTGGGAGCCGCAATCGGCCGGACCTGCGGACGTGACAGGTAAACAAACTGGCCCGGCCCTCCAGGGGCTTTCCCTACACAAGCGGCGACCCCAGTTTGAGAAACACTGCATTAGTCCTCTCTGAGCCTTCAAAGGAACGGGTGCTTTCCCCCTTGATTTGGTGGGAGGGAAGAAGTTTTAGACTTGTCTCATGCTTCTGCTGCCAGAATTAGTTGATGGACTAGAAGAGAATTAGACAGTGACAGCCTGGCTTTCCAACCTGCTTGCAGGCATTTTAGCAAGAGTCTGGGGACTTGTTACACCAGGGAAACTAACCCAGTAGTTGTATTGATTGAAACAAACAAGCTCCTTGGGTACAATTACTGGCAGGAGCCAAAACAACTACTTAAATTTTAATTGCCAGTTGCTACTTACAAACCCCCACTCTTCAGAGAGTCCATTTGCCCCAGGGCTCAGAAAGGACAGTCAGAAGGGGTGGCACTATATTCAAACTCCACCTATTTTCCCCAGTTTCACCCACAATCCCTGAGCTGCCAGATGTTTCTGCCAGAATGATCAGTGATGAAATAGCTAGCAGTGCTTTATGTCATAATCATTAGGGTTCAGTGTCAACACTCCACTGTGATGAATAGGCAGTTAACTTCTTGGAGCTGTTGTTTCTGTCTGTCTAACTGAGAACTCAGCTTTCACAGAGTGCATCAGTTTATGCTTTGTTGACATTTGGAAGGTTTTCTTCACAGCCTTAATGGCTAGAGACTAATTTTTTGAAATGAAAGTTTAGATTTTGCAGATATTGATGGGGCCATCACAGTAGTGCTGACCCTGTCGAATCCTTGATGCACTCCATTGTCAGCCTCATGCTGTTCTAGCAGCTTGTGGCCAGTTTTACTCTTAAACCTGGGTTTGTGATGGCTGGGAATAGCAGGGAAAGGGATGTTTGAAATGAAGGATGATCCAGCACTTAGGGTGGTAACCTGGCACATGGGAGACCTGGATTCAGTTGTCTGCTCCATCACAGACTTCTTATGTGGCCTAGGACAGGTCATTTAGTCTCTCTGGACCACAGTTCCCCATCTGTACAGTTGGATACTAGCCCTGCTCAGCTTCATGGTGGTGAGAATGAATCCATGAAAAATCATGAGGTGCTGAGATACTGTGATAATAGGGGCTACATTATCCACCATAGGTAGAGTTTGCAAAGTCTGACTTCCTAGCCTACTTTTTATTCACTGGAGAATCACCCCCCTTTTGTTTTATTTTCCTTAGTTCATTGAATGAGCATTTGCTACATTTATTCACACTCATTCACACATTAGCATATTTTCATAAAATCATATGGAGTGCAACGTCACAGTCACCTCAGAGTCCTGGCCCACCCTGTCCACTATCCCACCTCTAGCTATGGACATTGCTGCTGAAGCTTTAGAGGAAGGTGATCCCTCCCCTTCAAAAAAAAAATACAGAATACATGGGTGTGGGGGGAGGAATTCCTTCCTGAGCCCATTACACTTAGCATTATTGTGGGGTGAAAGGTAGGAAGGAAATGTTACAGAGGGGAGGGTCACTTCCTGGTCCCTGGTAAACAAGGTGTTAACTTCAGCTTAGCTCTTGGCTTCCTCATGCAGTGGTACTCAGGGGGAGAGCTGTAAATTGGTTCCTTAGGAGGCAAAGGGGGCAGAATCCTTTTAGGAAGGTCAGGCTCAAGGGACTGGGCTGAATCCCAATCTGGGGAGTTTTCTTGTTTTCTGCTTATACTTTCCATTGTCCGTTGAGGAGGAGCAGACTTTGACAGTGCACGTCTCTCCTCCTGCTGAGTCATTTCACCAGCTTCTAAGCAGTGAAACTTGAACCTTGGAGAGTGTTTGCAGCCCCCCTTGGGATGCCAGGAACCCACATGGTGACGTCTTGATAGTGCTTGTTTCCCTGGTGAGGGGCACTTCCTGTGTCTGTGCACCACAGGCAGCCCTATGAGCATCACCATACACTGAGGCAGCTTTGATTCAGGCCTAGAGAGAAGCTGTAGGCTGGAAATTGAACTAAATATTGCTTCCAGGCTTCTTGGTTCCCCCAAGCCTTTCCCGGTAGTCCACTTGAACAGATCCTCCTCTCTGGCCATTCACATCCTCTGCTGCTTGTACTGCCCATGTGTTTCTTCCAGCCATGCTGATTTCCTACCCCATTGACTCTTGACTCTCATTTCCATTCTCCCTTATCTCCACCCCTTTAACTTCTCTCTCCCTGCCTGGCATTGATCATTTAACTCCATGAAACATCCTGGGGGACATAGTTTGTATGAAAGAACCTGTACAAGGTAAGAGTCTCAATCCTGCACGGTGCTGAGTGTCTTCTGCAAAATTCTGTGTACCCTCATCTTCCATTGAAGCCTATGGGAAGTGAGAGTGCTCACGGGATCAGAATCTAAAGCTGTTCAAGAAGTTTTGCTGTGTATTCTGGGAACCAGGGCCCTGATTCAGCAAAATAGGTAAGCACATGATTTCAATGGGACTCAAGCCTGTGTTAGAAGTTATGCATGAGTATATGTGCTCTTCTGAATCGGGGCCTATGTGCATATGAAGTCTAGGGCCCAAATTGATATGTAATGCCTAAGGGCAAGAGGCCTGGTCCTTGTCTGGTGAAGTTGCTTCTTCTTAAAAGAACCCAATCCCACATTGTTTTCTTGCAGATGAGAGAGGGCAGGATCACCTGAGAGCTGCAAAACTCAACCTGGTGGATCTGGCTGGAAGCGAGAGGCAGTCCAAAACCGGAGCCACAGGGGAGCGTCTCAAAGAAGCCACCAAAATTAACCTCTCTCTCTCAGCTCTGGGCAATGTCATCTCAGCCCTGGTAGATGGCAGGTGCAAACACATCCCCTATCGAGACTCAAAGCTGACCCGGTTGCTGCAGGACTCCCTTGGAGGAAACACCAAGACCCTCATGGCGGCCTGCCTGTCTCCTGCTGATAACAACTACGACGAGAGCCTCAGCACTTTGCGCTACGCCAACCGGGCAAAGAACATCAAGAACAAGCCCCGTATCAATGAGGATCCCAAAGATGCTCTGCTGAGGGAGTATCAGGAGGAGATCAGGAAGCTGAAGGCCATTTTGGCTGAACAGATGAACACAAATAACTTGTCAGGTATGATGCCCTTGAACTGCTCCAGAGTTGCTTTATCATTGGCCAGAAAATTACACCTTAAATATACAGAGTGCACATTGGCATTTCTCCCCAACCTCCCTTCTGCCTATTGGGGAAGGCTCTCTTCAGCCCAACACCAGCAGCTTTGGCCTTTGAGTTGGGTGGGAGGGATAGGGGTAAGGATGGGAGCAGTCTGTTTTCAGATGGGGGGAGACTTTAGGGAGGGGAGCAGCCTCTAGGACCCATCCTCCATACTGCTGGATAGGAGCAGCCTTTCATGTAGGGGCTAAGACTCTATGGCCTTTCTTCCTTCCCCTGCCCCAGCCAGAACCAACCTTCAAGAGAGCAGGCAATGTCCATGCCCGCTTTGCCTCCCTACTGTTGATCCTCCCCTCCTGGGCCTGAGGTTATGTTAGGTGGCCACATTAAGTGGTACTCCTGCCTTTTCTCTCTGAGGATAAGTAAGGGAAGGGAGCTGCATAGGGGCTATGAAGCTTGAGAAGCACAAGTTCACAAGATCACTGCTCCATTTAACCAGACATCTTGCTTGCATCCCGTAGCTTTAGGCTTGGGTGAAGAGGCAGCATTCTCCAGCCGTTAGAGCAGAGGACTAGACATCAAGACTCTTAGGTTCTGTTCTCAGCTCTGATGCTAATTCTCTGTCTAGGGCAAGTTGCATAATATTTGTGTGCCTCAATATCCCCATCTGTAAAATGGGGGTGTAGTGAGGCCTGGCTCCCGACCGCCCCAGAGAGAGGAACCAGAACAGCCACCTCAGTGGGCGGAGCCACCTCAGTGGGCGGAGCCACCGCCGCCTGTTCCCGCCCCCCGGAAGTCAAGGGGCGGGACAGGAAGTATAAAAGCCCGGCCTCAACCCTCAGTTAGAGCCCAGCGGCCGGAGAGGACGGACGCTCCTGTTCAGGCTCCTGACTGGCCGAGCCTGCCCAGAGCCAGGTACCCGGACGCGGACGGACCAAGCCTCCCTCGAGCAAGGTACCCGGACGCGGACGGACCAAGCCTCCCTCGAGCCAGGTACCCCGAGGTGGACTGGCCGAGCCTGCCCCGAGCCCGGTACCCCGAGGAGCTGCCCGAGCGTTCCCGTGACCCGAGTCCAGAGGAGCAGCCCGACTTAGACCGCTTTCAGCACACCGAGGAGCCCATGATATGGGACCCCGCTGCCGAACCCAGCGACGAGCAGGTACCCGAGGAGGGGGAGATGGAATGCAGCCCGGGGGTAGCCGAACCCTGTCCGGCTGAGGGCACTGACGTGCCCATGTCAGTGTGTTGCGGCCAGGATCCCCACTGACTGCAGCGGATCCACGCCGCTGTTAGGGCCCCGGGCTGGGACACAGTGGAGTGGGTGGGCCTGTGTCCCCCCTGCCACCCCACTCACGGGTGGCAGCCTCCCCCTCCTACCAGCGTTCAGGCAGAGAAGCCTGCACTTACCTGGGCTTCCTGAACTGCTGTCACAGCTCAGTTCCTGCTACAAGGACCTGAGCCTTGAGCTATTGTTTGTTGCCCCGCCCTGACTGAGGGCCTGGGCCTCCTGAGACTGATGCCGCTGCTTAGCTCCTGCTACAAGGACCTGAGCCTTGAACTATAGTTTATTGCCCCACCCTGGGGCTTACTGACTATTGTGGCTTAGTTCCTGCTACAAGGACCTGAGCCTTGAACTATAGTTTATTGCCCCACCCTGGGGCTTACTGACTATTGTGGCTTAGTTCCTGCTACAAGGACCTGAGCCTTGAACTATAGTTTATTGCCCCACCCTGGGGCTTACTGACTCTTGTGGCTCAGCTCCTGAGACAAGGACCTGAGCCCCTGGGACTATTGTTTGTTGCCCCACCCTGACCTAGGGCTGGGGATTACTGAACTATTATTATTGCTCAGTCCCTGACGCAAGGACCTGAGCCCTGAACTGTTATTGCTCAACTCCTGACGCAAGGACCTGAGCCCTGAACTGTTATTGCTCAGCTCTTGACGCAAGGACCTGAGCCCTGAACTGTTATTGCTCCGCTCCTGATGCAAGGACCTGAGCCCTGAGCTATTATTGTTGCTCAGCTCCTGCTGTAAGGAGCTGAGCCTAGAACGGCTGTGTTTGGTGCCCCGCCCTGATTAAGGGCCGGGGCTTAGCTTGTTAACTTTGTGTTACTACTCAGCTTGCAGGGGACCTGAGCTCCTGGATTCTTGCTGCCCCGCCCTGAGCTAGGGCTTGGGGCTTACGGCCTCGGTAACTGCTCAGCTCCGGCTGCCAGGACCGGAGCCTAGACCTAGTGTCTGCTGTCCCGCCCTGACTGAGGGCTGGGACTCATTGTAGGAACTGTGTGCCTTCTGTTCCCCCTGCTTGAGGGGCAGAACCCCAAAACCCTTCAGAACCCGGAGACTGATAGGGGCCGAGTAGTGAGGCGGCCTGGCTCCCGACGGCCCCTGAGAGGGCACGGCCCCAACCTCGGACTATTACACGGGGTGAGAATGATCCCCCTCCCTGAGTGAATAGCTAGATGAAAACCAGGGACAGGAAGACTCCAATTAGCACTGTATTCCAAGCATCTCTCACTCTTGCATTTACTGCCATAACCCTTTCACATCACTGCAGACCTGTACTGCTCTCAGAAATGTGATCCAGTGTCCAGGAACAATGTCTTTCTGTGTTGAAGGGTTTAGAGTGTCCTACGCGGTAAACTACTTCCCACTGCCAGTCTGGCCACAGGCAAAGATCATACCATTGTAGCCCTCAGTTACATCCTGGAAAATAATAGTAATAATATCTAGACTAGACTAGAATTATCTTCAGCCTTTTACATACTTGGAACCAAGCTGTTTAAAACTCTGTCCTTCCACACAGCAGTGACTTTCTCTCAGGTGCAGCCCCAGCACAGAGCATTCTCTATCAGTGTGGACTGTATCCTATTAGCACATTTTAAAGGAATGTCTAGGCCAGAGGTCTCAAACATGCAGCCCGTGGGCCACATGCGGCCCCAAGGTTATTTTCTGAAGCCCGCGAGGTCCTCGCAGCCCCCGCCGCCTCCTCAGCATTCAGCTAGAGCGGCTCGGCCCGACGCGCACCGGGGCAGGGTAGGCTCCTGCCTGCCTGCCCTGCCCCACGCCACTCCGGGAAGCGGAAGGAATGTGAGGAAGAGAGGTGCAGGGGGTGTTGATGTTGCTTCAGGCACCGCCCCAGCAGCCCCATTGGCTGCAGTTCCCCATGCCTGGCCCTTGCTCCCCCACGTTCCAGCCGCTTCCTGGAGCGGAGCAGCATGGGGGCAGGGCAGGCAGGCAAGGAGCCTGCCCTGCCCCCCTGGTGCGTGCCGGGCCAGAGCCCACTCCCCGAGCCCCTCCTGCAGTCGAACCCCCTGCCCTGAGCCCCTTGCCGCACCCTGCACCCTGACCCCCTGACACACCCCTCCTGCACCCCAACCCACTGCCCTGAGCCCCCTGCTGCACCGTGCACCCGACCCACTGCCCTGAGCCCCCTGCTGCACCCCTCCTGCACCCCGATCCCCGGCCCGGCCCCCCCCCACACCCCTCACCCCTCCTGCACCCTAACCCACTGCCCTGAGCCCCCTGCTGCACCCCGATCCCTGCCCTGACCCCCTGCCGCACCCCTCACCCCTCCTGCATCCCACACCCCAACCCACTGCCCTGAGCCCCTGCCACACCCCATGCCCCTCCTGTACCCCCTGGGGGCAGGGAGGGGCAGAGTTGGAGTGGGGTTTCGGAGAAGGGGTTGGAATGGAGGCAGGGAAGGGGTGGGAAGAGGTGAGGCAGAGGCGGGGCCTCATGGAAGGGGTGGAGTGGGGGCAGGGCCGAGGACAGCAGGGGGGAGGTGTCAGTAATGTAGCCCTCGGGCCAATGTACTAATCCTCATGTGGCCCTCGTGGTCATTTGAGTTTGAGACCCCTGGTCTAGGCTGACACATTCCCTATCATCTGTTAGCCTCTTTCTGTTGGTTAGTTGCCAAATGATCTGTGGACAGTCCTCTGTTGTATGTGTGAGTAATCTTTCTCCTTTCCTTAGGTCTGTTACCTGCTGAGACTGCTCAGCTGGAAGTGAAGCCAGCTCTCCTACCTGAACCCCAGCCAGATGTCGAGGCAGAGAAGCAGCTGATCAGAGAAGTAAGCCAGGGAGCGTGACCCCCAAGTTACTTCCTGCTGGGGGTTGTCCACTTTTACAATCCTCAGCACAACTGTAGTGCAAGGGGAACTGTGTGACCTTCTTGGTACACCTCTCCCCACGCACCTCAATCTTTGGTCTTGTACCATAGACAAAACCTGTGTTGTTGGAGACCATGTTACAATACCACTGTTTCCCAACATTGTTTCATTTTGCTTTGGAGATGGGATGGAACTGGGTTCCCAGCTTGGGTCAATTTGCATTGTAGACGTGCCTTAGCTTTCAGCACTCCCTGCTATTCTAGTGTGGAATCTCCTGTCAGCAAGGGGCTCAGCGAATCTGATCTGACCAACTATTGGGCCAAATCCTGAGCCTCCTACTTGCTTCTTAGTTAGACTAAACTCCCAACGACGTCAGTGCTGCTGGTTGCTTAGGTGATCATTAATGAGATATAGAACCTCTCGGTTCTTCTTCGAGTGCTTGCTCATATCGATTCCAGTTAGGTGTGTGCGCGCCGCGTGCACATTCGTCGGAAGATTTTTACCCTAGCAACACTCGGTGGGTCGGCTGGGCGCCCCCTGGAGTGGCGCCGCTATGGCACCAGATATATACCCCTGCCGACCCATCCGCCCCTCAGTTCCTTCTTACCGCCCGTTTCGGTCGTTGGAACAGTGGAGCGCGGCTTAGCTGACCTCCACTTCCCTAGCTACTCGTAGTTCTCTCGTTCCTTGTTGTGTATATAGTTAAAAACTTTTAATATAATTCACTTTAGTTTATTACTTTATAGTATATTTAGTATAATATTAGTTAAGAGGGGTTTGGGGAATAGCCCCTTCCCCGCACCCGGTGCCGGGGCCCATGCCCGGTTCACCAGGTTTCAAAACCGTGCTTGGCCTGCCGCAGGTCGATGCTGACAGGAGACCCACACGACTCCTGTCTGAAGTGCCTCGGGGAGTCGCACCTGACAGCTAAGTGCCACATTTGCAAGGCTTTTAAGCCAAGAACAAAAAAGGAGCAGGACATTAGGCTAAAGCAGCTCCTCATGGAGGCGGCTCTCACGCCTCAGCCTTCAGCACCGAGCGCTGGTCAGTCTTCGAACAGAAGCACCTCCTTGGCACCGGACCACGCCGGTACGGCCAAGGCTCCTCGGCACCACCCGTCGATGGCACCGAGGCCGGCTCGACGTCGCTCCCTCTCCCCGAGGTCAAGAAAATCTAAGACTCCTGCTGCTTCCGTGCCACCTGCACCGCAGCCAGAGAGCTCATCCAAGTCGGACCGCCCGGCGCCGACACCCGCCACGGCACCGACGACGTCTGCACCGTCGATTCCGGTCCCACAAGGGCCATCGAGTCTGGTGCCTGTCAGCTCCCCGGCTAGACCCGTGGTAGAGCTTAATATCCCATCCACGCCGGAGACATACTCAACAGCGAGGGATCTGATTTTGATGACAGAGTCGATGCTGCCTCCGCCCCCGGCACCGCCGGTGCGGGCGATACAGTCTATAGGCAAGCCGGCCTTGATTCGGCCACCCTCTGTTGGCACAGCAGACCGGCACCATTCTAGATCACGGTCCCGCAGATGTTCCAGGTCCCGACGGCGCTTCCGCGCCCATTGCCGCTCACTGTCCCGGCACCGTTGTCCTCTGCGGTACCAGTTGCACTCGCGGCTCCAGTCAGCATCCCGGTCGCCGGCCCGATATTCTGGGCACCGCTCCAGGCACCGTGACTCCCGTAGCCGCTCCCGATGCCAAGCCTCGAGATCGCGGTCGACCTCCCGGCACCGTTCCGGTCGCAGGTCCCGATCTCGTTCCCGGTACCGGTATGCCTCCCGGTGGTGCCAAGTAGAGCTAGGCCTGCTAGAGATATGGACTCTGCTCAGGGCCTCTCCGCTCCTCCATGGCCTTCCAGCCACGCTTCAGAGTCGTCCCGCGCGGACAGCTATTATGCGCAGGACCGTGAGTTTGATGTGCCCACCGGGGTCTTCCAAGAGGGACAGGCCCAGGACCTAGGCCCACACCTGTGGTCCTTCTGGACGCCTTGGGCGTACCACCAGGCCCAAGGGGCACCAGTAGTCCCGTCCCGCTCGGCACCATCAGAGCACCGGGTGCCAGAGGCGACAATCAGCCGTCCGCCTCTCGCTGGTACGGAGGAAGCTCCAGTCCACCCACCGGACTCCCCAGTCCCACTGGAGCAGGAGGTTGCTCAGGAGCAAGAGGCCACGCAGGACCCTCTCGTCCCAGGTGTCTCCTCTTCCTCTTCTCCCGACGAGGCGGTGGCAGGGACATCCTCCTCGGGCCCTCCTCCAATCGACCTGAGGGCCCACCAGGACCTCCTCAGGAGGGTAGCACTCAACATGAACCTCCAGGTAGAGGAGGTCCCAGAGGTGGAGGACCCGGTGGTGAGCATTCTGTCGGCTGATGCTCCCACCAGAGTGGCCCTACCGTTTATTCGTACCATCCAAGCCAATGCCGACACTATATGGCAATCGCCGGCCTCAATCCCACCTACGGCCAGGGGAGTCGAGCGTAAATATATGGTGCCCTCTAGGGGGTACGAGTATTTATATGTCCATCCTCCTCCCTGCTCACTGGTCGTTCAATCGGTTAATGAGAGGGAACGCCGTGGCCAGCAGGCGGCAGCCCCAAAATCGAAGGAGGCTAGGCGAAAGGACCTGCTCGGCCGTAAGGTGTACTCAGCGGGCACCTTACAGCTCTGGGTGGCGAATCAACAAGCCCTCCTCAGCCGCTATAATTACAAAACATGGGTGGAGGTGGGGAGATTTACGGAACTACTCCCTCAGGATTCCTGCCAGGAGTTCGCGGCCTTCTTGGAGGAAGGAAAAAAGGTGGCCAGAACTTCCCTCCAAGCCTCGCTCGATGCAGCCGACTCAGCAGCCAGGACTCTGGCCTCAGGTGTTGCCATGAGGCGTATCTCATGGCTTCACGTTTCCAACCTCCCACCCGAGTTGCAGTACACCATCCAGGACTTGCCGTTCGATGGTAAAGGCCTCTTCTCGGAGAAGACTGACCCTAGGCTGTAAAGCCTGAAAGACAATAGGGTCATAATGCGTTTGCTAGGCATGCACACGCCAGTGACCCAATGCAGACCCTTCTGCCCCCAACCTCCCCGTCCATATTTTGTGCCTAGAAACAGACAGGACTTTGACAGGCGGCATGGCCGAGGTGGGCGTAGACACCAATCAGGACCCCAAAGGGCCAAAATCAAGGTCCCTCGAAACCACCAGCGGGACCAAAATCTAACTTTTGAAGGTGCGCCCGAGGACGGCGTACCAAGTACAGGCCAGGATCCTTCTCCTCCCTTCTCCAACCATCTCTCCTACTTCCTCCCGGCGTGGTCCCAGTTAACCTCGGACCTCTGGGTCCTACGCACGGTGGAATATGGATACCACCTCCAATTTGTTTCAGCCCCACCCTCCCACCCCGTCCCTCTTCAGGGACCCCTCTCACGAGCAATTCCTCTTGCAAGAGGTGCGGTCGCTCGCCATGGGAGCTATAGAGGAGGTGCCAAAGAATGAAAAGGGCAAGGGGTTTTACTCCCGTTATTTCCTAATCCCCAAGTCGAAGGGTGGTCTCAGACCCATCCTCGACCTGCGAGGACTCAACCAGTTTATGGTAAAGTTGAAGTTCCGTATGGTATCCCTGGGGACCATTATCCCGTCCTTGGATCCTGGAGATTGGTATGCCGCCCTCGATATGAAGGACACACATTTTCATATCACCATTTTTCCTCCGCACAGGAGGTACCTCCGTTTCGTAGCCGACCATCAGCACTTCCAGTTCAGTCCTGCCCTTTGGCCTTTCCACAGCCCCAAGGGTATTCACGAAGTGCATGGCCGTGGTCGCTGCATATCTCCGCCGACGTCGGATACACGTGTTTCCGTATCTGGACGATTGGCTCCTCTGGGGGACCTCCGAGACACAAGTCGCCCAGCATGTGGGCATCGTCAGGGACCTATTCACTCGTCTAGGCCTGGTGATCAATATAGAGAAGTCCTCTCTGGTTCCCACACAGAGGTTAGACTTCATAGGAGCGACCCTAGACTCCAATCTCACCAGGGCCTGCTTACCACAGCCGCGGTTTCAAGCAATGGCAACAATCATCCGCGGTCTGCAGAATTTCCCAACGACCTCGGTTCGCACTTGTCTCGGTCTCTTGGGCCACATGGCGGCATGGATGTTCGTAACCAAGCACACCAGGCTCTGCCTCCGTCCGTTACAAACTTGGCTCAACTCGGTATACCGCCCGAGCAGGGACTCAATAGACACAATAGTCACCATTCCCCCGAGCACTCTAGGCTCTTTAGACTGCTGGCTGACTCCCTCCCTGGTGTGTGCAGGGCTACTGTTCCATCCGCCTCAGCCCTCAGTGTCCCTGACGACGGACGCGCCTTCTCTCGGCTGGGGCGCGCACCTCGGGAGCCTTCATACACAAGGCCTCTGGTCATCTCAGGAGCTGACACTTCACATAAATGTCTGAGAACTGAGAGCAGTCCGCCTAGCGTGCCAGGCGTTCCTGCAACATTTACAAGGCTGCAGTGTCTCAGTGTTTACGGACAACACAACGGCTATGTACTATATTAACAAACAGGGAGGAACTCGATCTTCCCCCCTTTGTCAGGAGACCATTAGACTCTGGGACTTTTGCATAGCCCACTCGATAGGCCTGGTAGCATCCTTTCTCCCAGGGGTTCGGAACACTCTGGCGGATCGACTGAGCAGGTCATTCCTCTGCCACAAGTGGTCGATACACCCGGATGTTATTCATTTGGTTTTCCAAAGGTGGGGATTTCCCACATAGACCTGTTTGTTTCGCGAGAACAGGAAATGCCAGATGTTCTGCTCCTTCCAAGGCCTCTCACCGGGGTCGATCTCAGACGCATTTCTGATGCCGTGAACAAACCGGCTGCTTTGTGCCTTCCCGCCATTCCCACTGGTTCACAAGGTCCTGCTGAAACTCTGCAGGGACAGAGCGCACCTAATCTTGATCGCTCCAGCGTGGCCCAGGCAGCACTGGTACACCACGCTACTCGATCTGTCACTAGCCAACCCGATTACCCTGCCACTCCACCCAGACCTCATAATGCAGGACCACGGCAGACTTCGCCACCCAGACCTGCAGGCCCTCCACCTCAAGGCGTGGCAACTGCATGGCTAAACCAGTCAGAGTTGCGTTGCTCTGCATCAGTATAGCAAGTACTCCTGGGTAGCAGGAAGCCTTCCACTCGGTCAACGTATCTGGCCAAGTGGAAGCGTTTCTCCTGCTGGTGCAGGTCACACAGTGTTACCCCCACTGAGGCCTCGATTCCAACCATTTTGGATTACCTCTGGTCTCTCAAACAGGAGGGCCTGACGGTATCTTCCTTGCGGGTGCACTTGGCGGCCATCTCTACCTTCCATCCAGGGGAGTGGCCGCTCCGTGTTCTCACACCCTATGGTCTCTAGATTTCTTAAGGGCCTGGAGCGCCTATACGCACAAGTACGACGCCCCGCCCCAACATGGGACCTCAACCTGGTTCTAACCAGACTTATGTCTCCCCCATTTGAGCCGTTGGCAACATGCTCGTTGCTATACCTGTCCTGGAAGACAGCTTTTCTCGTAGCCATTACATCGGCCAGGCGAGTCTCCGAGCTTCAGGCTCTCACGGTGCACCCACCGTATACTGTGTTCCACAAGGACAAGGTGCAATTACGTCCACACCCAGCATTCCTCCCTAAAGTGGTATCGGCATTCCATGTCAACCAGGATATCTTCCTTCCGGTCTTCTTCCTGAAGCTGCACTCATCACGATGGGAGCAACAATTGCACTCCCTGGACGTCCGTAGAGTGCTCGCATTTTATATCGAGCGGACAAAATCATTTCGTAAAATGCCCCAGCTCTTTGTCGCAGTGGCAGACCGAATTAAGGGTCTACCTGTCTCATCCCAGACGATCTCATCGTGGGTAACGGCATGTATCCGTACTTGTTACGACTTGGGTCATGTACCCTCGAGCCACCTCACCGCACACTCTACCAGGGCTCAGGCTTCATCTGCCGCCTTCCTGGCTCGTGTACCTATCCAGGAGATATGTTGTGTGGCTTACCTGGTCTTCGGTCCACACCTTTGCTTCACATTATGCTCTGGTCCAACAGTCCAGAGATGATGCAGCCTTTGGCTCAGCAGTTTTGCACTCTGCGACATCTCACTCCGACCCCACCGCCTAGGTAAGGCTTGGGAATCCCCTAATTGGAATCAATATGAGCAAGCACTCGAAGAAGAAAAGACGGTTACTCACTTTTGTAACTGTTGTTCTTCGAGATGTGTTGCTCATATCCATTCCAAACCCGCCCTCCTTCCCCACTGTCGGAGTAGCCGGCAAGAAGGTAGTCGGCAGGGATATATATCCGGTGCCATAGCGGCGCCACTCCAGGGAGCGCCCAGCCGACCCACCGAGTGTTGCTTGGGTAAAAATCTTCCGACGAACGTGCATGCGGCGCGCGCACACCTAATTGGAATGGATATGAGCAACACATCTCGAAAAACAACAGTTACAAAGGTGAGTAACCGTCTTTTCTGTTGATGGCTCTAATTTGGCCATATTGGGAGGGTCAAAAATTTGTTCCAATCTGGTAGCATTTAGGATGTGGTTTTATGACACAAGGCTGCCTCATTTGTCCCCAAAAATCATAATGACCAATTTCAAATATACAGAAGCCTAAATTCTAGATTTCCTATGAACCACCTCTTATCTAGCCTGGAAAATTCCCATTTAATTGCAATTTTGGATTTGTCCAAGTTTGTCTGTGTGGGTCAAGATTCACATAATCCACCATCAGAAAGGATCAGAAAATTCAGATTATGCATTGAAACATCTCACGTAGCCTGGGTATATGCTGGAGAGAGGGATAACTAGTACACACACACACACATACACTGATTACTCTGTCTTATTGACAGTCAAGTTTTTAATGCCATCTGTACATTTCCTGATGGCTGATAATCCAGGTTGGGATATTAGTCCATTTCCTAACATGCAGGTGTCCAAATTCATAATCCACCTCCAGAATCAGCACTGACCGGACTCCTTCTTGGCAGACTGGGCAGAGAGATCAGAGTTCAAAGTGCTAGAGGGCGTGAACTCCCCTCTCATTTTTAAAGGCGATCCCTCCAGGGCAGGGTTGAGGCATGCTGGCATCATTGTTGCATCAGCTATTCCTGTCCTGTGGATAAATGGAGAAGTGCCAATCACCTTTGAGCAGCCACTGTGTTCATTTAAATCGTAGAGTGGAAAATGGCTGTGAATACAGCTCTGTATTTAGTATATTGCAAGGGAAGTGACGAGCAGCCCAGAATGGGTGGGGATGGTCACGAGTAGACCATTGAGATGTGCCATGCCAGGCTGTCCACAGTGCCCTTGTGCCTTTCAGGAGTATGAGGTGAAGCTGGCCCGGCTGAAGGCAGACTATGAAGCCGAGCAAGAGTCCCGCGCCCGACTTGAGGAGGACATCAATACCATGCGGACTTCCTACGACCGCAAGCTGTCCACTCTGGAGGAAAACCTCAGGAAGGTGGGAACGGGGAAGATTTAGAGAAGTGCTAGCTCTTGGGGGAACCATAGAGCAGGGAGGATGTAGACCGGGGGACTAGCAACTGCAGACAATAGAACTTTGCAGTTTGGGCCACAACAGCACTTAGCTTGAATGAAAGATTTGAACTGCAGAGATGACAGGTCCCATCATGCATTGCTGTACCTTAAGCCAATTGGCTTGGCACAAGCCACACTTCTATGCACGGTACAAGGGTGATAGTTTCAAACTTATCCACTCTATGTGAATTAGGTGTGCCCCTTCAATGCCTGGTGAGTAGCCAATATGGCCTGTCAACTAGGCAAAGTTTGGGGATTCCTGAGACAATTGTGACTTGCTGCCAGCCATCCTTATTTGTTTTGCAGTGCTGCCTAGGAGCCAGTTGAGCTAGTTACTGAACAAACACATACCAGAAAGATGGTCTGTGCCCCAAAGAGCTGATAATCCATAGTAGTTCTATTACCTGTGTTCTCAGTGGTTGGCTCAGGCATTTTCTAATACAAAATGGTGATTTTTCTTTGACCGTAAGCCCCCACCCTCAGAGACAGGCTGAGCATTCTCATGTGAACCTCCAAAGTTTTACCATCCATTGTGAAAACTACTGTATTCATGCAGGATGCTCTCTGGGTCTCCCATGGTTTTCCCCAAACAGGGTGGGGTGGCAATTGGCAGCTGTTCTGCTCGCAGATGTGGTCGATGCAAATTTTGGGTGATATTTTCATAGAGTGATGCTCTAGTGGTGGAGAGCTTGTAGCTAAGACTTCTGGGTATTTTTTCTTGTATTCTCCAGATGCTGTCCTGAGGGTTGAAACTCTCCCTGACCAGGCACCTTTGTCTCCAGGCCCTGTTGTCGCCGTCACAGAAACAGAACAGGTGTCCACCAAGGTACCCATCAGCCAGTGCTCTTTATCAGACAAATGGAACAAATCTAGCTGCCTGTCCCCTGTGTCTGTGAGGTTCATGGATACTCAATAAAAGAGCGTATTTATCTACAGTGCAGCTGCTTCTGGGGTGGAATGTGGCAGCTGTTTAACAGTGCACAGCAACACTACTAGGGCAGGAAATGAAAAAGAATCCCACAGCCAATTGAAAATGCAAGGGGAAATTTAACTTTCCCAATGCCAAAACTTCACTCCAAGCAGTACCATATCCTTAAGGGTAATGTGACAATTTCGGTGGCTTGTGCTGCAGGGGGAAGCAGCAAAATGACATTCCTTCCTCCTTGGTCCATGAGCAGCCCCAGAGTGGGACAGCTTCCTGCTTCATGTGTCACAGTACACATGCTGCATGTTTTCAGAACAGCTGTCTTTAGTTGCCTTTTGCCCTCAGGACACAGCAGAGCCTCAGATAGCCCAGTACGTCGGGAGTGTGACCAGAGAGAGTCCTGGAGCAGAAGTGGCCATTGCTGCTGAGGAACTTCC
Source organism: Mauremys reevesii (assembly GCF_016161935.1). Taxonomy (NCBI): domain Eukaryota; kingdom Metazoa; phylum Chordata; order Testudines; family Geoemydidae; genus Mauremys; species Mauremys reevesii. The sequence goes on from NC_052643.1 coordinate 2,499,221, forward strand.
AGTGGCTGTGGACCAGCAGCAAGTGCTTGCCAGGTCAGTAACTGTGCCTCTGATCCGGCAGAGCGCCTTCTGTGCATTGCATGTGAGGTGCATGCATTAGTTTAAGATTGGCCTACCAACAGCCCCAAGAAAGGAAAGACTTCAGAGTTAGGCAGCATTTGATCTGGTATTGCATGTGAGGTGCATGGACAGAAACAACCAGACTATTGCACTGTATTATTATTATTAAGTTCGGACAGTGTGCTTAATGTGTACAAAACAGAAGATGATGTGTCTCCTGCTCCACAAGGAAGTTTCAGTCTTGTTCAAACATGAAGACCCAGCAGATCTGACATTAGATGTTGCGAAAATACAGAAATTATAACAGTGAAATACTGGGGAACAGGCCATTTGAAGAGATTGCAAATGGGACAGCAAGTGTTTTGCTTCTGGGTTACCAGATCAAATGCTGCCTAACTCTGAAGTCTTTCCTTTCTTGGGGCTGTTGGTAGGCCTGGCTTAAACTAATGCATTTCTATCTACTTGCTGTTTGGAACTGAACAGACCATGGAGACAACTCCTTTTTCAATCCCAGAGGGGGTTCCTCCAGGGCATTGGAGCCCCGGTGGTGGGGTGAGGTGTGGAGGAATCTTGCCTTGTTGCTGCCCATAGTGTAGCTCGACAAATGAGACTTTCCTCTTTAGGGCTGTCAGTCTGCTGTGATAAAACTCACCTTGAAAAATATGTTGGTTATTGTTACTGTAAAATATTTGCCCCAAAACAGTGAAAATGGAAATCAGCTGTTCTTGCAAGAACCACATCTGAACGAGAACTGGCAAATCGGTCCCTTCTGGCTTGGATCTGCTGTGGAATAAGGTTCAGAACCTTGAACCCAAAGTTGACCCTTGGAGTATGAAGAGCTTCAGATTCAAGGTTCAACTTTTGGCCCATCTTGAGTCCAAACTAGTGTGAAGATGGCACAGTTGTTACTCTACCCTGGAGAGGGCCTGACTGGACAGTCCCTTTAAGCAGAATGACTTTGAAACAATGTGGGACTTGCTGTCAGTTCCCCACTAGTGGAGTTTCACTATATCCTGATTCACTCTTCGTGGGTTCCACTGTTTTTTGGGTCAATTGTGTGCCCTTATTTTAAACTCTCAAGTGTTGAATGCTGCTTCATTCTGAAAATGGCCTTGTGCTGTAACTGCTTCTCCAGAAGGTTTCCCAAGGGCTTCTCTGCTGCACATTTCTCTGTTGGGCATCTCTTAGGCTCAAACAGGCTATTAAAATATACAAGGCAGTGCACTTTGTAAATTATAAGCTATTCGGCTGTTAGGCTGCGTCAAGGCTGAATCCCCATTCTGCCACTCCGAGTGCAGGAAGTGGGGGCCCGCAAGGACTTTACAAATTAATACTTGCCACTCCAGGCTTGTATTAAATTCCCAAGGTTACAGCTTCTCTCTGACCTTGACTTGGTAAACGCTGCCACCACCCAAATGCAAAAAAACCCCTTTGAACCCAGGAAGGAGCACGTGGGAAATCCTCCCTGTGGGGTACCCTCAAGCCCTCCGGGGAAGAGCTGAGAAAGAAAACAAAGGAAATTAGCTGTTGCTACCAGGTAATCAAACAACATGTACAAACCTCTTAGGGACACACACAATCCAATCTTGTTCTTAAAAAGGTAAGTTTTATTAAAAACAAAAAGAAAGAAAATACATCTGCAACTTAGGCTTTTGCTAGATTTTAAAAGAGCAATTCAAAAAATTAAGCACCCAAAATAGCTTTCTTGGGGGTTCAGCTTAAAGGTTACAACAAAAGCAAACAAAAGCATCTGGGGTTAGCACAGAGGAGATCCACAAGCCAGAATAAAGAATAAACCTGATCGCATTCATCAAAATGTTCCCTATCCAAATGATTCCTTCTAGATATGGAAGCTAATTTTTCATACCTGGTTCAAAACTTACACAGCATTCCTGCTTATAGCATTGCCACTCTGCCCCTGCTTCTCTGGAGAACAACAGATGAAGGGAAAGTTTCTTTCGCATTTTAAAAAGTTCTAGCCTTCCCATTGGCTCTTTTGGTTGGGTGCCCACTCCTTTTCTTTTACCTGTGGGCTTGTTAACCCTTTACAGCTAAAGCAAGCAGAGAACAGCTACCAAGAGGGATTTTACAGCTAACTGGGTGGCTGGGTGTCTATCAAAGGGAGCTACGCCCCCCCTTCATTTATCACAGGCTGAGACAGCTCCAAAGAAATTATTCTGATTGATTGTGTCAAATCTCAACACTCCCTTGCAGAACTTAGTTTGCTTAACACACAAGAAAAGGAAACGCACTCCTACAATTACATTGTTAAACATCAAAGTTCTTTGCATATCAGGCAAGGCAGGGTTCCTTGGAGATGGGATTTTCAAAGCCTCCTTGAAAAGACTTTACAGCTCAGGATGTCTGCAGACTATCTGCTACTGTTTAGCAAAGCAGGATTCAATTGTGCATTAAACAAAAGCTGCTGAGGGCTAAATTGTTTCATATCAAACTCAAGCTATTGAGACAGGAGGTCCAGTGGAGCAGAAAGAGCCAGTTTCCTCTTGAGGAAACCTGAGTTCTTTAGGAATGGGTTTGCATGCTCTGATGGAAGAAAAGACAGTTAAGAGGATAGTATCATTGCAGGTCATGTCTACTCTGGCAGTCTCTCCTTATTGGCCCCCATTGGCCAGCCTCTGATATAGCAGCAGCAGTGCAACCCCCTGTGTAGAAAAAGTGCATGGTCAGAAGGTCCAGCTTACGCCAGGTTCAACCAGGATAAGCTCCACCAGTGTGAATAGTGACTCAGAGTAGTTTTACCCTCTCTACACCAATGCAATTACACGAGGGGCTGGCAACCAATGTCTGAAATCCTCAGCATAGGCAAGGGATTGTAGTAAAAATATTAACATTCCCAAGGGGGCGATCACCTTAAATGACCTGTTGGAGGGTTGTTAGGGGAACAGGTTTTTTTCCTCCTGTGCACAAAATATTCAGTAATTCAGTGCAGGTACATATTCCCTCATGATGCATGGACATCAATTTGTTGTGTGATTCACAGAAGGGCATTTGTCTTATCGTCATGGCAGACATTTCCCTGCCTTTCAGGGGCTTCGCTGTTGACCTGAGGTCAGCAAGAGACCAAGCCTTTGATGTGGCAGCCCCTGCGTATGGAAATTGCTCCCTTTACTACATCTGCCTAAGCCCACCCACTGAAAATAAATTACAAATGATTTTGGGATGCTCTATATCCTAATGGCAGCCCCTGCTATATCAATATGGGGCTAAACAGCAGGTTTCAAAACAAAGAATAAGGATTAGGATGTTAATTTAAAAAAAATCTTTTACTTCATAAATACAGGGCCATAAATGTCAAGATTTCTAGATATACCTAATGGTGAATACATTCAGGATGTATGTAAAGATACATACACTGAGCTCATGCTTTGGTGAACATCACAACACAAAGTAAATCTTAAAACAGAAGCAGCAAAGAATCCTGTGGCACCTTATAGACTAACAGTGCCACAGGATTCTTTGACTAACCAGACTAACCAGAACCAGACTAACACGGCTACCTCTCTGATACTTAAAACAGAGGCTCCCCATCGTCACTCACCTCTTAAATCAACAAATCTGAATACTCACTTCAACAGAAATCACTCTCTGTTTATTGTATCTTTTAAAATGTCTCTAGGCAGTTGCCATGGAAGTGTATTATTTGCATATGTGCAGATGTTCCTTTATGCTACAGATCTAAGAAATGTGTCCAACTCTTCCAGGCTGCACATGCTGGAACAACAGGTGGTTGGAGGAGAACAGGCCAAAAACAAGGACCTGAAGGAAAAGCACAAACATCGGAAAAAATATGCAGATGAACGGAAGAAGCAGCTGGTGGCAGCGCTGCAGAAAATTGATGAGGACAGCAGTGACTGGGTCCTGCTCAATGTCTATGACTCTATCCAAGAGGAGGTGCGAGCCAAGAGCAAGCTGCTGGAGAAGATGCAGAAGAAGGTAACCCCTAAGAAGCAATTAACTCTTCGTATAGAGCTAGGATCTGGGGAGCATCCATGAGATTACTCTTGGAGGTGCCCCTTACTCTTATCCCTCTTTCCCTCATCCGCCTTTCCTCCTTCACCTTCATCCTTTTATTATAGTGATGAGACATTCCAGTCAGCATGACTCTGGCATCTCTGTGGCTCTCAGACTGATCCTAGTTAACTGACAAGACATGTTAGACACGGATTTTGATTATTTTAGCCCCTTGATAATCTTAAATATTAAATTATCCTCGCTCACATCAAAGCCTCATGATTTCTAAAAATAAGAATAAGATCTTTTGCTTGGGGGGAGCCCAAAATTGTCACTATGTTATTCCACCTCAACATAACACAAAGTAGAAGCTGTAAATCAAGTGGCCTACTTTTGATAGCTATTTATGACATGCTTTGAGCCAGCCTGGATAGAACAACAGACAGGAGACCCAAATTCTCTACTTGGCTCTGCTGTTGACTCATGTGGGCAAATTGTTTCCCCATCTATAATGGAGAAGAAAGATTTTCACTCACCTTTGTAAAGATCTTTGAGAGGTGCAGGGGAAAGTGCTATCCAGGCGTTGTTGTTATGATTTGTACTGTTACTCACACATATCTATAACCTAGGCAGAGTGGGCAGAACTTGGGATCATTGAGAATAGTCATGGTGAGCTGTTGCCCATCTCCAGCTTTGTCTTGCTTTGACCTGCAAACTAATAAATTGGCTGTGTGCATGCACGCCATGTGTGTGTGAGAGAGAGATTATTCTCTCTAGTGGCACAGCTTCTTACATTGTCACAGCTGAAGTGGGGGGGCACATAGAATCATAGAATATCAGGGTTGGAAGGGACCTCAGGAGGTATCTAGTCCAACCCCCTGCTCAAAGCAGGACCAATCCCCAACTAAATCATCCCAGCCAGGGCTTTGTCAAGCCTGATTTTAAAAACCTCTAAGGAAGGAGATTCCACCACCTCCCTAGGTAACCCATTCCAGTGCTTCACCACTCTCCTAGTGAAAAGTTTTTCCTAATATCCAACCTAAACCTCCCCCACTGCAACTTGAGACCATTGCTCCTTGTTCTGTCATCTGGTACCACTGAGAACAGTATAGATCCATACTTTTTGGAACCCCATTTTAGGTAGTTGAAAGCAGCTATCAAATCCCCCCTCGTTCTTCTCTTCTGCAGACTAAACAATCCCAGTTCCTCAGCCTCTCCTCATAAGTCATGTGCTCCAGCCCCCTAATCATTTTTGTTGCCCTCCGCTGGACTCTTTACAATTTTTCCACATCCTTCTTGTAGTGTGGGGCCCAAAACTGGACACAGTACTCCAGATGAGGCCTCACCAATGTCGAATAGAGGGGAATGATCACATCCCTCAATCTGCTGGCAATGCCCCTACTTATACAGCCCAAAATGCCATTAGCCTTCTTGGCAACAAGGGCACACTGTTGACTCATATCCAGCTTCTTGTCCACTGTAACCCCTAGGTCCTTTTCTGCAGAACTTGCTGCCCAGCCATTCGGTCCCTAGTCTGTAGCAGTGCATGGGATTCTTCCGTCCTAAATGCAGGACTCTGCACTTGTCCTTGTTGAACCTCATCATATTTCTTTTGGCCCAATCCTCTAATTTGTCTAGGTCCCTCTGTATCCTATCCCTAACCTCCAGCATATCTGCCACTCCTCTCAGTTTAGTGTCATCTGCAAACTTGCTGAGAGTGCAGTCCACGCCATCCTTCAGATCATTAATGAAGACATTGAACAAAACCGGCCCCAGGACCGACCCTTTGGGCACTCCACTTGATACCAGCTGTCAACTAGATATGGAACCATTGATCACTGTTGAGCCTGACGATCTAGCCAGCTTTCTATCCACCTTATAGTCCATTCATCCAGCCCATACTTCTTTAACTTGCTGGCAAGAATACTGTGGCAGGCCGTATCAAAAGCTTTGCTAAAGTCAAGGAATAACACATCCACTGCTTTCCCCTCATTCACAGAGCCAGTTATCTCATCATAGAAGGCAATTAGGTTAGTCAGGCATGACTTGCCCTTGGTGAATCCATGCTGACTGTTCCTGATCTCTTTCCTCTCCTCTAAGAAGGGTGACCAGACAGCAAGTATGAAAAATCAGGATGGGGGTGGGGGGTAATAGGCGCCTATAGAAGAAAATACCCCAAATATCAGGACTGTCCCTATAAAATATATGGTCACCCTACCTCTAAGAGCTTCAGAATTGATTCCTTGAGGACCTGCTCCATGATTTTTCCAGGGACTGAGGTGAGGCTGACTGGCCTGTAGTTCCCCGGATCCTCCTTCTTCCCTTTTTTAAAGATGGGCACTACAGTAGCCTTTTTCCAGTCATCAGGGACCTCCCCCGATTGCCATGAGTTTTCAAAGATAATGGCCAATGGCTCTGCAATCACATCCGCCAATTTCTTTAGCACCCTTGGATGCAGCACATCTGGCCCCATGGACTTGTGCTCATCCAGCTTTTCTAAATAGGCCTGAACCACTTCTTTCTCCTCAGAGGGCTGGTCACCTCCTCCCCATGCTGTGCTGCCAAGTGCAGCAGTCTGGGAGCTGACTTTGTTCGTGAAGACAGAGGCAAAAAAAGCCTTGAGTACATGAGCTTTTTCCTGTCACTAGGTTGCCTCCCTCATTCAGTAAGGGGCCCACACTTTCCTTGACTTTCTTCTTGTTGCTAACATACCTGAAGAAACCCTTCTTGTTCCTCTTAACAGCTCTTGCTAACTGCAACTCCAAGTGTGATTTGGCCTTCCTGATTTCACTCCTGCATGCCTGAGCAATATTTTTATACTCCTCCTTGATCATTTGTCCAATCTTCCACTTCTTGTAAGCTTCTTTTTTGTGTTTAAGATCAGCAAGGATTTCACTGTTAAGCCAAGCTGGTCACCTGCCATATTTACTATTCTTTCTACACATCGGGATGGTTTGTTCCTGCAATCTCAATAAGGATTCTTTAAAATACAGCCAGCTCTCCTGGACTCCTTTCCCCGTCATGTTATTCTCCCAGGGGATCCTGCTCATCAGCTCCCTGAGGGAGTCCAAGTCTGCTTTTCTGAAGTCCAGGGTCCATATTGTGCTGCTCTCCTTTTTTCCTTGTGTCAGGATCCTGAACTCGACCATCTCATGGTCACTGCCTCCCAGGTTCCCATCCACTTTTGCTTCCCCTACTAATTCTTCCCGGTTTGTGAGCAGCAGGTCTAGAAGAGCTCTGCCCCTAGTTGGTTCCTCCAGCAACTTGCACCAGGAAATTGTCCCCTACACTTTCCAAAAACTTCCTGGATTGTCTGTGCACCGCTGTATTGCTCTCCCAGCAGTTATCAGGGTGATTGAAGTCTCCCACGAGAACCAGTGCCTGTGATCTAGTAACTTCAATTAGTTGCTGGAAGAAAGCCTCGTCCACCTCATCCCCCTGATCTGATGGTCTATAGCAGACTCCCACCACAACATCACCCTTGTTGCTCACACTTCTAAACTTAATCCAGAGACTCTCAGGTTTTTCTGCAGTTTCATGCTGGAGCTCTGAGCAGTCATACTGCTCTCTTACATACAACGCAACTCCCCCACCTTTTCTGCCCTGCCTATCCTTCCTGAACAGTTTATATCCATCCATGATAGTACTCCAATCATGTGAGTTATCCCACCAAGTCTCTGTTATTCCAATCACAATCATGCTTTTGATGCTGAAGGAATTAGGTATCTGTCTTCATTTGACTGTGGTTCATTATAGCTATGAATCAGAAGACATATAAGCAGTACGAATTGCACCCAAAAATACTTGTAAATGCAAAATTATGCCCATCAAAGTGAGGCCATTCAGAAAATCAGACCCTCTGACAACATGCAGCTTTAAAGATATAGTGCTTACCTACCAAAGGGCCTCCAAAACCACGTGTGCATACAGGGCCGCTGACAGCAATTCCAGGCCCCAGGGCAGAACAGCAATGGGCACGCATGCACAAGCAGTGCCCATGCGGACACGGTCCGCCTGACATTTGGGCGGTGCTGCGCCTGCGCTGGCTGGTGCTGCCGGCTGCGCTGCTGGGCATGCTCTTCCAGCATGGCCAGGGTTTCCACCTGCCTGCCTGGTAGGGTTGCCCACTGTCTAATCGCGCAAACTGAAAGACCCTTGCCTCGCCCCCTGCTCCTTCCCTGAGACAACGGCCCTGTCATGCCCCTTCTCCAAAGCCCCACCCCCTGCTTACTCTATCCCCTCCTCTGTCGCTCACTCTCCCTCATCCTCACACACTTCCACCAGACTGGGGTTCAAGAGGGGGTGTGGGATGCAGGCTCTGGGAGGGAATTTGGGTGCAGGGTGCAGACTATAGGCTGAGGCAAGGGGTTGGGGTGCAGGAGGAGATCAGGGGGTGAGCACTTACCTCGGGCGGCTCCCGAAAGTGACCAGCACAACCCTCTGGCAGCGGCTTCTAGGCAGGGGGCCCAAGGTCCATCTAGTCCAGTAACCTGTCTACAATAGGGGCCAGCACCAGATACTTCAGGGGAAGGGGCAGTAAACCCTGGTGTAGGCAGATGTGGGAGAATCTGCCCCTACAGGAATTCATCCTAATCCCTAATAGTTCGTCAGAGATTTGTTTGAAACTTGAAGCCTGAGGTTTTACATCTCTTCCCATTTTTTATTATATACTAGTGTAATTCTGAATATTCTTGACGTCCATATAAGTTCCAGCCCCTCACAGCAAAAATCAAAGTTATTTATTCCCACAACTTCATGTGGCAGTGAGTTCCACATTCTAATTGTACATTGTGTGAAGAAGCGTTTCCTTTTACCAGTTTTGAATTTGGCACCTTTCAGTTTCATTGAATGTCCTCTTGTTATTGGGTTATGAGACAGAGAGAATAGAAGTTCCCAATCCACTTTCTCTGAGCCATTCATATACCGTATACTTAGATCATGCCCTCTCGTTATTAGTCTCCTCTCTAAAGCAAACAGTGCAAATCTTTTCAAACTCTCCTCACGTCTTTCTTCCCTCTTCATATCTTCCTCCTAATCATTCTTGTTGTGCCAGTCATCTAGAGTTCTCTCTGTTCTCATCACAATTAACCCTTTCCTTTTGGTGACCTAGCTGCGAGCTGCTGAGACCGAAATCAAAGACTTGCAGTCAGAGTTTGAGTTGGAGAAGATTGATTATCTTGCCACCATCCGCCGACAGGAGCGGGACGGCTTGCTCGTTCAGCAGCTTCTGGATCAGGTGCAGCCCCTCATACGGCGTGACTGTAACTATAGCAACCTAGATAAGATCAGATGCGAGTCCATCTGGGATGAGGACAGCGGCTGCTGGAAACTCCCAGAGCTTGTCATTCAAAAAACCAGTCTTCCCGCAGGTAAGAAAGGCATCTGCATTGTACTCCCCATCCACGCAGCTTATCTCGGCTCACTGGCATGGCCATGTGTATCGCGTTTGGATGGTATTTGCTTATAAAACCTTGGTTTGGCTCACAGGTACAGAATTAGCTGTAATCTTTCTGTGGGAGCCTGGATGATGATCTAGCTAGATGAGGACAAAGCATCTCTTATTGGGACTACCTGACTATTTATTTTGAACAGGATGTCATTGATTTGTGTGATAGTAGGGAATCTTGTGTTAAACCACACAACAGTATAACCCATATCTGATTAAATATCATAAGCATCTCTGGGCCTTTAGTGGAGTCTTGTTTGGTAACTGGTGCTTAACATAAAATTGTTGCCCTTCTCCCCATTCTTTTCCTTCAAGGACCTTGAAGCAGTTTATGAGATTAATGAATTAGGCTTCACAAACCCTCATCAGGTAGGTATTATTAGACTGGTTTTAAAAGGGGGTAAACTGAGGCACAGAAGGACATGACTTCCCAATGTGCCATAGTGAGTCTGTAGTAGAGTGAGGGAACCCAGGATGCCTGACCCCCAGTCCTGTGCTTTTTATTTCATTCCCTTCTCTGTATTAGCTGCCTTAGCCCAATAGATGAACCATTTTCCCTACAAGGTTGAAATATTCACTGCACAGACCTGCAGGCCCCACATGTAGTTGCACTGTGGTATGTAACCTTTCATTTAAATCAGCTTCTGTACCCAATGGCTGGAGGATAGCTACTGTGATGCCAATTTTTTAAAAAGGCTCCAGAGGTGATCCTGGAAATTACAGGCCAGTAAATCTAATTTCAGTGTACCCTCATCTTCCATTGTGTGTACCCTCATCTTCCATTGAAGCCTATGGGAAGTGAGAGTGCTCACGGGATCAGAATCTAAAGCTGTTCAAGAAGTTTTGCTGTGTATTCTGGGAACCAGGGCCCTGATTCAGCAAAATAGGTAAGCACATGATTTCAATGGGACTCAAGCCTGTGTTAGAAGTTATGCATGAGTATATGTGCTCTTCTGAATCGGGGCCTATGTGCATATGAAGTCTAGGGCCCAAATTGATATGTAATGCCTAAGGGCAAGAGGCCTGGTCCTTGTCTGGTGAAGTTGCTTCTTCTTAAAAGAACCCAATCCCACATTGTTTTCTTGCAGATGAGAGAGGGCAGGATCACCTGAGAGCTGCAAAACTCAACCTGGTGGATCTGGCTGGAAGCGAGAGGCAGTCCAAAACCGGAGCCACAGGGGAGCGTCTCAAAGAAGCCACCAAAATTAACCTCTCTCTCTCAGCTCTGGGCAATGTCATCTCAGCCCTGGTAGATGGCAGGTGCAAACACATCCCCTATCGAGACTCAAAGCTGACCCGGTTGCTGCAGGACTCCCTTGGAGGAAACACCAAGACCCTCATGGTGGCCTGCCTGTCTCCTGCTGATAACAACTACGACGAGAGCCTCAGCACTTTGCGCTACGCCAACCGGGCAAAGAACATCAAGAACAAGCCCCGTATCAATGAGGATCCCAAAGATGCTCTGCTGAGGAGTATCAGGAGGAGATCAGGAAGCTGAAGGCCATTTTGGCTGAACAGATGAACACAAATAACTTGTCAGGTATGATGCCCTTGAACTGCTCCAGAGTTGCTTTATCATTGGCCAGAAAATTACACCTTAAATATACAGAGTGCACATTGGCATTTCTCCCCAACCTCCCTTCTGCCTATTGGGGAAGGCTCTCTTCAGCCCAACACCAGCAGCTTTGGCCTTTGAGTTGGGTGGGAGGGATAGGGGTAAGGATGGGAGCAGTCTGTTTTCAGATGGGGGGAGACTTTAGGGAGGGGAGCAGCCTCTAGGACCCATCCTCCATACTGCTGGATAGGAGCAGCCTTTCATGTAGGGGCTAAGACTCTATGGCCTTTCTTCCTTCCCCTGCCCCAGCCAGAACCAACCTTCAAGAGAGCAGGCAATGTCCATGCCCGCTTTGCCTCCCTACTGTTGATCCTCCCCTCCTGGGCCTGAGGTTATGTTAGGTGGCCACATTAAGTGGTACTCCTGCCTTTTCTCTCTGAGGATAAGTAAGGGAAGGGAGCTGCATAGGGGCTATGAAGCTTGAGAAGCACAAGTTCACAAGATCACTGCTCCATTTAACCAGACATCTTGCTTGCATCCCGTAGCTTTAGGCTTGGGTGAAGAGGCAGCATTCTCCAGCCGTTAGAGCAGAGGACTAGACATCAAGACTCTTAGGTTCTGTTCTCAGCTCTGATGCTAATTCTCTGTCTAGGGCAAGTTGCATAATATTTGTGTGCCTCAATATCCCCATCTGTAAAATGGGGGTGTAGTGAGGCGGCCTGGCTCCCGACCGCCCCAGAGAGAGAGGAACCAGAACAGCCACCTCAGTGGGCGGAGCCGCCTCAGTGGGCGGAGCCACCGCCGCCTGTTCCCGCCCCCCGGAAGTCAAGGGGCGGGACAGGAAGTATAAAAGCCCGGCCTCAACCCTCAGTTAGAGCCCAGCGGCCGGAGAGGACGGACGCTCCTGTTCAGGCTCCTGACTGGCCGAGCCTGCCCAGAGCCAGGTACCCGGACGCGGACGGACCAAGCCTCCCTCGAGCAAGGTACCCGGACGCGGACGGACCAAGCCTCCCTCGAGCCAGGTACCCCGAGGTGGACTGGCCGAGCCTGCCCCGAGCCCGGTACCCCGAGGAGCTGCCCGAGCGTTCCCGTGACCCGAGTCCAGAGGAGCAGCCCGACTTAGACCGCTTTCAGCACACCGAGGAGCCCATGATATGGGACCCCGCTGCCGAACCCAGCGACGAGCAGGTACCCGAGGAGGGGAGATGGAATGCAGCCGGGGTAGCCGAACCCTGTCCGCTGAGGGCACTGACGTGCCCATGTCAGTGTGTGTTGCGCCAGGATCCCCACTGACTGCAGCGGATCCACGCCGCTGTTAGGGCCCCGGCTGGGACACAGTGGAGTGGGTGGGCCTGTGTCCCCCCTGCCACCCCACTCACGGGTGGCAGCCTCCCCCTCCTACCAGCGTTCAGGCAGAGAAGCCTGCACTTACCTGGGCTTCCTGAACTGCTGTCACAGCTCAGTTCCTGCTACAAGGACCTGAGCCTTGAGCTATTGTTTGTTGCCCCGCCCTGACTGAGGGCCTGGGCCTCCTGAGACTGATGCCGCTGCTTAGCTCCTGCTACAAGGACCTGAGCCTTGAACTATAGTTTATTGCCCCACCCTGGGGCTTACTGACTATTGTGGCTTAGTTCCTGCTACAAGGACCTGAGCCTTGAACTATAGTTTATTGCCCCACCCTGGGGCTTACTGACTATTGTGGCTTAGTTCCTGCTACAAGGACCTGAGCCTTGAACTATAGTTTATTGCCCCACCCTGGGGCTTACTGACTATTGTTGCTTAGTTCCTGCTACAAGGTCCTGAGCCTTGGACTATTGTGTGTTGCCCCACCCTGACCTAGGGCTGGGCTTACTGACTCTTGTGGCTCAGCTCCTGAGACAAGGACCTGAGCCCCTGGGACTATTGTTTGTTGCCCCACCCTGACCTAGGGCTGGGGATTACTGAACTATTATTATTGCTCAGTCCCTGACGCAAGGACCTGAGCCCTGAACTGTTATTGCTCAACTCCTGACGCAAGGACCTGAGCCCTGAACTGTTATTGCTCAGCTCTTGACGCAAGGACCTGAGCCCTGAACTGTTATTGCTCCGCTCCTGATGCAAGGACCTGAGCCCTGAGCTATTATTGTTGCTCAGCTCCTGCTGTAAGGAGCTGAGCCTAGAACGGCTGTGTTTGGTGCCCCGCCTGATTAAGGGCCGGGCTTAGCTTGTTAACTTTGTGTTACTACTCAGCTTGCAGGGGACCTGAGCTCCTGGATTCTGGGTGCTGCCCCGCCTGAGCTAGGGCTTGGGGCTTACGGCCTCGGTAACTGCTCAGCTCCGGCTGCCAGGACCGGAGCCTAGACCTAGTGTCTGCTGTCCCGCCCTGACTGAGGGCTGGGACTCATTGTAGGAACTGTGTGCCTTCTGTTCCGCCCCTGCTTGAGGGGCAGAACCCCAAAACCCTTCAGAACCCGGAGACTGATAGGGGCCGAGTAGTGAGGCGGCCTGGCTCCCGACGGCCCCTGAGAGGGCACGGCCCCAACCTCGGACTATTACACGGGTGAGAATGATCCTCCCTGAGTGAATAGCTAGATGAAAACCAGGGACAGGAAGACTCCAATTAGCACTGTATTCCAAGCATCTCTCACTCTTGCATTTACTGCCATAACCCTTTCACATCACTGCAGACCTGTACTGCTCTCAGAAATGTGATCCAGTGTCCAGGGAACAATGTCTTTCTGTGTTGAAGGGTTTAGAGTGTCCTACGCGGTAAACTACTTCCCACTGCCAGTCTGGCCACAGGCAAAGATCATACCATTGTAGCCCTCAGTTACATCCTGGAAAATAATAGTAATAATATCTAGACTAGACTAGAATTATCTTCAGCCTTTTACATACTTGGAACCAAGCTGTTTAAAACTCTGTCCTTCCACACAGCAGTGACTTTCTCTCAGGTGCAGCCCCAGCACAGAGCATTCTCTATCAGTGTGGACTGTATCCTATTAGCACATTTTAAAGGAATGTCTAGGCCAGAGGTCTCAAACATGCAGCCCGTGGGCCACATGCGGCCCCAAGGTTATTTTCTGAAGCCCGCGAGGTCCTCGCAGCCCCCCCCCCCCGCCGCCCTCCCTCAGCATTCAGCTAGAGCGGCTCCCGCCCGACGCGCACCGGGGGCAGGGTAGGCTCCCTGCCTGCCTGCCCTGCCCCCACGCCACTCCGGGAAGCGGAAGGAATGTGAGGGAAGAGAGGTGCGGGGGGGGGGTGTTGATGTTGCTTCAGGCACCGCCCCCAGCAGCCCCCATTGGCTGCAGTTCCCCATTCCTGGCCCGTGCTCCCCCCCGTGCCCGCCGCTGCCTGGAGCGGAGCCGCATGGGGCAGGGCAGGCAGGCAAGGAGCCTGCCCTGCCCCCCTGGTGCGTGCCGGGCCAGAGCCCACTCCCCGAGCCCCTCCTGCAGTCGAACCCCCTGCCCTGAGCCCCTTGCCGCACCCTGCACCCTGACCCCCTGACACACCCTCCTGCACCCCAACCCACGGCCCTGAGCCCCCTGCTGCACCGTGCACCCGACCCACTGCCCTGAGCCCCCTGCTGCACCCCTCCTGCACCCCGATCCCCTGCCCTGACCCCCGCCACACCCCTCACCCCTCCTGCACCCTAACCCACTGCCCTGAGCCCCCTGCTGCACCCCGATCCCTGCCCTGACCCCCTGCTGCACCCCTCACCCCTCCTGCATCCCACACCCCAACCCACTGCCCTGAGCCCCTGCCACACCCCATGCCCCTCCTGTACCCTGGGGCAGGAGGGGCAGAGTTGGAGTGGGGTTTCGGAGAAGGGGTTGGAATGGAGGCAGGGAAGGGGTGGGAAGAGGTGAGGCAGAGGCGGGGCCTCATGGAAGGGGTGGAGTGGGGGCAGGGCCGAGGACAGCAGGGGGGAGGTGTCAGTAATGTAGCCCTCGGGCCAATGTACTAATCCTCATGTGGCCCTCGTGGTCATTTGAGTTTGAGACCCCTGGTCTAGGCTGACACATTCCCTATCATCTGTTAGCCTCTTTCTGTTGGTTAGTTGCCAAATGATCTGTGGACAGTCCTCTGTTGTATGTGTGAGTAATCTTTCACCTTTCCTTAGGTCTGTTACCTGCTGAGACTGCTCAGCTGGAAGTGAAGCCAGCTCTCCTACCTGAACCCCAGCCAGATGTCGAGGCAGAGAAGCAGCTGATCAGAGAAGTAAGCCAGGGAGCGTGACCCCCAAGTTACTTCCTGCTGGGGGTTGTCCACTTTTACAATCCTCAGCACAACTGTAGTGCAAGGGGAACTGTGTGACCTTCTTGGTACACCTCTCCCCACGCACCTCAATCTTTGGTCTTGTACCATAGACAAAACCTGTGTTGTTGGAGACCATGTTACAATACCACTGTTTCCCAACATTGTTTCATTTTGCTTTGGAGATGGGATGGAACTGGGTTCCCAACTGGGGTCAATTTGCATTGTAGACGTGCCTTAGCTTTCAGCACTCCCTGCTATTCTAGTGTGGAATCTCCTGTCAGCAAGGGGTTCAGCGAATCTGATCTGACCAACTATTGGGCCAAATCCTGAGCCTCCTACTTGCTTCTTAGTTAGACTAAACTCCCAACGACGTCAGTGCTGCTGGTTGCTTAGGTGATCATTAATGAGATATAGAACCTCTCGGTTCTTCTTCGAGTGCTTGCTCATATCGATTCCAGTTAGGTGTGTGCGCGCCGCGTGCACATTCGTCGGAAGATTTTTACCCTAGCAACACTCGGTGGGTCGGCTGGGCGCCCCCTGGAGTGGCGCCGCTATGGCACCAGATATATACCCCTGCCGACCCATCCGCCCCTCAGTTCCTTCTTACCGCCCGTTTCGGTCGTTGGAACAGTGGAGCGCGGCTTAGCTGACCTCCACTTCCCTAGCTACTCGTAGTTCTCTCGTTCCTTGTTGTGTATATAGTTAAAAACTTTTAATATAATTCACTTTAGTTTATTACTTTATAGTATATTTAGTATAATATTAGTTAAGAGGGGTTTGGGGAATAGCCCCTTCCCCGCACCCGGTGCCGGGGCCCATGCCCGGTTCACCAGGTTTCAAAACCGTGCTTGGCCTGCCGCAGGTCGATGCTGACAGGAGACCCACACGACTCCTGTCTGAAGTGCCTCGGGGAGTCGCACCTGACAGCTAAGTGCCACATTTGCAAGGCTTTTAAGCCAAGAACAAAAAAGGAGCAGGACATTAGGCTAAAGCAGCTCCTCATGGAGGCGGCTCTCACGCCTCAGCCTTCAGCACCGAGCGCTGGTCAGTCTTCGAACAGAAGCACCTCCTTGGCACCGGACCACGCCGGTACGGCCAAGGCTCCTCGGCACCACCCGTCGATGGCACCGAGGCCGGCTCGACGTCGCTCCCTCTCCCCGAGGTCAAGAAAATCTAAGACTCCTGCTGCTTCCGTGCCACCTGCACCGCAGCCAGAGAGCTCATCCAAGTCGGACCGCCCGCGCCGACACCCGCCACGGCACCGACGACGTCTGCACCGCCGATTCCGGTCCCACAAGGGCCATCGAGTCTGGTGCCTGTCAGCTCCCCGGCTAGACCCGTGGTAGAGCTTAATATCCCATCCACGCCGGAGACATACTCAACAGCGAGGGATCTGATTTTGATGACAGAGTCGATGCTGCCTCCGCCCCCGGCACCGCCGGTGCGGGCGATACAGTCTATAGGCAAGCCGGCCTTGATTCGGCCACCCTCTGTTGGCACAGCAGACCGGCACCATTCTAGATCACGGTCCCGCAGATGTTCCAGGTCCCGACGGCGCTTCCGCGCCCATTGCCGCTCACTGTCCCGGCACCGTTGTCCTCTGCGGTACCAGTTGCACTCGCGCTCCAGTCAGCATCCCGGTCGCCGGCCCGATATTCTGGGCACCGCTCCAGGCACCGTGACTCCCGTAGCCGCTCCCGATGCCAAGCCTCGAGATCGCGGTCGACCTCCCGGCACCGTTCCGGTCGCAGGTCCCGATCTCGTTCCCGGTACCGGTATGCCTCCCGGTGGTGCCAAGTAGAGCTAGGCCTGCTAGAGATATGGACTCTGCTCAGGGCCTCTCCGCTCCTCCATGGCCTTCCAGCCACGCTTCAGAGTCGTCCCGCGCGGACAGCTATTATGCGCAGGACCGTGAGTTTGATGTGCCCACCGGGGTCTTCCAAGAGGACAGGCCCAGGACCTAGGCCCACACCTGTGGTCCTTCTGGACGCCTTGGGCGTACCACCAGGCCCAAGGGGCACCAGTAGTCCCGTCCCGCTCGGCACCATCAGAGCACCGGGTGCCAGAGGCGACAATCAGCCGTCCGCCTCTCGCTGGTACGGAGGAAGCTCCAGTCCACCCACCGGACTCCCCAGTCCCACTGGAGCAGGAGGTTGCTCAGGAGCAAGAGGCCACGCAGGACCCTCTCGTCCCAGGTGTCTCCTCTTCCTCTTCTCCCGACGAGGCGGTGGCAGGGACATCCTCCTCGGGCCCTCCTCCAATCGACCTGAGGGCCCACCAGGACCTCCTCAGGAGGGTAGCACTCAACATGAACCTCCAGGTAGAGGAGGTCCCAGAGGTGGAGGACCCGGTGGTGAGCATTCTGTCGGCTGATGCTCCCACCAGAGTGGCCCTACCGTTTATTCGTACCATCCAAGCCAATGCCGACACTATATGGCAATCGCCGGCCTCAATCCCACCTACGGCCAGGGGAGTCGAGCGTAAATATATGGTGCCCTCTAGGGGGTACGAGTATTTATATGTCCATCCTCCTCCCTGCTCACTGGTCGTTCAATCGGTTAATGAGAGGGAACGCCGTGGCCAGCAGGCGGCAGCCCCAAAATCGAAGGAGGCTAGGCGAAAGGACCTGCTCGGCCGTAAGGTGTACTCAGCGGGCACCTTACAGCTCTGGGTGGCGAATCAACAAGCCCTCCTCAGCCGCTATAATTACAAAACATGGGTGGAGGTGGGGAGATTTACGGAACTACTCCCTCAGGATTCCTGCCAGGAGTTCGCGGCCTTCTTGGAGGAAGGAAAAAAGGTGGCCAGAACTTCCCTCCAAGCCTCGCTCGATGCAGCCGACTCAGCAGCCAGGACTCTGGCCTCAGGTGTTGCTATGAGGCGTATCTCATGGCTTCACGTTTCCAACCTCCCACCCGAGTTGCAGTACACCATCCAGGATTTGCCGTTCGATGGTAAAGGCCTCTTCTCGGAGAAGACTGACCCTAGGCTGTAAAGCCTGAAAGACAATAGGGTCATAATGCGTTTGCTAGGCATGCACACGCCAGTGACCCAATGCAGACCCTTCTGCCCCCAACCTCCCCGTCCATATTTTGTGCCTAGAAACAGGCAGGACTTTGACAGGCGGCACGGCCGAGGTGGGCGTAGACACCAATCAGGACCCCAAAGGGCCAAAATCAAGGTCCCTCGAAACCACCAGCGGGACCAAAATCTAACTTTTGAAGGTGCGCCCGAGGACGGCGTACCAAGTACAGGCCAGGATCCTTCTCCTCCCTTCTCCAACCATCTCTCCTACTTCCTCCCGGCGTGGTCCCAGTTAACCTCGGACCTCTGGGTCCTACGCACGGTGGAATATGGATACCACCTCCAATTTGTATCAGCCCCACCCTCCCACCCCGTCCCTCTTCAGGGACCCCTCTCACGAGCAATTCCTCTTGCAAGAGGTGCGGTCGCTCCTCGCCATGGGAGCTATAGAGGAGGTGCCAAAGAATGAAAAGGGCAAGGGGTTTTACTCCCATTATTTCCTAATCCCCAAGTCGAAGGGTGGTCTCAGACCCATCCTAAACCTGCGAGGACTCAACCAGTTTATGGTAAAGTTGAAGTTCCGTATGGTATCCCTGGGGACCATTATCCCGTCCTTGGTTCCTGGAGATTGGTATGCCGCCCTCGATATGAAGGACACATATTTTCATATCACCATTTTTCCTCCGCACAGGAGGTACCTCCGTTTCGTAGCCGACCATCAGCACTTCCAGTTCACAGTCCTGCCCTTTGGCCTTTCCACAGCCCCAAGGGTATTCACGAAGTGCATGGCCGTGGTCGCTGCATATCTCCGCCGACGTCGGATACACGTGTTTCCGTATCTGGACGATTGGCTCCTCTGGGGGACCTCCGAGACACAAGTCGCCCAGCATGTGGGCATCGTCAGGGACCTATTCACTCGTCTAGGCCTGGTGATCAATATAGAGAAGTCCTCTCTGGTTCCCACACAGAGGTTAGACTTCATAGGAGCGACCCTAGACTCCAATCTCACCAGGGCCTGCTTACCACAGCCGCGGTTTCAAGCAATGGCAACAATCATCCGCGGTCTGCAGAATTTCCCAACGACCTCGGTTCGCACTTGTCTCGGTCTCTTGGGCCACATGGCGGCATGGATGTTCGTAACCAAGCACACCAGGCTCTGCCTCCGTCCGTTACAAACTTGGCTCAACTCGGTATACCGCCCGAGCAGGGACTCAATAGACACAATAGTCACCATTCCCCCGAGCACTCTAGGCTCTTTAGACTGCTGGCTGACTCCCTCCCTGGTGTGTGCAGGGCTACTGTTCCATCCGCCTCAGCCCTCAGTGTCCCTGACGACGGACGCGCCTTCTCTCGGCTGGGGCGCGCACCTCGGGAGCCTTCATACACAAGGCCTCTGGTCATCTCAGGAGCTGACACTTCACATAAATGTCTGAGAACTGAGAGCAGTCCGCCTAGCGTGCCAGGCGTTCCTGCAACATTTACAAGGCTGCAGTGTCTCAGTGTTTACGGACAACACAACGGCTATGTACTATATTAACAAACAGGGAGGAACTCGATCTTCCCCCCTTTGTCAGGAGACCATTAGACTCTGGGACTTTTGCATAGCCCACTCGATAGGCCTGGTAGCATCCTTTCTCCCAGGGGTCACAGCGGATCGACTGAACAGGAGGTCGACTAGATGATCATTCCCTTCTGGATGGTCGATACACCGGATGTTATTCATTTGGTTTTCCAAAGGTGGGGATTTCCCCACATAGACCTGTTTGTTTCCCGCGAGAACAGGAAATGCCAGATGTTCTGCTCCTTCCAAGGCCTCTCACCGGGGTCGATCTCAGACGCATTTCTGATGCCGTGAACAAACCGGCTGCTTTGTGCCTTCCCGCCATTCCCACTGGTTCACAAGGTCCTGCTGAAACTCTGCAGGGACAGAGCGCACCTAATCTTGATCGCTCCAGCGTGGCCCAGGCAGCACTGGTACACCACGCTACTCGATCTGTCACTAGCCAACCCGATTACCCTGCCACTCCACCCAGACCTCATAATGCAGGACCACGGCAGACTTCGCCACCCAGACCTGCAGGCCCTCCACCTCAAGGCGTGGCAACTGCATGGCTAAACCAGTCAGAGTTGCGTTGCTCTGCATCAGTATAGCAAGTACTCCTGGGTAGCAGGAAGCCTTCCACTCGGTCAACGTATCTGGCCAAGTGGAAGCGTTTCTCCTGCTGGTGCAGGTCACACAGTGTTACCCCCACTGAGGCCTCGATTCCAACCATTTTGGATTACCTCTGGTCTCTCAAACAGGAGGGCCTGACGGTATCTTCCTTGCGGGTGCACTTGGCGGCCATCTCTACCTTCCATCCAGGGGGGAGTGGCCGCTCCGTGTTCTCACACCCTATGGTCTCTAGATTTCTTAAGGGCCTGGAGCGCCTATACGCACAAGTACGACGCCCCGCCCCAACATGGGACCTCAACCTGGTTCTAACCAGACTTATGTCTCCCCCATTTGAGCCGTTGGCAACATGCTCGTTGCTATACCTGTCCTGGAAGACAGCTTTTCTCGTAGCCATTACATCGGCCAGGCGAGTCTCCGAGCTTCAGGCTCTCACGGTGCACCCACCGTATACTGTGTTCCACAAGGACAAGGTGCAATTACGTCCACACCCAGCATTCCTCCCTAAAGTGGTATCGGCATTCCATGTCAACCAGGATATCTTCCTTCCGGTCTTCTTCCTGAAGCTGCACTCATCACGATGGGAGCAACAATTGCACTCCCTGGACGTCCGTAGAGTGCTCGCATTTTATATCGAGCGGACAAAATCATTTCGTAAAATGCCCCAGCTCTTTGTCGCAGTGGCAGACCGAATTAAGGGTCTACCTGTCTCATCCCAGACGATCTCATCGTGGGTAACGGCATGTATCCGTACTTGTTACGACTTGGGTCGTGTACCCTCGAGCCACCTCACCGCACACTCTACCAGGGCTCAGGCTTCATCTGCCGCCTTCCTGGCTCGTGTACCTATCCAGGAGATATGTTGTGTGGCTTACCTGGTCTTCGGTCCACACCTTTGCTTCACATTATGCTCTGGTCCAACAGTCCAGAGATGATGCAGCCTTTGGCTCAGCAGTTTTGCACTCTGCGACATCTCACTCCGACCCCACCGCCTAGGTAAGGCTTGGGAATCACCTAATTGGAATCAATATGAGCAAGCACTCGAAGAAGAAAAGACGGTTACTCACTTTTGTAACTGTTGTTCTTCAAGATGTGTTGCTCATATCCATTCCAAACCCGCCCTCCTTCCCCACTGTCGGAGTAGCCGGCAAGAAGGTAGTCGGCAGGGATATATATCCGGTGCCATAGCGGCGCCACTCCAGGGAGCGCCCAGCCGACCCACCGAGTGTTGCTTGGGTAAAAATCTTCCGACGAACGTGCATGCGGCGCACGCACACCTAATTGGAATGGATATGAGCAACACATCTCGAAAAACAACAGTTACAAAGGTGAGTAACCGTCTTTTCTGTTGATGGCTCTAATTTGGCCATATTGGGAGGGTCAAAAATTTGTTCCAATCTGGTAGCATTTAGGATGTGGTTTTATGACACAAGGCTGCCTCATTTGTCCCCAAAAATCATAATGACCAATTTCAAATATACAGAAGCCTAAATTCTAGATTTCCTATGAACCACCTCTTATCTAGCCTGGAAAATTCCCATTTAATTGCAATTTTGGATTTGTCCAAGTTTGTCTGTGTGGGTCAAGATTCACATAATCCACCATCAGAAAGGATCAGAAAATTCAGATTATGCATTGAAACATCTCACGTAGCCTGGGTATATGCTGGAGAGAGGGATAACTAGTACACACACACACACACACACACACACACACACACACACACACACACATACACTGATTACTCTGTCTTATTGACAGTCAAGTTTTTAATGCCATCTGTACATTTCCTGATGGCTGATAATCCAGGTTGGGATATTAGTCCATTTCCTAACATGCAGGTGTCCAAATTCATAATCCACCTCCAGAATCAGCACTGACCGGACTCCTTCTTGGCAGACTGGGCAGAGAGATCAGAGTTCAAAGTGCTAGAGGGCGTGAACTCCCCTCTCATTTTTAAAGGCGATCCCTCCAGGACAGGGTTGAGGCATGCTGGCATCATTGTTGCATCAGCTATTCCTGTCCTGTGGATAAATGGAGAAGTGCCAATCACCTTTGAGCAGCCACTGTGTTCATTTAAATCGTAGAGTGGAAAATGGCTGTGAATACAGCTCTGTATTTAGTATATTGCTAGGGAAGTGACGAGCAGCCCAGAATGGGTGGGGATGGTCACGAGTAGACCATTGAGATGTGCCATGCCAGGCTGTCCACAGTGCCCTTGTGCCTTTCAGGAGTATGAGGCGAAACTGGCCCGGCTGAAGGCAGACTATGAAGCCGAGCAAGAGTCCCGCGCCCGACTTGAGGAGGACATCAATACCATGCGGACTTCCTACGACCGCAAGCTGTCCACTCTGGAGGAAAACCTCAGGAAGGTGGGAACGGGGAAGATTTAGAGAAGTGCTAGCTCTTGGGGGAACCATAGAGCAGGGAGGATGTAGACCGGGGGACTAGCAACTGCAGACAATAGAACTTTGCAGTTTGGGCCACAACAGCACTTAGCTTGAATGAAAGATTTGAACTGCAGAGATGACAGGTCCCATCATGCATTGCTGTACCTTAAGCCAATTGGCTTGGCACAAGCCACACTTCTATGCACAGTACAAGGGTGATAGTTTCAAACTTATCCACTCTATGTGAATTAGGTGTGCCCCTTCAATGCCTGGTGAGTAGCCAATATGGCCTGTCAACTAGGCAAAGTTTGGGGATTCCTGAGACAATTGTGACTTGCTGCCAGCCATCCTTATTTGTTTTGCAGTGCTGCCTAGGAGCCAGTTGAGCTAGTTACTGAACAAACACATACCAGAAAGATGGTCTGTGCCCCAAAGAGCTGATAATCCATAGTAGTTCTATTACCTGTGTTCTCAGTGGTTGGCTCAGGCATTTTCTAATACAAAATGGTGATTTTTCTTTGACCGTAAGCCCCCACCCTCAGAGACAGGCTGAGCATTCTCATGTGAACCTCCAAAGTTTTACCATCCATTGTGAAAACTACTGTATTCATGCAGGATGCTCTCTGGGTCTCCCATGGTTTTCCCAAACAGGGTGGGGTGGCAATTGGCAGCTGTTCTGCTCGCAGATGTGGTCGATGCAAATTTTGGGTGATATTTTCATAGAGTGATGCTCTAGTGGTGGAGAGCTTGTAGCTAAGACTTCTGGGTATTTTTTCTTGTATTCTCCAGATGCTGTCCTGAGGGTTGAAACTCTCCCTGACCAGGCACCTTTGTCTCCAGGCCCTGTTGTCGCCGTCACAGAAACAGAACAGGTGTCCACCAAGGTACCCATCAGCCAGTGCTCTTTATCAGACAAATGGAACAAATCTAGCTGCCTGTCCCCTGTGTCTGTGAGGTTCATGGATACTCAATAAAAGAGCGTATTTATCTACAGTGCAGCTGCTTCTGGGGTGGAATGTGGCAGCTGTTTAACAGTGCACAGCAACACTACTAGGGCAGGAAATGAAAAAGAATCCCACAGCCAATTGAAAATGCAAGGGGAAATTTAGCTTTCCCAATGCCAAAACTTCACTCCAAGCAGTACCATATCCTTAAGGGTAATGTGACAATTTCGGTGGCTTGTGCTGCAGGGGGAAGCAGCAAAATGACATTCCTTCCTCCTTGGTCCATGAGCAGCCCCAGAGTGGGACAGCTTCCTGCTTCATGTGTCACAGTACACATGCTGCATGTTTTCAGAACAGCTGTCTTTAGTTGCCTTTTGCCCTCAGGACACAGCAGAGCCTCAGATAGCCCAGTACGTCGGGAGTGTGACCAGAGAGAGTCCTGGAGCAGAAGTGGCCATTGCTGCTGAGGAACTTCCAGTGGCTGTGGACCAGCAGCAAGTGCTTGCCAGGTCAGTAACTGTGCCTCTGATCCAGCAGAGCGCCTTCTGTGCATTGCATGTGAGGTGCATGCATTAGTTTAAGATTGGCCTACCAACAGCCCCAAGAAAGGAAAGACTTCAGAGTTAGGCAGCATTTGATCTGGTATTGCATGTGAGGTGCATGGACAGAAACAACCAGACTATTGCACTGTATTATTATTATTAAGTTCGGACAGTGTGCTTAATGTGTACAAAACAGAAGATGATGTGTCTCCTGCTCCACAAGGAAGTTTCAGTCTTGTTCAAACATGAAGACCCAGCAGATCTGACATTAGATGTTGCGAAAATACAGAAATTATAACAGTGAAATACTGGGGAACAGGCCATTTGAAGAGATTGCAAATGGGACAGCAAGTGTTTTGCTTCTGGGTTACCAGATCAAATGCTGCCTAACTCTGAAGTCTTTCCTTTCTTGGGGCTGTTGGTAGGCCTGGCTTAAACTAATGCATTTCTATCTACTTGCTGTTTGGAACTGAACAGACCATGGAGACAACTCCTTTTTCAATCCCAGAGGGGGTTCCTCCAGGGCATTGGAGCCCCGGTGGTGGGGTGAGGTGTGGAGGAATCTTGCCTTGTTGCTGCCCATAGTGTAGCTCGACAAATGAGACTTTCCTCTTTAGGGCTGTCAGTCTGCTGTGATAAAACTCACCTTGAAAAATATGTTGGTTATTGTTACTGTAAAATATTTGCCCCAAAACAGTGAAAATGGAAATCAGCTGTTCTTGCAAGAACCACATCTGAACGAGAACTGGCAAATCGGTCCCTTCTGGCTTGGATCTGCTGTGGAATAAGGTTCAGAACCTTGAACCCAAAGTTGACCCTTGGAGTATGAAGAGCTTCAGATTCAAGGTTCAACTTTTGGCCCATCTTGAGTCCAAACTAGTGTGAAGATGGCACAGTTGTTACTCTACCCTGGAGAGGGCCTGACTGGACAGTCCCTTTAAGCAGAATGACTTTGAAACAATGTGGGACTTGCTGTCAGTTCCCACTAGTGGAGTTTCACTATATCCTGATTCACTCTTCGTGGGTTCCACTGTTTTTTGGGTCAATTGTGTGCCCTTATTTTAAACTCTCAAGTGCTGAATGCTGCTTCATTCTGAAAATGGCCTTGTGCTGTAACTGCTTCTCCAGAAGGTTTCCCAAGGGCTTCTCTGCTGCACATTTCTCTGTTGGGCATCTCTTAGGCTCAAACAGGCTATTAAAATATACAAGGCAGTGCACTTTGTAAATTATAAGCTATTTGGCTGTTAGGCTGCGTCAAGGCTGAATCCCCATTCTGCCACTCCGAGTGCAGGAAGTGGGGGCCCGCAAGGACTTTACAAATTAATACTTGCCACTCCAGGCTTGTATTAAATTCCCAAGGTTACAGCTTCTCTCTGACCTTGACTTGGTAAATGCTGCCACCACCCAAATGCAAAAAAACCCCTTTGAACCCAGGAAGGAGCACGTGGGAAATCCTCCCTGTGGGGTACCCTCAAGCCCTCCGGGGAAGAGCTGAGAAAGAAAACAAAGGAAATTAGCTGTTGCTACCAGGTAATCAAACAACATGTACAAACCTCTTAGGGACACACACAATCCAATCTTGTTCTTAAAAAGGTAAGTTTTATTAAAAACAAAAAGAAAGAAAATACATCTGCAACTTAGGCTTTTGCTAGATTTTAAAAGAGCAATTCAAAAAATTAAGCACCCAAAATAGCTTTCTTGGGGGTTCAGCTTAAAGGTTACAACAAAAGCAAACAAAAGCACCTGGGGTTAGCACAGAGGAGATCCACAAGCCAGAATAAAGAATAAACCAGATCGCATTCATCGAAATGTTCCCTATCCAAATGATTCCTTCTAGATATGGAAGCTAATTTTTCATACCTGGTTCAAAACTTACACAGCATTCCTGCTTATAGCATTGCCACTCTGCCCCTGCTTCTCTGGAGAACAACAGATGAAGGGAAAGTTTCTTTCCCATTTTAAAAAGTTCTAGCCTTCCCATTGGCTCTTTTGGTTGGGTGCCCACTCCTTTTCTTTTACCTGTGGGCTTGTTAACCCTTTACAGGTAAAGCAAGCAGAGAACAGCTACCAAGAGGGATTTTACAGCTAACTGGGTGGCTGGGTGTCTATCAAAGGGAGCTACGCCCCCCCTTCATTTATCACAGGCTGAGACAGCTCCAAAGAAATTATTCTGATTGATTGTGTCAAATCTCAACACTCCCTTGCAGAACTTAGTTTGCTTAACACACAAGAAAAGGAAACGCACTCCTACAATTACATTGTTAAACATCAAAGTTCTTTGCATATCAGGCAAGGCAGGGTTCCTTGGAGATGGCATTTTCAAAGCCTCCTTGAAAAGACTTTACAGCTCAGGATGTCTGCAGACTATCTGCTACTGTTTAGCAAAGCAGGATTCAATTGTGCATTAAACAAAAGCTGCTGAGGGCTAAATTGTTTCATATCAAACTCAAGCTATTGAGACAGGAGGTCCAGTGGAGCAGAAAGAGCCAGTTTCCTCTTGAGGAAACCTGAGTTCTTTAGGAATGGGTTTGCATGCTCTGATGGAAGAAAAGACAGTTAAGAGGATAGTATCATTGCAGGTCATGTCTACTCTGGCAGTCTCTCCTTATTGGCCCCCATTGGCCAGCCTCTGATATAGCAGCAGCAGTGCAAACCCCTGTGTAGAAAAAGTGCATGGCCGTAAGGTCCAGCTTACGCCAGGTTCAACCAGGATAAGCTCCACCAGTGTGAATAGTGACTCAGAGCAGTTTTACCCTCTCTACACCAATGCAATTACACGAGGGGCTGGCAACCAATGTCTGAAATCCTCAGCATAGGCAAGGGATTGTAGTAAAAATATTAACATTCCCAAGGGGGCGATCACCTTAAATGACCTGTTGGAGGGTTGTTAGGGGAACAGGTTTTTTTCCTCCTGTGCACAAAATATTCAGTAATTCAGTGCAGGTACATATTCCCTCATGATGCATGGACATCAATTTGTTGTGTGATTCACAGAAGGGCATTTGTCTTATCGTCATGGCAGACATTTCCCTGCCTTTCAGGGGCTTCGCTGTTGACCTGAGGTCAGCAAGAGACCAAGCCTTTGATGTGGCAGCCCCTGCATATGGAAATTGCTCCCTTTACTACATCTGCCTAAGCCCACCCACTGAAAATAGATTACAAATGATTTTGGGATGCTCTATATCCTAATGGCGGCCCCTGCTATATCAATCTTGGGGCTAAACAGCAGGTTTCAAAACAAAGAATAAGGATTAGGATGTTAATTTAAAAAAAATCTTTTACTTCATAAATACAGGGCCATAAATGTCAAGATTTCTAGATATACCTAATGGTGAATACATTCAGGATGTATGTAAAGATACATACACTGAGCTCATGCTTTGGTGAACATCACAACACAAAGTAAATCTTAAAACAGAAGCAGCAAAGAATCCTGTGGCACCTTATAGACTAACAGTGCCACAGGATTCTTTGCTGCTTCTACAGAACCAGACTAACACGGCTACCCCTCTGATACTTAAAACAGAGGCTCCCCATCGTCACTCACCTCTTAAATCAACAAATCTGAATACTCACTTCAACAGAAATCACTGTCTGTTTATTGTATCTTTTAAAATGTCTCTAGGCAGTTGCCATGGAAGTGTATTATTTGCATATGTGCAGATGTTCCTTTATGCTACAGATCTAAGAAATGTGTCCAACTCTTCCAGGCTGCACATGCTGGAACAACAGGTGGTTGGAGGAGAACAGGCCAAAAACAAGGACCTGAAGGAAAAGCACAAACATCGGAAAAAATATGCAGATGAACGGAAGAAGCAGCTGGTGGCAGCGCTGCAGAAAATTGATGAGGACAGCAGTGACTGGGTCTTGCTCAATGTCTATGACTCTATCCAAGAGGAGGTGCGAGCCAAGAGCAAGCTGCTGGAGAAGATGCAGAAGAAGGTAACCCCTAAGAAGCCATTAACTCTTCGTATAGAGCTAGGATCTGGGGAGCATCCATGAGATTACTCTTGGAGGTGCCCCTTACTCTTATCCCTCTTTCCCTCATCCGCCTTTCCTCCTTCACCTTCATCCTTTTGTTATAGTGATGAGACATTCCAGTCAGCATGACTCTGGCATCTCTGTGGCTCTCAGACTGATCCTAGTTAACTGACAAGACATGTTAGACACGGATTTTGATTATTTTAGCCCCTTGATAATCTTAAATATTAAATTATCCTCGCTCACATCAAAGCCTCATGATTTCTAAAAATAAGAATAAGATCTTTTGCTTGGGGGGAGCCCAAAATTGTCACTATGTTATTCCACCTCAACATAACACAAAGTAGAAGCTGTAAATCAAGTGGCCTACTTTTGATAGCTATATATGACATGCTTTGAGCCAGCCTGGATAGAACAACAGACAGGAGACCCAAATTCTCTACATGTTGACTCATGTGGGCAAATTGTTTCCCCATCTATAATGGAGAAGAAAGATTTTCACTCACCTTTCTAAAGATCTTTGAGAGGTGCAGGGGAAAGTGCTATCCAGGCGTTGTTGTTATGATTTGTACTGTTACTCACACATATCTATAACCTAGGCAGAGTGGGCAGAACTTGGGATCATTGAGAATGGTCATGGTGAGCTGTTGCCCATCTCCAGCTTTGTCTTGCTTTGACCTGCAAACTAATAAATTGGCTGTGTGCATGCGCGCCATGTGTGTGTGAGAGAGAGATTATTCTCTCTAGTGGCACAGCTTCTTACATTGTCACAGCTGAAGTGGGGGGGGCACATAGAATCATAGAATATCAGGGTTGGAAGGGACCTCAGGAGGTATCTAGTCCAACCCCCTGCTCAAAGCAGGACCAATCCCCAACTAAATCATCCCAGCCAGGGCTTTGTCAAGCCTGATTTTAAAAACCTCTAAGGAAGGAGATTCCACCACCTCCCTAGGTAACCCATTCCAGTGCTTCACCACCCTCCTAGTGAAAAAGTTTTTCCTAATATCCAACCTAAACCTCCCCCTCTGCAACTTGAGACCATTACTCCTTGTTCTGTCATCTGCTACCACTGAGAACAGTCTAGATCCATACTTTTTGGAACCCCCTTTCAGGTAGTTGAAAGCAGCTATCAAATCCCCCCTCATTCTTCTCTTCTGCAGACTAAACAATCCCAGTTCCCTCAGCCTCTCCTCATAAGTCATGTGCTCCAGCCCCCTAATCATTTTTGTTGCCCTCCGCTGGACTCTTTACAATTTTTCCACATCCTTCTTGTAGTGTGGGGCCCAAAACTGGACACAGTACTCCAGATGAGGCCTCACCAATGTCGAATAGAGGGGAATCATCACATCCCTCAATCTGCTGGCAATGCCCCTACTTATACAGCCCAAAATGCCGTTAGCCTTCTTGGCAACAAGGGCACACTGTTGACTCATATCCAGCTTCTTGTCCACCGTAACCCCTAGGTCCTTTTCTGCAGAACTTGCTGCCTAGCCATTTGGTCCCTAGTCTGTAGCAGTGCATGGGATTCTTCCGTCCTAAGTGCAGGACTCTGCACTTGTCCTTGTTGAACCTCATCATATTTCTTTTGGCCTAATCCTCTAATTTGTCTAGGTCCCTCTGTATCCTATCCCTAACCTCCAGCATATCTGCCACTCCTCTCAGTTTAGTGTCATCTGCAAACTTGCTGAGAGTACAGTCCATGCCATCCTTCAGATCATTAATGAAGACATTGAACAAAACCGGCCCCAGGACCGACCCTTTGGGCACTCCACTTGATACCAGCTGTCAACTAGATATGGAGCCATTGATCACTGTTGAGCCTGACGATCTAGCCAGCTTTCTATCCACCTTATAGTCCATTCATCCAGCCCATACTTCTTTAACTTGCTGGCAAGAATACTGTGGCAGACCGTATCAAAAGCTTTGCTAAAGTCAAGGAATAACACATCCACTGCTTTCCCCTCATCCACAGAGCCAGTTATCTCATCATAGAAGGCAATTAGGTTAGTCAGGCATGACTTGCCCTTGGTGAATCCATGCTGACTGTTCCTGATCTCTTTCCTCTCCTCTAAGAAGGGTGACCAGACAGCAAGTATGAAAAATCAGGATGGGGGTGGGGGGTAATAGGCGCCTATAGAAGAAAATACCCCAAATATCAGGACTGTCCCTATAAAATATATGGTCACCCTACCTCTAAGAGCTTCAGAATTGATTCCTTGAGGACCTGCTCCATGATTTTTCCAGGGACTGAGGTGAGGCTGACTGGCCTGTAGTTCCCCGGATCCTCCTTCTTCCCTTTTTTAAAGATGGGCACTACAGTAGCCTTTTTCCAGTCATCAGGGACCTCCCCCGATTGCCATGAGTTTTCAAAGATAATGGCCAATGGCTCTGCAATCACATCCGCCAACTCCTTTAGCACCCTTGGATGCAGCACATCTGGCCCCATGGACTTGTGCTCATCCAGCTTTTCTAAATAGGCCTGAACCACTTCTTTCTCCACAGAGGGCTGGTCACCTCCTCCCCATGCTGTGCTGCCAAGTGCAGCAGTCTGGGAGCTGACCTTGTTCGTGAAGACAGAGGCAAAAAAAGTCTTGAGTACATGAGCTTTTTCCTGTCACTAGGTTGCCTCCCTCATTCAGTAAGGGGCCCACACTTTCCTTGACTTTCTTCTTGTTGCTAACATACCTGAAGAAACCCTTCTTGTTCCTCTTAACATCTCTTGCTAACTGCAACTCCAAGTGTGATTTGGCCTTCCTGATTTCACACCTGCATGCCTGAGCAATATTTTTATACTCCTCGATCATTTGTCCAATCTTCCACTTCTTGTAAGCTTCTTTTTTGTGTTTAAGATCAGCAAGGATTTCACTGTTAAGCCAAGCTGGTCACCTGCCATATTTACTATTCTTTCTACATATCGGGATGTTTGTTCCTGCAATCTCAATAAGGATTCTTTAAAATACAGCCAGCTCTCCTGGACTCCTTTCCCCCTCATGTTATTCTCCCAGGGGATCCTGCTCATCAGCTCCCTGAGGGAGTCCAAGTCTGCTTTTCTGAAGTCCAGGGTCCATATTGTGCTGCTCTCCTTTTTTCCTTGTGTCAGGATCCTGAACTCGACCATCTCATGGTCACTGCCTCCCAAGTTCCCATCCACTTTTGCTTCCCCTACTAATTCTTCCCGGTTTGTGAGCAGCAGGTCTAGAAGAGCTCTGCCCCTAGTTGGTTCCTCCAGCAACTTGCACCAGGAAATTGTCCCCTACACTTTCCAAAAACTTCCTGAATTGTCTGTGCACCGCTGTATTGCTCTCCCAGCAGATATCAGGGTGATTGAAGTCTCCCACGAGAACCAGTGCCTGTGATCTAGTAACTTCAATTAGTTGCTGGAAGAAAGCCTCGTCCACCTCATCCCCCTGATCTGATGGTCTATAGCAGACTCCCACCACAACATCACCCTTGTTGCTCACACTTCTAAACTTAATCCAGAGACTCTCAGGTTTTTCTGCAGTTTCATACTGGAGCTCTGAGCAGTCATACTGCTCTCTTACATACAATGCAACTCCCCCACCTTTTCTGCCCTGCCTGTCCTTCCTGAACAGTTTATATCCATCTATGACAGTACTCCAGTCATGTGAGTTCTCCCACCAAGTCTCTGTTATTCCAATCACAATCATGCTTTTGATGCTGAAGGAATTAGGTATCTGTCTTCATTTGACTGTGGTTCATTATAGCTATGAATCAGAAGACATATAAGCAGTACGAATTGCACCCAAAAATACTTGTAAATGCAAAATTATGCCCATCAAAGTGAGGCCATTCAGAAAATCAGACCCTCTGACAACATGCAGCTTTAAAGATATAGTGCTTACCTACCAAAGGGCCTCCAAAACCACGTGTGCATACAGGGCCGCTGACAGCAATTCCAGGCCCCAGGGCAGAACAGCAATGGGCACGCATGCACAAGCAGTGCCCATGCGGACACGGTCCGCCTGACATTTGGGCGGTGCTGCGCCTGCGCTGGCTGGTGCTGCCGGCTGCGCTGCTGGGCATGCTCTTCCAGCATGGCCAGGGTTTCCACCTGCCTGCCTGGTAGGGTTGCCAACTGTCTAATCGCGCAAACTGAAAGACCCTTGCCTCGCCCCCTGCTCCTTCCCTGAGACAACGGCCCTGTCATGCCCCTTCTCCAAAGCCCCACCCCCTGCTTACTCTATCCCCCCTCCCTCTGTCGCTCACTCTCCCTCATCCTCACACACTTCCACCAGACTGGGGTTCAAGAGGGGGTGTGGGATGCAGGCTCTGGGAGGGAATTTGGGTACAGGGTGCAGACTATAGGCTGAGGCAAGGGGTTGGGGTGCAGGAGGAGATCAGGGGGTGAGCACTTACCTCGGGCGGCTCCCGAAAGTGACCAGCACAACCCTCTGGCAGCGGCTTCTAGGCAGGGGGCCCAAGGTCCATCTAGTCCAGTAACCTGTCTACAATAGGGGCCAGCACCAGATACTTCAGGGGAAGGGGCAGTAAACCCTGGTGTAGGCAGATGTGGGAGAATCTGCCCCTACAGGAATTCATCCTAATCCCTAATAGTTCGTCAGAGATTTGTTTGAAACTTGAAGCCTGAGGTTTTACATCTCTTCCCATTTTTTATTATATACTAGTGTAATTCTGAATATTCTTGACGTCCATATAAGTTCCAGCCCCTCACAGCAAAATTCAAAGTTATTTATTCCCACAACTTCATGTGGCAGTGAGTTCCACATTCTAATTGTACATTGTGTGAAGAAGCGTTTCCTTTTACCAGTTTTGAATTTGGCACCTTTCAGTTTCATTGAATGTCCTCTTGTTATTGGGTTATGAGACAGAGAGAATAGAAGTTCCCAATCCACTTTCTCTGAACCATTCATATACCGTATACTTAGATCATGCCCTCTCGTTATTAGTCTCCTCTCTAAAGCAAACAGTGCAAATCTTTTCAAACTCTCCTCACGTCTTTCTTCCCTCTTCATATCTTCCTCCTAATCATTCTTGTTGTGCCAGTCATCTAGAGTTCTCTCTGTTCTCATCACAATTAACCCTTTCCTTTTGGTGACCTAGCTGCGAGCTGCTGAGACCGAAATCAAAGACTTGCAGTCAGAGTTTGAGTTGGAGAAGATTGATTATCTTGCCACCATCCGCCGACAGGAGCGGGACTGCTTGCTCTTTCAGCAGCTTCTGGATCAGGTGCAGCCCCTCATACGGCGTGACTGTAACTATAGCAACCTAGATAAGATCAGATGCGAGTCCATCTGGGATGAGGACAGCGGCTGCTGGAAACTCCCAGAGCTTGTCATTCAAAAAACCAGTCTTCCCGCAGGTAAGAAAGGCATCTGCATTGTACTCCCCATCCACGCAGCTTATCTCAGCTCACTGGCATGGCCATGTGTATCGCGTTTGGATGGTATTTGCTTATAAAACCTTGGTTTGGCTCACAGGTACAGAATTAGCTGTAATCTTTCTGTGGGAGCCTGGATGATGATCTAGCTAGATGAGGACAAAGCATCTCTTATTGGGACTACCTGACTATTTATTTTGAACAGGATGTCATTGATTTGTGTGATAGTAGGGAATCTTGTGTTAAACCACACAACAGTATAACCCATATCTGATTAAATATCATAAGCATCTCTGGGCCTTTAGTGGAGTCTTGTTTGGTAACTGGTGCTTAACATAAAATTGTTGCCCTTCTCCCCATTCTTTTCCTTCAAGGACCTTGAAGCAGTTTATGAGATTAATGAATTAGGCTTCACAAACCCTCATCAGGTAGGTATTATTAGACTGGTTTTAAAAGGGGGTAAACTGAGGCACAGAAGGACATGACTTCCCAATGTGCCATAGTGAGTCTGTAGTAGAGTGAGGGAACCCAGGATGCCTGACCCCCAGTCCTGTGCTTTTTATTTCATTCCCTTCTCTGTATTAGCTGCCTTAGCCCAATAGATGAACCATTTTCCCTACAAGGTTGAAATATTCACTGCACAGACCTGCAGGCCCCACATGTAGTTGCACTGTGGTATGTAACCTTTCATTTAAATCAGCTTCTGTACCCAATGGCTGGAGGATAGCTACTGTGATGCCAATTTTTTAAAAAGGCTCCAGAGGTGATCCTGGAAATTACAGGCCAGTAAATCTAATTTCAGTATCGGGCAAATTGGCTGAAATGATAGTAAAGAACAGAATTATCAGACACATAGATTAACATAATCTGGTGAGAAAGAGTTAACATTTTTTTTGTAAAGGGAAATCATGCCTCCCCAATCTACTAGAATTCTTTGAGGGGGTCAATAAGCATGTGGACAAGGGTGATTCAGTGGATACAATGTACTTAGATGTTCAGAAACCCTTTGACAAGGTCCCTCACCAAAGGCTCTTAAGCAATGTAAGCTGTCATGGGATAAGAGGGAAGGGCCTCTCGTGGATAGGCCCCCCCAAATGCACAGTCCGTTTTGGTCAATTTAATGATCATAGAATTTTTTTAATCATAAATTTCATTATTTCAGCTATTTAACTCTGAAATTTCACAGTGTTGTAATTGTCGGGTTCCTGACCCAAAAAGGAGTTGTGGTGGGGTCACAAGGTTATTGTAGCGGTGATTGCGTTAGTGCTACCCTTACTTCTGCACTATTGCTGGTGGTGGCACTGCCTTCAGAGCTGGAGAGTGGAGGCTGCTGGCCAGGAGCCCAGCTCTAAAGGCAGAGCCACCGCCAGCAGCAGCACAGAAATAAGGATGGTATGGTATGGTGTTGCCACCCTTACTTCTGAACTGCTGCCTGCAGAGCTGGGCCCCTGGCCTGCAGCCCCCACTCTCTGGCTCCCCAGCTCTGAAGGCAGCGCAGAAGTAAAGGTGGCAATATCACAACCCCCCTACAATAACGTTGTGACCCCCTGCAATTCCCTCTTGGGTCAGGCCCCCCAATTTGGGAAATGCTGGTTTTCCCCATGAAATCTGTACAGTATAAAGTAAAAGCACAAAAGACTAGATTTCATCGGGGGGGGGGAGACCAGATTTCACTGTCCGTGACGTGTTTTTCATGGCCATGAATGTGGTAGGGCCCTACTAATGGATCAGTAACTGGTTAAAAGATAGAAAATAACGGGTAGGAATAAATGGTTAGTTTTCAGAATGGGGAGAGGTAAATAGTGGTGTCCCCCAGGGGTCAGTACTGGGATGAGTACTGTTCAACATATTCATAAATGATCTGGAAAAAGGGATAGACAGTGAGGTGGCAAAATTTGCAGATGATACAAAACTACTCAAGATAGTGAAATCCAAAGCAGACTGCAAAGAGTTACAAAGGGATCTCACAAAACTGCGTGACTGGGCAACAAAATGGCAGATGAAATTCAATGTTGATAAATGCAAAGCACATTGGAAAACATAATCCTAATTATACATATAAAATGATGGGGTCTAAATTAGCTGTTACAACTCAAGAAAGATCTTGGAGTCATTGTGGATAGTTCTCTGAAAACATCCACTCAATGTGCAGCGGCAGACAAAAAAGCTTAACAGAATGTTGGGGATCATTAGGAAAGGGATAGATAATAAGACAGAAAATATCATATGGCCTCTATATAAATCCATGGTACATCCACATCTTGAATACTGCATGCAGATCTGGTTGCGCCATCTCAAAAAAGATATATTGGAATTGGAAAAGGTACAGAAAAGGGCAACAAAAATGATTGAGGGTATGGAATAACTTCTGTATGAGGAGAGATTAATAAAACTGGGACTTCTCAGCTTGGAAAACTGACGACTAAAGGGGGATATGATAGAGGTCTATAAAATCATGACTGGTGTGGAGAAAGTAAATAAGGAAGTGTTATTTACTCTTTCTCATAACACAAGAACTAGAGGTCACCAAATGAAATTAATAGGCAGCAGGTTTAAAAGAAACAAAAGGAAGTATTTCTTCACACAAAGCACAGTTGATCTGTGGAACTCTTTACCAGAGGATGGTGTGAAGGCCAAGACTATAACAGGGTTCAAAAAAGAACTAGATAAATTAATGCAGGATAGGTCCCTCAATGGGTCTTAGCCAGGAAGCGCAGGGATGGTGTCCCTAGCCTCTGTTTGCCAGAAGCTGGAAGTGGACAACGGGATGGATCACTTGATGATTACCTGTTCTGTTCATTCCCTCTGAAGCACCTGGCATTGGCCACTGTCGGAAGACAGGATACTGGGACCCAGTATGGCCGTTCTTATGTTCTTATTGGTAGGTGCATAGCATGTGCCATCTATTGGATAAAAAGTGTAGTGTGAAGGTCCTTCTAGTCCCCGTATGGCTCAGTAAGCAGTGATCTGGGGTGTCTGTAAGGCAGCAGTGGGGAACAAGGAGGACAGTCAGGAAAATCTGGAACTGATTCAGTGCTGCTGGTCTTTTAAGTAATGCCTTTGTTCTCATAGCAGTTCCATCACTGCCACAGACTAAGCCAGCCAGGAAGAGCGCCTCAGGCGAGAACGGAGAGCTGCTGATGGTAAGCTGCACGTCTCCTCTGGGACCCTGAGGGAGCCTTCTGAGCTACACAGCTCTTCCTTCTGGAGGAAATAGGCAGAGGGCTGAGTGGCTCCAGAGGGACTCATACCCAGCCATCACTGGCATTAGAATAAGGGTGTGTGTAAAGCAGAGTAAATAGTGAAGCAGTGAGCTGGCCTCACAGTCCAGTGGCCAGTCAGGGGAGTGTAGGACTCAGGCCAGCAGGGGCTGGGAATGCTGGGAGTCCAGCCCCTGAAGAGGAGAGACAACCCGGCCAGAATGATAGACAACACAGAACCTAGAGCAGGTCCAAGACTAGAAGGATAGTGCATTGGCTGTTCTCTGTGGGGAGCTGGGCTCAAGGTCCAGTTGGCATCAGATTCTTACTCCTGGGGGAATTCTGCGCATCTGCGGACGCGCAGACTTCATCAGTCTCGCATAATTTTGTATTTTCCCGCATAAAAAACATTCTGCCCAAGAAGTGCTGCAGTTCCACCTTCTCCCCACCAGAGGCCGCTATGGTGCCAGAACAGCTGGCTGCGTTCATGCCGGCTGTTCTAGCGCCACAGCGGCCTCTGGTGGGGAAAAGGTGGAACTGCAGCACTTCTTAGGCAAAATGTTTTTTATGCAGAAAAATACAAAATTCTATGCTCAGTGCTGCAGAATTCCCCCCAGAATAGAGTTCATCACAGCACCTGCCCGCGGACGCAGGTTAGACAGAGTGGGGCACACAAGGCTGCTGGGGGGGTCACAGATTCTCGTTCAGAATGGCTAGTGGGGGGACAGATGGAAGCATGGGCTCAGGAGCTAGTGGGGTGACAGGGTTGAGCCTGGGGATGGGGGAGGGGCTCTGCAGAGACCCGTGGGGGCGAGAGGTGCAGGAATGCAGCAGATGTGCCTGACTGAATTGGGGAGGCTTGGGGTCAGCCAGGGTCTGCATGGGGGAGGCTTCCCAACACCCTAACAATCCCACCCCCAAAGAAAAACCTCCCACCCATACTCATCACCCTCCAGGGTCACTCCTAGGCTCCTTCCTTTTCCCTCAGCTCCTCTGTAATCCCTGACTCCTCCAAGCCTTTGCACTGCTTCTGACAGGTGCAAGAAATACAGTTCTGTATTGTCATTTAAATGAATTACACAATGTTCTGTATTCATATGCCTAGTAAGGAATCTATTTGTCAATAAAAAATTACCAGAATTTTTTTTGGTCTGTATTGTTACAGACATACTTGCTGACAGATATTTTGAAATAAATTACCAAAATAATTGTAACTGGCATGATTATATTGTGTTATTTTGACCAACAAAATATGCAGAATTTTGCAGAATTTTCAGATATTGTGTGCAGAATTTTTTATTTTGGGGCACAGAATTCCCCCAGGAGTAATCTTAGCTCCCCTTTGACAACAACAAAAACACTCCCTGCTTTGCTTGGCCTCTCTGCCCAGGGCACAGTGGCCTAGGACTAGGTTAGTTCAGCAAGTGTGGACGGAAGCTTATTCCCAAACTTCTATGGGGATTATGAATCCTGCCTCATGGCTCAATTGATTTCCCCCTCCCACCCATGCAAGACCTTAGTCAATGCGACCAATCCAATTGCTTGTAGTAGTTGCTGTAACCCCTACAGGTCCCCTTGGCAGGGCTTTTGGACAGTGGATTTGCATGGTTTGCAAACCTACTGGCCATGTACCAGCTGCAGCCTTGGAGAGAGTTGCCAGAAAGCCATTCAGTGCAGCACATAGAGAGTCCTGCACCCACTCCATCCAGTGTAGCAGAATTGCACCGGTATCATTACATTTTGGACTTTGCTTACAGGTATTGGGGATGGGGTGTGGCAGGATGTAGCCTGATGCCTGTCCAGATTATGCCCAAGAATGTGTATTCTGCAGTGTTACTGTTGCCCAGGTTGGATAATATGTTTGATCACTTCATATTATCTCTAAGTCTCTGGCCCTAGCTCATGGAATGGTGCTTGGCTGCTTTCGAGCTGGCGCTGAGGGGAGTGCTGCTCACAGCGTTTTGTGATCCCAGCAGGAAGAAGACCGCTACAAACTGATGCTGAACAGGAGTGACAGTGAGAATATTGCCAGTAACTATTTCCGGTCCAAGCGAGCCAGCCAGATCCTCAGTGCTGATCCTATGAAGAGTCTTGGTAAATATCCCAACATTCTCCTTTCCTTTCCTCCGTGTGCCGGTATCTCCTGCAGTGAGGGTTCCATTCCTGGCATGTTAGTCTAGAGGGATTTGTTGTTCCCCAGTCAAATAGCCTCTTTAATGGACAATGCAACCCATTCCTTTATTGGTGGTAATAGCCATTTTGCCCTCTGACAATGGTTCCCTAGAGTTGCTCTAGCAGACCAGATGTTGATAACCCTGCCAGTAGTGATTTGAATGATTTGCTTCCAGTGCTTGTAGCTTGGAGGTAATTCACATTCAACGTGTCACCCTGACCAACACTTGCTGTCTTTTGTCCCTCCATAGGGTTGCCACTCATCCCAGTTTTTCAGGGAATAAAGCACCATGGGCTGGATGTTCTGCAGAAGGAGCGGCCTTAGCCTGTGTGTCATTCAGTGGTGCTAGTGATTCCTTTTTAAATTTGCCATGGACTTAGTCCTTGGTGACAAGTGCCCTTGCTGTGTCTGACTCCATTTGTTTTAGGGATAGCTAAGCTCTGTAAATGTACAGCATGGGCCCATCTGTACAGCTTCTGTACAGCATTCAATAGGAGTCTCTTGCCGATCAGGCCCTTTGTTTTTTGGGTTTTGGTTTTGGTTGGTTGGTTTTAATTAATTTTGGAACAATGTACTGAGCTGCATAGCTCTGCGGCCATTTCTGAGCCAGCACACAGAAATAAATGCAGCTGTGGATGAACCGATAGATACAGAGTCTTTCCTCTTCAGGTCACTGGTTCCAAAGTAGATTAGGTACGTCTAACAAAAGATAACAACCCTGTGGTAGCCTGAGTGAAACAGATTTTTGTGGGGTTTCAGTCTAATTCCTGGTGAAGAGCTGTCTGCATAATAAAACCCACCACCACAGTTGGTGCTAATTGGCATCCTTGCTAGCAGAGACTGGATGGACTACACACACTCCCATCTTACCCTTAGGAATGTCTCATGAGGACAGGATTGAGGCACATTGATGAGGCAGCATGAAGAAATGTATCCAGTTACTACTACTTCCTATTACCCTTAGGCCTGGTCTACACTGGGGGGGGGGTCGATCTAAGGTACACATCTTCAGCTACGTGAATAGCATAGCTGAAGTCGAAGTACCTTAGCTCGAATTACTTACCCGTCCTCACGGCGCGGGATCAACGTCCGCGGCTCCCCCGTCGACTCCGCTACCGCCACTCGCTCCGGTGGAGTTCCGGAGTCGACGGGAGCGCGTTCGGGGTTCGATATATCACGTCTAGATGAGACGCGATATATCGAACTCCGAGAAATCGATTACTACCTGCCGATCCGGCGGGTAGTGAAGACGTACCCTTAGTCTCAGGTGTCTGTCATGCTGGCAGCTGGGCTCTTCAATTACAGAGAATAAGCAGAAAGCCAGAACAAAACAGAGACATAATCAACAATTCAACCAACTAAATGAGCTTTGCATTGTGCCATGAAAGTCATTAAACTCTGGCTGTGATGCACTTTCAAGGGGATGTGGGCATCAAATCCCAAATGTGGAGGCAGTCCACTGAGAAAGGTCAGCCACCAGGCATGGGGTGTTTCACTCTCCAGGACTCAGTTATTAGTATTTGACTAGATACATTGCATATTCAGAAAACCAACCAGTGAAACGGTCAACTCCAGTCTGGAAGTTCCTTAAAATGAGTAAATTAAATGCAAAACTATCTAAATTTCCTGATTGCCGTCAATAAAATTAATGGATAAGGTTTTAATGCAGCTGGGAACGTGGAAAAGCATTGCTGAGTCTTAACAGACCAAACATGTGGGTATGTCCTGTTCCTTTACTCTACAGCCCATCATAACTCCCCTCCTGTGCTGAGCACCCCCCTGAACAACAACACCTCCAGCATGGCACCAGTCTCTCCTTCACAGACTGTGGAGATGCCCCAGCCACGTCCTTTCCGCCTTGAGTCGCTTGACTTCACCACACCGTCCTCCAAAACAAAGCGCAAGAAGGGCAAAAACAGCTTCAGCAGTGACCCCTTCTGAGTGAACTGGCCTCAGGTGAATACGGATCCTTCTGATTGTAGTGGCCTTCATGGACTCCAGTCCCGTGGCCCCTGGTGGCAGTGTCTGCTCAGATTGCAGCAACCTACCTTGGCAGTTACCCTCTTAACGATATAGAATTTGGTGGCAGCAATCCTCTTATCACAGCGGCTTTTGACTTTCCTTTGAGTTTAGGGTCAGTGGAGACCAATGCTGCTTCCAGAGGTTTTGAAGTCTGTAGTGACAACTCCAGGTTCAAGCTGGGGCTGGCACATTCCTCCGTTACCTGCTTCCCTGCCACGTGTGTGCAGCCAGCACCATATATTTTGTCTTCCATTCTGGTCACTGCCATGCCCAGTCAAACCTCTGTACTTGGAGTAAAATCTTTAGTGATGTGAGGCAGTTCCTCAAAAAAAAAGCCTTAAAAT
This sequence comes from Mauremys reevesii, assembly GCF_016161935.1. Classification (NCBI taxonomy): domain Eukaryota; kingdom Metazoa; phylum Chordata; order Testudines; family Geoemydidae; genus Mauremys; species Mauremys reevesii. The sequence goes on from NC_052643.1 coordinate 2,540,642, forward strand.
CACTTTCTGTATTTCCCAATGCAAGTTTCCTAGACAGAACTTGTTTCCTTTTGGATGTCACAGCCACAACTTGAGCTCATGCCCCATACAGAATTCTCCTGTCTTATTCCTCATTGTAATAAGACAGTGAGAGGTTCTGGCAGCATCGCTACCATATCCCAGCCATTTCTGCTTTCTCTTTTCTTGAGAAAGAGTCTGAAACTGACATCATTTATGGGACACAAACTCAGTTCTCCAAGGAAATACGGTTTGCAAATTTATTCCCTGACTCCTAGATCAGATCAAATCGGAAACTGCAGTTCAGTGAGACAGTGGAAATGATTGCTCCTGTCCTTGTGTTCAAGATGTTAGTTTTGTAAACTATATGTTGACTGTTTATATTTTAGTCATTTATCTTATGTGCAGGACATCTGGTTAATGATCACAATACATTGCCTTTTAATGACAAACTCATATGACTGCTGTTATATTTACAGTTCATGTTCCTTTGCATTTTTGCCAGATGTTGCATACATTGGCCATTATCGCTGTAGCTGCAAAGCACTGGGTCGGGAGTGTCTTGCCCATCAGCTTTTGCTTCATAATCCGAAAGCCAGCATATTCTGCTGTTGATCAGCAAAAGACACTGCCTACCCTAGCTGTCTTAGAAGTGAGAGGTGACCCAAATGGCAGGGCATAGCTCGGAGAAGAGGAAAGGGACACATGCTGCAGCGTGGGTACCAGCAGTGGCAGTGGGAAGTAAGCCCCTGGTGTTGGCAGATAGAGCACAGTTTACAGCCCTGCTAGGACATTAACAGTGTTGTCTGCTCTCATGATTTTATTGTAAATTTTGCACTATCTGGTGCTTTCCATAAAGCTCCTAGAGTCATGTGATTACATGGGGGAGACGGCTTTATTTTAACACGTAAGTTTCTAACCTTTGCAGTGGCAGCATTATTGCTAAACCCAGATGTTCAAAAATCATGTGATTGGCTTTCATAGCAGATTTTGTAAAAATAATAGATTGTGTTCTTTTTATTGGCTTTCTGCTTTCTGACCCTTTAGGGTCCACTGGGGTCACATTATGAAGCTTTCTCCACAGCCATGAGGGATAGAAACTTACTTTTAAGAATGAATGCTGAAATCATCACATAGCCACTTGACTCCAGGAGCTGGGGCTTTAAGGAAAACAGTAATTGTCATGAGACTTGTGACAAAATCATGAGAGTTGGCAACACCGCCAGTAAAAACATGCCAATGGGATTCCTGAAGGGCGGGGCTGCAGAAGACAGGGACCCAAAGTTATTTGTTTTTAATGTCATGCTTGGGAGCGGCTACTGCGGTAAGCCTGGGCCATGCAGGAAACCAGGCAAGGACGGTGTGAGAGGAGGCGGCGCGCTGCGCAGGCGCAGCAGCAGCCACAGAACCCGGGTGCAGGGGCAGCCCGGCCTGGGCTACGACCGCTGCCATCCCTTTGATGGGCCGCAGGGGGCGCTGGCTCGGAGGCGGTTTTAGCGCGCATGGGCGGGGCTCAGGGCGCCCTCTGAGCAAGGGCTGCTGTGCGGGGCCCGCTGTGTGGAGGTGTCTGTCTCTGATTGGGCCCCGCTCTCGAGGAGGCGGGCCTTCAGATCTAGTCCTCGGGCCCCGAGAGGGAGGGAGGATGTGCCGGGTTCTCGATCGCTTCCGGGTCACGGATTGAGGCGGCTTTGCGTGTCCCGCCTCTACGGGCAAAGCGGGTCGGTGATTGGCAGCGTGGAGAGGATCGGTTCCGGGTGAGGCTGGCCCCCCAAGAGGAAGATGGAGGCAGCAGCCGCTCTCCCCTCAGGGCGGCTCCTGCTGCTGGTGTTAGTCGGGCTGGGCCTGGCCCAGGCGGACGGGGGGCCCCGCACCCTGGTGCTGCTGGAGAACGTCAACCTGCGGGACACGCACTCGCTCTTCCTCCGGAGCCTGGCGGGTGAGGGCGGCGGAGCGGAGCCCGGGTGGAGGGAGGGGAGAAGCGGGGGGGTCCCACGGGAAGGCGGGAGTCATGGTCTGGGGGAGGGCGACGGGGATGGGGGGAGCCTGGGTCCATCACGGCGCAGCCTCCCGGCCCCACTACGTCTCCCCGTGAGGGGTGCGCCTGCCTGGGGTGGCCGACGGGGTCGGAGTCCTCTCGCGTCTGGTTCTCTGCGGGTGCCACGCTGACCCTGCATCCTCCATACAGCGGCGGCGGGGCGTGGTCGCCAGGAAGTGCCACGTGTGTCAGTAAGGACGGGGGGGGGATGCTCTGTACCTGGGGTTGGTGCCTGTCTGTCTTCTGAAGAGCGTCACGTTTGTTAGACTCGCCTCTCCCGTTGTTAGCTGCAGCCCCTGCTGCCCAGATCTCACGAGAGCATTTGCCTCTTTCCTGTGCGTGTTTCCCCCTCTGGTGTTCACGTCATCCACAAATTTTATCACGGCTTGATTCACATCAAAGACGTGCATGGAAATGCTATTGAGAGCGCAGAGGTTCTTGTTTGTTTTTAATTTGGTTTGTCCAAAAAGTCCCCGTGTCCCCTGAACACTATGGATTAGATTGTAAGTACCAAGAAGTGTCACTGCTTGGAGACTGTCAGGAACAATTCTGCAGACAGTGCTCACTGGAGTACTGAGACAATAAGTGTATTGTGGAAGAGTAAAATTCTTGACTTAGATATTTATGTAGCAACTTAAAAAGTATTGAGGAGTCTGGTGGCACCTTAACATCTAACAAATTTATTTAGGAATAAGCTTTCATGGGTAAAAAACCCACTTCTTCAGATGGATTACACCTTAAAAGTATGGCAACTAGATGCTTAGATTGTAATGGGTAAGACTGAATTAAGTGCCTTCTTATCTCATTTTCTAGCATGATCTGTCTTACACTTTTTTTAAAATTAAAGTTGTGTCACAGTATTCATGGCTATGATCTTTGTTTTCTGGGTGCAGATAGAGGCTTTGACCTCACCTTCAGGACTGCTGATGACCCTGGCCTGTCCCTCATAAAATATGGAGAATTTCTGTATGACAACTTGATTATTTTCTCCCCATCTGTAGAAGGTAAGAGATCCCTTTGCATAAAGGAAAAGACTCAGAAATTAAGTTGTGTAATACTCTGAGGCCCTTGGAGAAGACACACTAGATCTGTAAAGTGCCTTGCAGATATTCGCTAACCTTCATAATACCCCTTTTGAGGCTGGTCTTTTACTGTTCCAGTTTTCCAGATGGGGAGGCAAGAGACTTACCCAGGGTGAAACAATGAGAGGTGTCAGAGCTAGGCCTCGTCCTGACTCCCAGCCTCCTGCTCAACCATGAGATTGCTTTTCCTAGGTTTGATAAAACTGATCAAAGTATTCTTCGGACTTGCTTCATTTTGACCGTGAGGTGGCTTTTGGGGCCTGTCCCTGAGATGTAGAATTACAGGTGTTATCTTCATTCATCATTGGGCAAACTGTGGCAGGAACTGTATGCATTTTAAGCAGTTAAATGGTCATAAGCCAGCTTCTAAAAAGGAGGGAGGGGGGCAGAAGCCTGTAGAACAAAGAATAAGCACACAAATATAGCTGATTGCTTTGGACCTGCAGTCACTGTTGGGTATCTATTTTCTGTAAACACTATTTCATTACCAGTGTTTGCTGTGATAGTAACTGTTATGTCTGTTAATAATTCTCAGACTACTTTATAATCCCTGTGGTATATCTAGAATTATGGTATTGTGATTCAGTAAAAAAAAAAAAAAAATGTATTGAATGTGTATTTTTGGAACAGTGCTTCCATAGATTAACAAATGCACTGTTCTAAAATTCTATAACTAAAAGATGGAATAACACTGTCATTATTTAAAATGCCTTGATTTTAAGTGTAGTAGTAGTCGGACACCGCCAATACCACACCGAGTAACCGAGACAGCCGACCAGTGAAATAACCCACTTCCTTCCCTGACGGACCAAGGGACGTACCCTACCCATGTACTTATCCGCTCCACCGATACTGACTTGGACTCCTTATTCATTCCATGGGTGGCGTAGCCGAGCCCACTTATCCACTGACACTTTAAAAACTTTTGCACCCCAATCTGGGTCTATGCCGGTTATGCGATATGTATGTATCTTTTTATCCTTGTAAACAATACCTGTAACCCCCCCATAACCCAAGCCTGACCCCAGATGTACAGTACCTTCCCTCTCAACCTGTGTATATTTCATTTCAGACATTCACTTTAATAAAAAAATTAAATTGTTCTAATTCACACCAAAATATCTGGATTCTCTCTTTACCCCTATTAACAGCCTGAATCAGACTTGATGAGGAATTATTAATAGCAACCTTTTTGAAATACATCCCTTCAGGAAAGTGAGAGATCAGGTGATATTGGTGTGATGAGAGAGCCAAGAAAGACCTTCCAAAAGGAACACTCACTTAGCAAGAGTGGAGAGCTAGCTGATTGTGTGTGAATTAAACTGAATAGTATAATCTGTAGCCCCAGGTTATAGCACACTTAACTTCAGGTGAGCCTCAGAGATAGTGTCAGGTAACTTAATTTTGAACATTACTACTAGGACTGTGATATTGGAATCAGATCCTTAGGAGAACTAACTACAGAGCTGTGCAAGAAGAAGCTATTGACTCATGATATGTAGGAACCCTTTTTAAACTGCTTCAGAGCTAAATTTTAGAGTGTGGCATACAGTGTCTTTCTCATGACTTGTTCTTAACCTCTGACTTACTCCACTTCTGTCCTTCTCTTGGTGTTCTGTTTTCTCTTTCACTTCCTTAATTAAGATATTGTAAAGTTTTGGCTGTACCTCTTTCAACTTGCAGAGATGCATGTTTCTCTAAATTCATTTGCTTTCTCTTAGATATATTGGTTATTGTTGCTATAGTGAAGTTTAATTAAATTTGATTTTATTAGAGAATGGAATGAGTGAGGTATTCCTCATTATTGTCCCAGGAATGCTTGCATTAGTGCCAGTTGTAATTCAACTTCTACAAGAAGGAATAATTAATATTTCCTCTTGTTGACAGATATCTCTCTCTCAATCTCAATGCAGAAGTCTCTCACTATCTTTAAAATGTAGAATTTCTACCTGCAAACAGATAAGAATTGTATCTTGGGGTTGGGTGAGGAAGAAGCAAATCAACTACATGTAACCCAGGGGTCGGCAACCTTTCAGAAGTGCTGTGCCGAGTCTTCATTTATTCACTCTAATTTAAGGTTTCGTGTGCCAGTAATACATTTTAATGTTTTTAGAGGGTCTCTTTCTATAAGTGTATAATATATAACTAAACTATTGTTGTATGCAAAGTAAATAAGGTTTTTAAAATGCTTAAGAAGCTTCATTTAAAATTAAATTAAAATGCAGAGCCCCCGGACTGGTGGCCAGGACCTGGGCAATGCAAGTGCCACTGAAAACCAGCTTGTGCGCCGCCTTCGGCACCTGTGCCATAGGTTACCTACCTCTGATGTAACCAAAAGAAAAGTATGTCTTTAAATGTGCCCAAACAAATAATAATAAAAAATTCATTGGCTATTTCTCTGCAACTGAGATTGAATGGCTAGATCTATGCCTTTTAAAGGCTGGATTTTATGGCTCTTTGCCTTCCTTCTGAAGGAATTAATCCTCCCTTAATCCAACCCTTTAATCTATGTTGGCCATAGGTGTATGTGGCTTCAGGATCCTGCTTAGGCACAGGAGGTGCCCATCACTCCAACACAGCTTCTTTATTAATTTGCCTCACCACCCTTGTATTTCCCTCTCCTCCCTTGCTCTGAAGCACTGGTAAAATAGTTCGGTGTCCACTTTTTGAATCACTAATGTCTGATGCATCTTTTCAGATTTTGGCGGAAACATCAATGTGGAGACAATTACTGCTTTCATCGACGGAGGCGGAAGTGTCCTTGTGGCTGCCAGTTCTGACATTGGTCAGTAAAATCTGCGTATCAAACAAATGGGCATAAATGTTGGCTTTTCATTTTATAGCTGCATAAGAGTTTGCTGGATATAGAGAGCACAGATCAGTCCTGTAGGGGAAGGTGTCTTCCTTGTCATGGGAGCTCTTAGAATTCTGGCTGCAACCTTTTTTAAAGGGGATTTTCAAAAGCTAAAACTATACAGCACTCTGTGCATTCAAAACATGCTACAAACCTTCATCCTCACAATGCTCCGAGGGAATTGGTGGTAAAGAAAAAGGAATGCCTTAATTTCACTTTCCAAAGAAAGTTGAGTTCAGCCAAGGGTTGTGTACTGAGTGCACCCAGCAGCCTGGTTAGCAGGACGCTAGCACATAAATCAGGGCTGTCCTTTGTTTTTATTTTGATTTTTAGTTGCTTTTGTGTCTTGTATGTACTGTTAATTGGGAATCCACTTCTCTGTCCTTTTAGGTGATCCTCTGCGAGAGCTGGGCAGTGAGTGTGGAATAGAGTTTGATGAGGAAAGGACAGCAGTCATTGACCATCACAACTATGATATCTCAGACCCAGGCCAGGTAAAAGTCCAGACACTGAATTCTTTGGATATGTCCAGGGCTTGAGGAAACTTGTCTTAGCTAGTACATAGCTTATGGGAAGGAATTTATTTTTTTTTAAGCATTTGGCTGTAAGGGCTGGAGACACATCTTGTCGTCTTCCTTTTTCTCTTCTTTCCCCTCCTATCCATGCTCATTCCAAAGACGTTTTAAGTAGCAGCTGTGAATCTTATTGAATGATATGCTGCTTTTATTATTGCTCTTATCTTTAATGTGAGATTGCAATTTATCATGCACCTTTGATCTATGCCTAGACAACTTCTAACATTCCAGTCACACTGAGCAGTTAAAAACACCACCTGGAATAGTCAGGGGTTCACTGTATTGGACCTCGAACCCCTCGGGGGTAGGAGATCAGAATTCCCCCTTTCTAGTGAAATATTTTATTTCCTTTTATTCATGATGGGTCAGGAGATAGAATATCATGCTTAGTAGCCAGACATATTAAAAAAGGTAAACTCTGGCTCAAGACACAAGGACAAAGAGAGATCAACATAGAAAACTCTGTGGAAGTTTATCGAATATATGTGAGATCTTGATTTTTCTGTCCTTGCTTGGTTCTGAAATATCTGTCTTTACAGGAGAGATACAAGATGTCCCAATAATGTTTGAGAGTTAAGAACATTGTAACATAGCTTTTCTGTAAACTATGTGGGGCGCACACAATCCCCGATGGATGGGGGAATCACCATAGCTTTGGGGTGCCTATGTAACTTATTAGCAGTGCAGATTTTGCAAACTTTCCTTTTCGACCATACCATCTTGTGCTCGCTATCAAACCAATCTTACAGAACGTATAGTAGGACTTGGAGATTCATAATTTGTAGCTAGATACGAGTTCTTCCCAGCCAGTAGATAGTTGAAGGCCTATCCAATATCACTGAAAGAATAACTCTCCTAACAGTGGTTTTCAACCTTTTTTCATTGCAGACCCCTTTGGAAATTTTAGACTCAGGTTGAAAACCACTGTTCTATGGTAATAACAGCCTTTCGTGCACCCCCTTAGACATAGTCTGAGGTTGAAAACCACTGCTCTATAGGTTCATGGGGCCTTTGATTTCACTGTGGTGCTGTTATTTAGACTCTCTTAATATGCTTAGTTTGGTATCTCTTCTAGTATGTTGTAATAGCTGAATATTTCCTGGTTTAAACAAAAAATTCTTTCAGTGGAAAAATGTAATTAAAACTCGGTACAGTAAGCACAGTAACTACCCCTCTGGATACACAACTGTCCCTCAGGGAGAATTCTTCTGAGTGACTATAAGTTACATCACCGTTTAATTAAGGCAGCTCCTGACAACATGCTGCAAAGCTGTAAGCTCGTTATTCCTTACTTAAGAACATCTTGTGTCCTAGAGCAAGGCCTTGCAGGCCAAGAGGAACCAAACTGCTCTAGGATGGGCTGTGTAAGTGTCACAGACTAAGGCTTTAGGCAGCAGCTGTCCCCCAGTATCTTCTGGCACTTTGGAATGCAGATTCTTCCATGTTGTACTTCAGGGGTAGGCAACCTATGGCACGCATGCCGAAGGCGGCACGCCAGCTGATTTTCAGTGGCACTCACGGTGCCCGAGTCCTGGCCACCAGTCTGGGGGGCTCTACATTTTAATTTAATTTTAAATTAAGCTTTTTAAACATTTTAAAAAACTTTATTTACTTTACATACAACAATAGTTTAGTTATATATTATAGACTTAGAAAGAGACCTTCTAAAAATGTTAAAATGTATTACTGTACATGAAACCTTAAATCAGAGTGAATAAATGAAGACTCGGCACAGCACTTCTGAAAGGTTGCCGATCCCTGTTGTGCTTTTTCTGATATGCTGAAATCCCTTCTATAGTGTTCACATCAGCTTGTGGCAGCAATCAGAACAAATAGGAACTAATAAACACATGTTCCTGCAAGAGATCTGCATCTGTCGCCCTGGGATTTACCTTCCTTCTGATTTAAGCTTCCTAATATGCAACTCACAAGAGAAAACCTGCTCTAGACTGTAACCAGCAGGGGCTGTTGTCTGTTCCCTGAGGGCTTCTGAGCATGTGCCTGGTTTCTTCTCCTGCTCTTACCTCCTCCATCCCCTTGCCCTGTATTACAATTCTTCTTCCTGTCAAGAGGCCAGGTGAGACTGTAGAGCCAATTAATGCTACTTCACAGTTCTGGAAGGGCAGCTGTAGAACCTGAGGTGCCGTGTGGTGCAGATCACTAGCCATAGAGTGGCAAGCAGACACACATGTTAACAAGTTGCCTGTGCATTAATGACATTGTTAGTAGCTTGTGAAAGCTCATCACAGGTCTCTTGTTTCCTCCCTGAAGCACACGCTCATTGTCGCAGACTCTGAAAATCTGCTGAAGGCTCCCACCATTGTGGGGAAAACTCCATTAAACCCTGTTCTCTTCCGAGGAGTTGGGTAAGTGAACCACGAGGCAAGGCTGGCAGTGGGGCTGTGACTGAGAACAAGAGGTCTCTGTTTGGATGGGTTTCTTGCCACTATCTTCCCTCCACATAGGTTATAAGCCTGGGGCTGGGGTAGGGACTATTATAAACAAAGGAAGATAGGTTGGTTTTTGGTTTCTTCAGTTGAGATGCAACAGGCATTTGGTCCTTTAACAGGATGGAATTGGGGGGAGGGCGGCTGAGGGCAGGCAAGAAAGGCGCAGACTTCATGCTGATTGGGTAATCAAAGGTAATCTCTCAATCTAGTTTTATAAACTTCTTTGAAACAAAACTTTTAATACAGTAACTCCTCACTTAAAGTCGTCCTGGTTAACGTTGTTTCGTTGCTGATCAATTAGGGAACATGCTCGTTTAAAGGTGTGCAATGCTCCCTTCTAACATTGTTTGGCAGCCGCTTGCTTTGTCTACTGCTTGTAGGAAGAGCAGCCCATTGCAGCTAGCTGGTGGGGGCTTGGAGCCAGGGTGGACTGGCAGCCCCCTATCAGCTCCACGCTCCCCTAAGTTCCCTGTGCAGCAGCTGCCTGCAATTCAGCTGTGTCCCTTCCCCCACTGCCATGTGCTGCTCCTGCCCTGTGCCTTGGAGCTGCTCCCCGAGACTCCTGCTTGCTATGCCAGGGGTTGGGATGGAGGGAAGGAAGAGGGGGGGCTAATGTCAGGGTGTCCCCCTTCCCCCGGCTCCTGCACCCTGCTTACCCCATCTTCCATAGAGCAGGGCTCAGGACAGAGGGAGCTTATAGCAGCTGTGGTGTCAGCAAGCTGATCTAATTAACAAGGCAGTGTACTTAAGGGAAATGTGCATATCTCCCTCCATTCTGAGGCACAGAGCGGGAACGTGACTTCCCCAAGATCACACAAGAAGGCTGTCACTGAGCCGGGATAGAACTCTGATCTCTTGAGTTCCTCCTCAGTGCTTTAGCCACATTCTTCCCACCCCCAAATTATCAGTAGGGTAGCAGGAGACCTCCTGTCAACTTGCCAAGAACTTCACATGATGAGTACATGAGCACTGAATGCAGCTCTGGTTGGCTGAGTGTGTATGATTCAATAATGGGCATATGTAGAGTCCAACAGAGTCCTTGAGATTTGGGACTCAGGTGCTGTTTATAGCTCTACCACATTTACTATGTGACTTCTGGCAAATTGGTGTTTCTCTCTCGGCCTCAGTTTCCATATCAGTAAAACCAGGATAATGCCTAAATCTTAGGAAGTTGTGAGGCTTAAGTCATTAATGTTTATAAAGTGCTATGAAGCCCTCTGCTGAAGGGTGCTAGAAAAGGACAAGATACTTTTACTCCAAGCTGAATGTTCTCGATGCTGTGTATTTACCAGTGTAAACGAGCCCCTCACACTAGGTCTACACTTCTCAGTGTCTATGTATTGTATGGCAGGAGTTTACAATCTGAAAGGTCCCATATAATGTGAACTAAATAGTTAATCTGCAGACTAAGTATTTTCAAAAAAGCCAAGGGGGGTTAGGCACCCAACTGTCATTGACAGTCAATTGGAGTTTAGGTATCTAACTCCCTTAAGCACTTTTGAAAAACTTCCCCTAAAATCCCATCTCTTGTTTTTGTATAGTGTGCTGAAAACACCAAATTCTTGGTAAGAGTCTCTTACCTGGAGATCTACAATGAAGACATAAGAGATTTGCTAGGAGCCGACACCAAGCAAAAGTTGGAGGTGAGGAGATCATAAAGTAATTATGACTAAATGAGGATATGCTTTAATTTGCTCTGACTGCTATCAGGCATGCCTAATAGAAATGCGGGAGAACCCAGCAGAAACTTTTTGCAGAAACTGAAACATGAAGCATTTGGGATGTGACAAAAACTGTTCTTATTATGTTTAGTGAGTTTTATCTACAGTCTGGTCCCATTCCCCCAAATCTCATACTTTCCTTTATTGTGTGAGACCCAGTTTGAATACACTCTTGTACATGAAAGTAGAGTGTGCTTCAAATCAATGTTGAAAGTTATCATCAATGTGTTTTTACCCTGACAAAAGGTTAGACTCAGCTGCTCTCCGCAATTGATTTCAAAGTTCTTTATTCTTGATGGTGGCTATTAGAATATGCAACTCACAAGACCAAACTTACTTCTGTTATTTTACGTAGGTATTTGAATTTAACTGAACACGTACAAAAGAATGCCTGTGACTGGTTCCTGCCACCTTTGGCATCAATTTAAAATGCAATACAAAAATAATTACAAAACCACACACACACACACTCTCTCTCTCTCTCTCTCTCTCTCATGGGATCTGAGCCCAGGCCCTGGAAGGGGTGTGTGCATGCATGCATGCATTGTCCTTTTTTAAAGGGGACGCTTTAGGTGGAGCCCTGGCCAGTAGCCACTGGACTTGACCAGAGCCATGGTGGAGTGGCAACTCCTGGTCCTGGGGTTAAAAAATAGCTCTGTAGAACTGACCTTATTATCATTTCACTCCACCAATTTTTGTGTGCAAACTTTACCAGCAGTGACATTTTCTTCCAGTTCATTGATAAAGATATTGAGTAGCATTGGACCAAGAACAGATCCCTGTGTGGAGCCCCACTAGAAAGGCTCCAATTGCGTGATGAGTCCCCATTTAGAAGAGCTTGTTGAGGTCTATCAATTAGCCAGTATGCATAAGGGCTGCAGGACTGGATCCAAGGTCCTAGCTTTGGGCTAGGAGGTGGGAATCTGCCTCAACTTTACAGGGAGACATGAAAGGAGTTAGGATGCTGAAAGTGGACACATGGAAAGAAGGGGTCAGGAGAGAGGATACACAAGATCATAGGGAAGGGGAAAGATGTAATGAAAACAGAGATGTAAGAATGAGAGGGATTGTGCAAACCCTTAAAGTGAGGCTGAATTGCCTCAACTGGGGCGCGCACCTCGGGAGCCTTCGTACACAAGGCCTCTGGTCATCTCAGGAGCTGACACTTCACATAAATGTCTGAGAACTGAGAGCAGTCCGCCTAGCGTGCCAGGCGTTCCTGCAACATTTACAAGGCTGCAGTGTCTCAGTGTTTATGGACAACACAACGGCCATGTACTATATTAATAAACAGGGAGGGACTCGATCTTCCCCCCTTTGTCAGGAGACCATCAGACTCTGGGACTTTTGCATAGCCCACTCGATAGGCCTGGTAGCGTCCTTTCTCCCGGGGGTTCGGAACACTCTGGCGGATCGACTGAGCAGGTCATTCCTCTGCCACGAGTGGTCGATACACCCGGATGTTATTCATTCGGTTTTCCAAAGGTGGGGATTTCCCCACATAGACCTGTTTGTTTCCCGCGAGAACAGGAAATGCCAGATGATTTTTGTGGGGTGAGACTCGTAAGTGATGAAGGTTTGGGATGGCAGTACTGTTCTCTGAAACACAACAAAGAAAGAGAAAAGGCGACACTTCGACTGTGCGCCTGTGTGGAGCTAGGAGACTCTCTGACATGGAAGGCCAAATCAAGGCTGCTCATGGCTCAGAAAGCTCTGCCATTCAGTAACTAGCTCAAAGAGAGGAGAAATTAGTCCCTGAGATTCTCTAGCCCGTGGTTATGAAAGGATTTGTCACAAGAATCCTTAGCATTCTAGGGCCTCTCTCGCTCACCTCTTTGGCTTTACAAAGAAGCAGCTTCTTCATTAAATAATTCTAAGTAAAGCAGAGGGAACAGAGCCGGGGGCAGGGGAGGGTCACCTGCGTGCCTCTCAGCAGGAGGAACAGTGCCAGGGACGAAGGGGTTCACCCACACGCACCCCACATGCAAGGGGAACTGAGCCGGGAGCGGGGGCAAGGGTCGCCCGTGCGCCCCTGAGGCAGGGGGAACAGAGCCGGGGTTGTGGGGGTCACCCACATGCCCCTAAGGCACCGGGAACAGGGACGCGCACACTCCAGAGCCAGGGGCGGGATCACTTTGTTGCCGGCACAAAGGCCTGAGGCGACAGCAACAGTGGTTCGTTGCCCGGAGTGCCTCGCTCCAATTAGACACACCAGGGTGGAGAAGCAAAAAAAGGTTTATTTTGAGATCTCAAAGCGCACGTGCTCGGAGACACAGACAGGTCTCAGATCAAGCACACCCCATACAAGCAGCTCTCTCTCTTTATACATGATTTTAGCTAAGCATGTCTATTACCCCCAATGCCCAGCTCCCCCCTTCCCCCCCCCTCTTCTTCCCTCCCTTCTAGTTCCCATACAGCAAGCACATTATAAAGCAGCAATTATATTGAGCTGGTTAAATCATACTTGGCAAAAAAACATATTATCTCGTTAGTAACTTTTCTTGACCGGTCATTCTGTTTCACTCCCTTCAGCCAGGTGCAAGCAGGCTGTATAATTGCCTCCTGGTACTGATAACTAGTTGCCACACATTCCATTCTTTCCATCTAGCCTGTGGAGTTAATTAAAGTCTAAACATGGAAGCGGTTCGGACAAGCAGAGGCCTAATACAGGGAGCCTTCATTGGCACTGTCATTTTCCACCCTTCTGTCAACACTGGGCCATGCCTGGTGCCACCAACAATTCCCTCCTTTGAGAATACTCAACAAACCTTTGGCTGAGTGTTCTCATATACTGTGGACAAAACGTAATTGAGTTCTATGGAGCTGGGGCTGTCAATGAGAGGGTACATAGGGAGCTTCGGGGCACGGGGGGTACAAAGTTTACGGAAGAGCAGTTAGAGAGATTAAACTCTTGGGCAAAGCAAATCTTCAGGTTCTCATACGTATTTGACTCTAACTTGTTAGGGATTCCCCTCCATCCCGCATGTGCCTGGGGAGAAACGGGAGTTAACGAGAGGAGTGTTCCCATAGCAAAGAGTAACATTGTGGCAAACCCTAGGCCTGGATCCATACTGGGCAAGTGATCCTAAGGCCTAACAATTACAATTCCCCAAATACCCACAAAATTACTACTACTAATAACAAGCAGATTAAAAACAAAAGGGACCAAGCCCACAGGTTAGGCTGGCCCTGTCAAAATAAACACAGCCAACGCTCAGAGTGTTCACGGGGAGTGCGCTGTAACTGTCCAAAGGGGTCACAGGGCATTCCCAGCAGGCCTTACTGTCGCCTGAATAACAGCTTAAGTCCCAGATCGTCATTGGCAGTCTTCTCCGCAGGTTGGACGGTCCACCGTTCAGGAGCTGGCACTGCTTTCAGACGGGAGTAGTGGATCCAGTTCTTGTATCCCTCGACCTTTGCTGCTGTGTGGGTGATCAGCAGGACGGTGTGAGGTCCCTTCCACTTCTCTTGGAGAGGCTCGTCCTTCCAGGTACGAACGAGAACGGAGTCACCAGGCTGCAGGGAGTGGACAGGGGCATCCAGCGGGAGAGGCTGCAAATCTTTGGTATACCTGTGGAGAGAACAGAGAACAGCAGACAGAGAGCACATGTACTGAGATAAGAAACCGCAGCCTACCTCCCACTCCCCTAACAGAACCGGTGTACCATTCATAGGCCATGCCCTCCCAAACATAATCTCGAAGGGACTAAGCCCTAACCTGCCCTTTGGGAGAGCATGAACTCGGAGCAAAACAAGGGGTAAGGTATCAGGCCACCGAAGAGAAGCCTCTTGGCAGACCTTTGAGAGATGCCGCTTGAGTGTCTGATGTAGTTTCTGTAGTACTGGCCGTATTAGGCTTTTAGGTAGGAGGATTTTTCCTTCTGTGGAGTGGAGCCATCCCTCCTTTTCCTGGAGCCCAAGGGAGTCGGCCAGATTCCTTTCTTCACAAGAGTACTGAGGGGCTGGGAGCTCACCCACTGATGGGATGAGGGCATGCACATGGGCCTCCTCAGCTTCCAATGGTTCCAGGGTGGCAGCCTGCTTGGCTTCCCTGTCGGCCCTGGCGTTGCCCTTGGCTACGTCCTGGTCTTCTCTTTGATGGGCTTTGCAGTGCACCACTGCTACCTCTGAGGGGAGCTGCACCGCTTCCAGAAGCCGGAGAATCTGTGTCCCATGCTTGACCGGGGACCCCTGAGCTGTAAGCATTCCTCTTTGCTTCCAGAGACCTGCATGAGCATGTAGCACTCCAAAGGCATATCTGGAATCAGTAAAAATGTTAACTCTTTCCTTTTGACAGTTCGAGTGCACGGGTTAAAGCTACCAATTCAGCCAGCTGGGCTGACGTTCCGGCAGGCAAACTTTCCGCTTCCACAGTCTCATGGAGAGTTACAACAGCATAGCCCGCCCTCCTTTGCCCATCTGTAACAAGGCTGCTGCCGTCAGTGTACCACTCATACTCTGCATTGGGGAGTGGCTGATCTTTTAAGTCTGGACGGCTGGAGTACTGGGCATCTATGATTTCTAAACAGTCATGTTCCTGCTCCTCTGTCTCTGGCAACATAGTGGCTGGGTTGAGGGAGGGGCAGGTCTGCAGGGTAACTTCAGGATTTTCTAGGAGTTTAGCCTGGTACCGAGCTACCCGAGCCTGCGTGAGCCAGAGACCACCCTTAGTGTCCAGCAGGGCTTGAACCATATGAGGGGTATACACCTGCACAGTCCCCCCCAAAGTCAGTTTCTCTGCTTCACCAAGCACTAGGGCAGTTGCCGCGACAGCTCGCAAGCAAGCTGGCCACCCCTTGGCAACTTGATCCAGTTGTTTAGAGAAATATGCCACAGGACGTTTCCAAGTGCCTAATAATTGAGTAAGCACCCCTAGAGCCACTCCCTTCCTTTCATGCACATACAGTTGAAACGGCTTAAAGATGTCTGGCAGACCGAGTGCCGGGGCTTTCATTAGCTTTCGCTTTAACACTTTAAATGCCTTGTCAGCTTCTGAGGACCAGTGAAAGGGGTCGTGATCCATTCCCTTAACACATTCATACAAGGGCTTAGCCCACAGTCCAAACTCTGGGATCCATATTCTGCAAAAGCCTGCCATGCCCAGAAAAGCCCTGAGCTGTTTACGATTGCTTGGGACAGGAATTTGACAGATTGCTTCCTTCCTCTCATTTGAAAGCTGTCTCTCCCCCTGTCTTATGTGAAATCCTAAGTACTGTACTTCTGAGAGGGCAATCTGAGCCTTGCTCCGAGCTACCCGGTATCCTCAGAGCCCAACAAAGTTCAGGAGGCTCACAGTGGCGTGGAGGCAAGGGGTTAATCCCACAGCCCCAATTAACAGGTCGTCCACATACTGCAAGAGGAGGATCCCGTCCGGAGTATTCCACTCCTCCAAGTCTTTGGCCAGAGCCTGGCCGAAAAGCGTAGGGGAGTTCTTAAATCCCTGAGCTAAAACAGTCCAGCAAAGCTGCTTTTTAACCCTTCGGTCGTCTTCCCACTCGAAGGAGAAAATCTCCTGAGATTGTGTGTCGACCGGAATTGTGAAGAAAGCATCTTTCAGGTCTAGGACCGAAAAGTGGGTGTACTGCCCTCCTATAGATGCCAACAGTGTATACGGGTTTGGAACAAGGGGTGCAGAGTCTTAACCCATTCATTAACTGCCCTCAGGTCCTGGACCAGCCGATAGGTGCCATTGGGCTTTCGAACAGGCAGGATGGGGGTGTTCCAGGCTGACTGGCATTCTCACAGTACCCCGTACTTCAGAAACTGATTTATAGTTTCCTGCAGCCCTTCTCTGGCCTCCCTCTTGATCGGATACTGCTTGATCCGCACCGGACCTTTCTGGCAGGAGCTGAACCTTAATGGGGGTGTGATGTGCTGCCTTTCCTGGGACCCCCGATGCCCATACTAAAGGAAAAACCTGGTCCTCCCACTGGCTCCACTCTGGGGCTTGCATGGCTGAGGGCTCAACTGCAAGAGTCATTATCCAGGCATTCTCTGGGGGCAAGGTGAGAGTGATTTCATCTTGGGTGAAGTGCAGGGTGGCACCTAAGCGACAAAGCAGATCCCGTCCCAGTAGAGGCGTTGGGCAGTCGGGGAGGTAAACCAGCTTGTGGGAGAGAATTTTGTCTCCCAAAGCACATTCTGCTGGGGCATACACTGGACATTTGATTCCTTTTCCTGTAGCGCCGACCACAGTGAGGGAATCTGCCACAGGCAGCTGAAGGGGTTGATTTACAGCGGTTCGAGCTGCTCCAGAGTCTACTAAAAAGTCTATTTCCGAATTTCCCACCCGCATTTTTACTCGGGGTTCCGGGGGCAGGATAGTCCGTCTCCCCTGACACCCCTAGTCTTGATTCTCTGCTGCCATCATAGGGGTATCTTCCCTCTCGGGGCACTCATTTTTCCAGTGTCCCTCCTTCCGGCATATGGCACACTGATTGCGTCCCAAACGCCTTTCCTGTGAGCCAGGGCGCCCACGTCCACGGCCTCTCATTCCCCGGCCCCTTCCACCACCTTCCTGAAACTTCCTCTTGTCACTGGCCTGTACTGCTGCAACCATCATGTTCACTTGCCTTTTTTCCTTCTCTCCCTCCCTGAGGCTGTAAACCTTGTTTGCAGTTTCCAAAATCTGTGCCACAGACATGCCCATCAAATCCTCCTTTTTCTGCAATTTCCTTTTAATGTCAGGGGCAGCACGGCTGGTAAAGATACCTTTTATAATTGCCTCAGTTGCTGCATTATCAGGGTCTGCGTTAGTGTTTTGCCGAATGGTATCCCGGATGCGCTGCAGAAAGCGACCGGACTTTCCTTAGGCTCCTGTATGAGCTCATAAGGTTTGGCCCAATTGTTATGGCGAACAGCTGAGCGTCGGAGTCCTAGCAAGAGCAGCTCCTTGTACACAGTGAGGCGGGTCTGACCATTAGGATTCCACCTAGGATCTGCTAGGGGGACCATATTGGCAGGAGTGGCAAAATTAGCCGGTTCCAGATCATGCCATAGGTGTGCTTCTACTCTTGCCTTAGCTATAACCTGATTCCTCTCCACTTCAGACAACAGGGTCCTCATAAGGATATTACAGTCATCCCAGTCAGGCTTGTGACTGGCAAAACATCCCTCAAAAACTGAAATAAACTTGCTGGGATTCGTGGAGAATTCCCCTGCCTGTGCCTTAAAGGCTGCTAGGTCCACTGGGTTAAAAGGCACATGTGAGTAAACTAGCATAGTAGTGGCCCGGCGCCCCTCCGCTCCCGGGCGGGCCACCACAGTCTCAGTAATCAACGGATAAAGTCCCACTGAAGGAGCAATCTCTGAAACCTGAGGCACCTGGTCTTTATACGGTGGGGGTGTAGGAGCTGAAGGGGACACCGACTCTGCCATTACAACCGGGGAGGGGTTCGGGGGACTAACAACAGTGACTGCCGAGCCTGTCGGAGTCAAATTACACTCTTGCAACAGATCTGACCTATCTCTCAACAACATAAACAACTGTGCATACATAAATTCATTCCACTTATTCATTCACTGACAAAACAAAGCTAATTGAAGGATCGTGTTGTAATTAAGTGATCCCTCCGGTGGCCACCTTTCCTGGCCCTCTAGCTGGTACTGAGGCCAGTCTACTGTACAGAATCTTTTCAGTTTACTTTTAGTCAATGGATCTTTTTCAAACACTTTCCAATTCATCAGAATGCATTCTAAGGGTGTACACCGTACCCTGCCTGTACTCTGTCCCTGCCCCATACCTATGGGAAGACACTGGGCATCCCCAGGTCTTAACAGGCAAACAAAAGGTTAACAGCACTGGACTGTTCCTACCTTATCCACGAGACCGGTTCCCCACCGTCGCCCGTAGCTGCTTCTCCACTATCTGAGCGCATTGCACCGTAGTGCCCTCCGGGGTCGACCACACCGCGTCTCCGCCGAGGCCCCCGATGAAGTCACCGGTGCGTGCTGGGCATCGGTCGTCGCCGCAATCCGTCGACCTCCAGGAGGGGTCCGGGCAAGGCTAAATTTAGCCTCAAGCCCACCCAGGGACGCCAAAACTGTTGCCGGCACAAAGGCCTGAGGCGACAGCAACAGTGGTTCGTTGCCCGGAGTGCCTCACTCCAATTAGACACACCAGGGTGGAGAAGCAAAAAAAGGTTTATTTTGAGATCTCAAAGCGCACGTGCTCGGAGACACAGACAGGTCTCAGATCAAGCACACCCCATACAAGCAGCTCTCTCTCTTTATACATGATTTTAGCTAAGCATGTCTATTACCCCCAATGCCCAGCTCCCCCTTTCCCCCCCCCCTCTTCTTCCCTCCCTTCTAGTTCCCATACAGCAAGCACATTATAAAGCAGCAATTATATTGAGCTGGTTAAATCATACTTGGCAAAAAAACATATTATCTCGTTAGTAACTTTTCTTGACCGGTCATTCTGTTTCACTCCCTTCAGCCAGGTGCAAGCAGGCTGTATAATTGCCTCCTGGTACTGATAACTAGTTGCCACACATTCCATTCTTTCCATCTAGCCTGTGGAGTTAATTAAAGTCTAAACATGGAAGCGGTTCGGACAAGCAGAGGCCTAATACAGGGAGCCTTCATTGGCACTGTCATTTTCCACCCTTCTGTCAACACTGGGCCATGCCTGGTGCCACCAACAACTTGCACTCCCTCAGGCAAGGGGTAAAGTGCTAGAGCGGGGAGGGTCGCCTCGCCCCCTCAGGCAGGGGGAACTGAGCCAGGGACAGTCGCATGAGCTCCCCTCAGGCAGGGGCAACCGAGCCGGGGGATTTCCCATGTGCCCCTCAGGCAGGGGCAACTGTCCCGGACTCACAGATCGTGCCCACTCATGGCCCCGTGCGGCCCTTCTCGGGGGTCCACTCTCTCTCGGGGTCAGGCCCCTCCACCTCCTGGAGCCACACCTCTCTGAGCCTTAGCACGTCTGTCTGCCGTGCGCCCCCTCAGGGAGTCCACGTGCTCTGGACCCCCTGGGCCTCTTCACCCCCGAAGGGGTTGATGCAACCCTGTTCTCTAGACCGGAGTGACTCTTAGCCAGCATAAAACAGGAGGGTTTATTGAGAGTTGAACACAGCACAGGAAACTCTCAGGGCCTCAGTCCTGGCCTCTCACAATAACAGCACATCCCAGTCTCCCTGCATCCAGGAGGGCTCTGCCTACTTCCCCTCACCAGCCCCAGCCCTGAGCCCCCCTGCTTCCCAGCTGGGCCTCCGATATCCCTGGCCTCAAGCCCCGCCTCTGTCCATTGTCTTCTCTCCAGTAAACAGGGTCATAAACAGGAAGGCCTGGGTCTCCTCTCCTCCCAGCTCTCCTCTGGCTGGAACCGGCTGGTCAGGTCACCGGGGTCCTCTCTCTGCAGCCCTTTGTCCTCCCACTGGCCAGAACCGGTTGTGTCTCCTGAGCTGGGGTCCCGAGTCCCTCTCCCGTCCTCTGTAACAACAAACTCCCTCTCCCCTCACCTCGTTAAACCAGTAACATCCAGGGACATTGAGTCCCACCCCCTGTGCATGCAAACCACTGGAAAACACAGAAACCCCAAGAAAACCCCCCACTTCGTCACAGCAACCAAGCCCGGGGGCTTCCCGTGCACCCCTCAGGCAGGGGGAACGGAGCCAGGGAGGGTCACCCACATGCCCTTGAGGCAGGGGCAACCAAGCCAGGGGGTTGCCCATGTGCCCCTCAGGCAGGGGGAACCGAGCAGAGGGGGTTGCCTGCGTGCCCCTGAGGGGGGGAACCGAGGCTGGGGGGTCTCATGCACACCCCTCAGACAGGGGAAACCGAGCCAAGGGGGTTGCCTGCACGCCCTTCAGTCAGTGGGAATGGAGCTATTGGGGTCACCCATGTTCCCCTCAGGCAAGGGTAACGGAGCCAGGGGGGTCACCCACACATCCCTCAGGCAGGGGAAACAGAGCTATTGGGGTCACCCATGCACCCTTCAGGCAGGGGGAACCGAGCCAGGAGCCTGTGAATTTGGCTGCATAGAGATAATCATGCAATTTCTTGGTCAGAGCCCACTTTAATGCTAAGAACTCTAGTTTGTGAACTGGCTAGTTCTTTCAATGATACTAGACTCTTACTAGCATAGGCAACTGGTCTCCATCCATCTGGATGTTCTTGGTAGAGGACTCCTCCAAGTCCTTCCATATTAGCATCATTGTGTAGTAGATATCTTCTTTTAATATTGCCAAAACTAATGCACCTAGTGCGTGCTACTTTATCTATTAACATCTGAAAAGCATTCTCACAATTCAGAGTTCACCAATCTCCAAAGGATTCACTGACTTGGTAGTAGTTGGCATCTGGATGCAGAGCCTGGCCTTTTCCTATGAGGAAATACCCCAATGGTGAGTTAATGTAAGGGTCAACAAAGGTCAGTAATTCCCTCTACAAATTGCCTATAATAATTGCAGAATCCCAAGAAAAAGATGGTTACTCACCTTTGTAACTGTTGTTCTTCGAGATGTGTTGCTCATATCCATTCCAATTAGGTGTGCACACGCCGCACGTTCGTCGGAAGATTTTTACCCTAGCAACACTTGGTGGTTCGGCTGGGGCGCCCCCTGGAGTGGCGCCGCTATGGCACCGGATATATACCCCTGCCGACCCATCCGCCCCTCAGTTCCTTCTTGCCGGCTACTCCGACAGTGGGGAAGGAGGGTGGGTTTGGAATGGATATGAGCAACACATCTCAAAGAACAACAGTTACAAAAGTGAGTAACCGTCTTTTCTTCTTCGAGTGCTTGCTCATATCGATTCCAATTAGGTGATTCCCAAGCCTTACCTAGGCGGTGGGGTCGGAGTGAGATGTTGCAGAATGCAAAACTGCTGAGCCAAAGGCTGCATCATCTCTGGACTGTTGGACCAGAGCATAATGTGAAGCAAAGGTGTGGACCGAAGACCAGGTAGCTGCACGACATATCTCCTGGATAGGTACACGAGCCAGGAAGGCGGCAGATGAAGCCTGAGGCCTGGTAGAGTGTGCGGTGAGGTGGCTCGAGGGTACATGAGCCAAGTCATAACAGATACACGCTGTTACCCATGATGAGATCCTCTGGGATGAGACAGGTAGACCCTTCATTCGGTCTGCCACTGCAACAAAGAGCTGGGACATTTTACGAAATGATTTTGTCCGCTTGATATAAAATGTGAGCGCTCTACGGACATCCAGGGAGTACAATTGTTGCTCCCGTTGTGATGAGTGCGGCTTCGGGAAGAAGACCGGAAGGAAGATATCCTGGTTGACATGGAATGCCGATACCACTTTAGGGAGGAATGCCGGGTGTGGTCGTAACTGCACCTTGTCCTTGTGGAACACAGTATACGGTGGGTGCACCGTTAGCGCACGAAGCTCGGAAACTCGTCTGGCCAATGTAATGGCTACGAGAAAAGCTGTCTTCCAGGACAGGTATAGAAAGGAGCATGTTGCCAACGGCTCAAATGGGGGAGACATATGTCTGGTTAGAACCAGGTTGAGGTCCCATGTTGGGGCAGGGCGTCGTACCTGTGGGTATAGGTGCTCCAGGCCCTTAAGAAATCTAGAGACCATAGGGTGTGAGAACATGGAGCGGCCACTCCACCCTGGATGGAAGGTAGAGATGGCCACCAAGTGCACCCGCAAGGAAGATACCGCCAGGCCCTCCTGTTTGAGAGACCAGAGGTAATCCAAGATGGTTGGGATCGAGGCCTCAGCGGGGGTAACACTGTGTGTCCCGCACCAAGAGGAGAAACACTTCCATTTGGCCAGATACGTTGACCGGGTGGAAGGCTTCCTGCTACCCAGGAGTACTTGCTGTACTGAGGCAGAGCAACGCAACTCTGACTGGTTTAGCCATGCAGCAGCCACGCCTTGAGGTGAAGGGCCTGCAGGTCTGGGTGGCGAAGTCTGCCGTGGTCCTGCGTTATGAGGTCTGGGTGGAGTGGCAGGGTAATCGGGTTGGCTAGTGACAGATCGAGTAGCGTGGTGTACCAGTGCTGCCTGGGCCACGCTGGAGCGATCAAGATTAGGTGCACTCTGTCCCTGCAGAGTTTTAGCAGGACCTTGTGAACCAGCGGGAACGGCGGGAAGGTATAAAGCAGCCGGTTCGTCCACGGCATCAGGAATGCATCCGAGATCGACCCTGGTGAGAGGCCTTGGAAGGAGCAGAACATCTGGCATTTCCTGTTCTCGCGGGAAGCAAACAGGTCTATGTGGGGAAATCCCCACCTCTGGAAAACCGAATGAATAACATCTGAGCATATCGACCACTCGTGGCAGAGGAATGACCTGCTCAGTCGATCCACCAGAGTGTTCCGAACCCCCGGGAGAAAGGACGCTACCAGGTCTATCGAGTGGGCTATACAAAAGTCCCAGAGTCTGATGGTCTCCTGACAAAGGGGAGAAGATCGAGTCCCTCCCTGTTTGTTTATATAGTACATGGCTGTTGTGTTGTCTGTAAACACTGAGACACCGCGGCCTTGTAAATGTTGCAGGAATGCCTGGCATGCTAGGTGGACTGCTCTCAGTTCTCAGACATTTATGTGCAGGGTCAGCTCCTGAGGTGACCAGAGGCCTTGCGTACGAAGGCTTCCGAGGTGCGCGCCCCAGCCGAGAGAAGACGCGTCCGTCATCAGGGACACTGAGGGCTGAGGCGGATGGAACGGTAGCCCTGCATACACCAGGGAGGGAGTCAGCCACCAGTTTAGAGAGCCTAGAGTGCTCGGGGGAATGGTGACTATTGTGTCTATTGAGTCCCTGCTCAGGCGGTATACCAAGTTGAGCCAAGTTTGTAACGGACAGAGGCGGAGCCTGGCATGCCTGGTTACGAACGTGCATGCAGCCATGTGACCCAAGAGACCGAGACAAGTGCGAACCGAGGTCGTCGGGAAATTTTGCAGACCGTGGATGATTGTTGCCATTGCTTGAAACCGCGGCTGTGGTAAGCAGGCCCTGGCGAGATTGGAGTCTAGGATCGCTTCTATGAAGTCTAACCTCTGTGTGGGAACCAGAGAGGACTTCTCTATATTGATCACCAGGCCTAGATGAGTGAATAGGTCCCTGACGATGCCCACATGCTGGGCGACTTGTGTCTCGGAGGTCCCCCAGAGGAGCCAATCGTCCAGATACGGAAACACGTGTATCCAACGTCGGCGGAGATATGCGGTGATCACGGCCATTCACTTTGTGAATACCCTTGGGGCTGTGGAAAGGCCGAAGGGCAGGACCGTGAACTGGAAGTGCTGATGGTTGGCTACGAAACGGAGGTACCTCCTGTCCGGAGGAAAAATGGTGATATGAAAATATGCGTCCTTCATATCGAGGGCGGCATACCAATCTCCAGGATCCAAGGATGGGATAATGGTCCCCAGGGATACCATACGGAACTTCAACTTTACCATAAACTGGTTGAGTCCTCGCAGGTCTAGGATGGGTCTGAGACCACCCTTCGACTTGGGGATTAGGAAATAACGGGAGTAAAAGCCCTTGCCCTTTTCATTCTTTGGCACCTCCTCTATAGCTCCCATGGTGAGGAGCGACCGCACCTCTTGCAAGAGGAATTGCTCGTGAGAGGGGTCCCTGAAGAGGGACGGGGTGGGAGGGTGGGGCTGAAACAAATTGGAGGTGGTATCCATATTCCACCGTGCGTAGGACCCAGAGGTCCGAGGTTAACTGGGACCACGCCGGGAGGAAGTAGGAGAGATGGTTGGAGAAGGGAGGAGAAGGATCCTGGCCTGTACTTGGTACGCTGTCCTCGGGCGCACCTTCAAAAGTTAGATTTTGGTCCCGCTGGTGGTTTCGAGGGACCTTGATTTTGGCCCTTTGGGGTCCTGACTGGTGTCTACACCCACCTCGACCGTGCCGCCTGTCAAAGTCCTGCCTGTTTCTAGGCACAAAATATGGACGGGGAGGTTGGGGGCGGAAGGGTCTGCATTGGGTCACTGGTGTGTGCATGCCTAGCGAACGTATTATGACCCTATTGTCTTTCAGGCTTTGCAGCCTAGGGTCAGTCTTCTCCGAGAAGAGGCCTTTACCATCGAACGGCAAGTCCTGGATGGTGTACTGCAACTCGGGTGGGAGGTTGGAAACGTGAAGCCATGAGATACGCCTCATGGCAACACCTGAGGCCAGAGTCCTGGCTGCTGAGTCGGCTGCATCGAGCGAGGCTTGGAGGGAAGTTCTGGCCACCTTTTTTCCTTCCTCCAAGAAGGCCGCGAACTCCTGGCGGGAATCCTGAGGGAGTAGTTCCGTAAATCTCCCCACCTCCACCCATGTTTTGTAATTATAGCGGCTGAGGAGGGCTTGTTGATTCGCCACCCAGAGCTGTAAGGCGCCCGCTGAATACACCTTACGGCCGAGCAGGTCCATTCGCCTAGCCTCCTTCGATTTTGGGGCTGCCGCCTGCTGGCCATGGCGTTCCCTCTCATTAACTGATTGAACGACCAGTGAGCAGGGAGGAGGATGGACATATAAATACTCGTACCCCTTAGAGGGCACCATATATTTACGCTCGACTCCCCTGGCCGTAGGTGGGATGGAGGCCGGCGATTGCCATATATTGTCTGCATTGGCTTGGATGGTACGAATGAACGGTAGGGCCACTCTGGTGGGAGCATCCGCCGACAGAATGCTCACCACCGGGTCCTCCACCTCTGGGACCTCCTCTCCCTGGAGGTTCATGTTGAGTGCTACCCTCCTGAGGAGGTCCTGGTGGGCCCTCAGGTCGATTGGAGGCGGGCCCGAGGAAGATGTCCCTGCCACCGCCTCATCTGGAGAAGAGGAAGAGGAGACACCTGGGACGAGAGGGTCCTGCGTGGCCTCTTGCTCCTGAGCAACCTCCTGCTCCAGTGGGACTGGGGAGTCCGGTGGGTGGACTGGAGCTTCCTCTGTACCAGCGGGAGGCGGATGGCTGATTGTCACCTCTGGCACCTGGTGCTCTGATGGTGCTGAGCGGGACGGAACTACTGGTGCCCCTTGGGCCTGGTGGTACGCCCAAGGCGTCCAGAAGGACCACAGGTGTGGGCCTAGGTCCTGGGCCTGTCCCTCTTGGAAGACCCCGGTGGGCACATCAGACTCACGGTCCTGTGCATAATAGCTGTCCGCGCGGGACGACTCTGAAGCATGCCTGGAAGGCCATGGAGGAGCGGAGAGGCTCTGAGCAGAGTCCATGTCTCTAGCAGGCCTAGCTCTACTTGGCACCAGATACCGGTACTGGGAGGCATACCGGTACCGGGAACGAGATCGGGACCTGCGACTGGAACGGTGCCGGGAGGTCGACCGCGATCTCGAGGCTCGGCATCGGGAGCGGCTACGGGAGTCACGGTGCCTGGAGCGGTGCCGAGAATATCGGGCCGGTGACCGGGATGCTGACTGGAGCAGCGAGTGCGACTGGTACCGCAGAGGAGAACGGTGCCGGGACTGCGAGCGGCGACGGGCGCGGAAGCGCCGTCGGGACCTGGAACGTCTGCGGGACCATGATCTAGAACGGTGCCGGTCTGCTGTGCCAACAGAGGGTGGCCGAATCAAGGCCGGCTTGCCTATAGACTGTATCGCCCGCACCAGCGGTGCCGGGGGCGGAGGCAGTATCGACTCTGTCATCAAAATCAGATCCCTCGCCGTTGAGAACGTCTCCGGCATGGACGGGATATTAAGCTCTACCACGGGTCTAGCCGGGGAGCTGACAGGCACCAGACTCGATGGCCCTTGTGGGACCGGAATTGACGGTGCAGACGTCGTCGGTGCCGTGGCGGGTGTCGGCGCCGGGCGGTCCGACTTGGATGAGCTCTCTGGCTGCGGTGCAGGTGGCACGGAAGCAGCAGGAGTCTTAGATTTTCTCGACCTCGGGGAGAGGGAGCGGCGTCGAGCCGGCCTCGGTGCCAGCGACGGGTGGTGCTGAGGAGCCTTGGCCGTACCGCTGCGGTCCGGTGCCAAGGAGGTGCTTCTGTTCGAAGAGTGACCAGTGCTCGGTGCTGAAGGCTGAGGCGTGAGAGCCGCCTCCATGAGGAGCTGCTTTAGCCTAATGTCCCGCTCCTTTTTTGTTCTTGGCTTAAAAGCCTTGCAAATGTGGCACTTAGCTGTCAGGTGCGACTCCCCGAGGCACTTCAGACAGGAGTCGTGTGGGTCTCCTGTCAGCATCGACCTGCGGCAGGCCAAGCACGGTTTTGAAACCTGGTGAACCGGGCATGGGCCCCGGCACCGGGTGCGGGGAAGGGGCTATTCCCCAAACCCCTCTTAACTAATATTATACTAAATATACTATAAAGTAATAAACTAAAGTGAATTATATAAAAAGTTTTTAACTATATACACAACAAGGAACGAGAGAACTACGAGTAGCTAGGGAAGTGGAGGTCAGCTAAGCCGCTCCACTGTTCCAACGACCGAAACGGGCGGTAAGAAGGAACTGAGGGGCAGATGGGTCGGCAGGGGTATATATCTGGTGCCATAGCGGCACCACTCCAGGGGGCGCCCAGCCGACCCACCGAGTGTTGCTAGGGTAAAAATCTTCCAACGAATGTGCACGCGGCGCGCACACACCTAACTGGAATCGATATGAGCAAGCACTCGAAGAAGAACCGAAAGGTTCTATATCTCATTAATGATCACCTAAGCAACCAGCAGCACTGACGTCATTGGGAGTTTAGTCTAACTAAGAAGCAAGTAGGAGGCTCAGGATTTGGCTCAATAGTTGGTCAGATCAGATTCGCTGAACCCCTTGCTGACAGGAGATTCCACACTAGAATGGCAGGGAGTGCTGAAAGCTAAGGCACTTCTACAATGCAAATTGACCCCAGTTGGGAACCCAGTTCCATCCCATCTCCAAAACAAAATGAAACAATGTTGGGAAACAGTGGTATTGTAACATAGTCTCCAACAACACAGGTTTTGTCTATGGTACAAGACCAAAGATTGAGGTGCGTGGGGAGAGGTGTACCAAGAAGGTCACACAGTACCCCCTTGCACTACAGTTGTGCTGAGGATTGTAAAAGTGGACAACCCCCAGCAGGAAGTAACTTGGGGGTCACGCTCCCTGGCTTACTTCTCTGATCAGCTGCTTCTCTGCCTCGACATCTGGCTGGGGTTCAGGTAGGAGAGCTGGCTTCACTTCCAGCTGAGCAGTCTCAGCAGGTAACAGACCTAAGGAAAGGAGAAAGATTACTCACACATACAACAGAGGACTGTCCACAGATCATTTGGCAACTAACCAACAGAAAGAGGCTAACAGATGATAGGGAATGTGTCAGCCTAGACCAGGGGTCTCAAACTCAAATGACCACGAGGGCCACATGAGGATTAGTACATTGGCCCGAGGGCTGCATTACTGACACCTCCCCCCAGCTGTCCTCGGCCCCGCCCCCACTCCACCCCTTCCATGAGGCCCCGCCTCTGCCTCACCTCTTCCCACCCCTTCCCTGCCTCCATTCCAACCCCTTCTCTGAAACCCCACTCCAACTCTGCCCCCTCCCTGCCCCCAGGGGGTGCAGGAGGGGCGTGGGGTGTGGCAGGGGCTCAGGGCAGTGGGTTGGGGTGTGGGGTGCAGGAGGGGTGAGGGGTGCGGCAGGGGGTCAGGGCAGGGGATCGGGGTGCAGGAGGGGTGCGGCAGGGGGCTCAGGGCAGTGGGTTGGGGTGCAGGAGGGGTGTGTCAGGGGGTCAGGGTGCAGGGTGCGGCAAGGGGCTCAGGGCAGGGGGTTCGACTGCAGGAGGGGCTCGGGGAGTGGGCTCTGGCCCAGCACGCACCAGGGGGGCAGGGCAGGCTCCTTGCCTGCCTGCCCTGCCCCCATGCTGCTCCGCTCCGGGAAGCGGCTGGAATGTGGGGGAGCAAGGGCCAGGAATGGGGAACTGCAGCCAATGGGGGCTGCTGGGGGCGGTGCCTGAAGCAACATCAACACACACCCCTGCGCCTCTCTTCCCCCACATTCCTTCCGCTTCCTGGAGCAGCGTGGGGGCAGGGCAGGCAGGCAGGGAGCCTACCCTGCCCCCGGTGCGCGTCGGGCCGGAGCCGCTCTAGCTAAACGCTGAGGGAGGGCGGGTGGGGCTGCGAGGACCTTGCGGGCTGCAGAAAATAACCTTGGGGCCGCATGCGGCCCATGGGCTGCATGTTTGAGACCTCTGGCCTAGACATTCCTTTAAATTGTGCTAATAGGATACAGTCCACCCTGATAGAGAATGCTCTGTGCTGGGGCTGCACCTGAGAGAAAGTCACTGCTGTGTGGAAGGACAGAGTTTTAAACAGCTTGGTTCCAGGTATGTAAAAGGCTGAAGATAATTCTAGTCTAGTCTAGATATTATTACTATTATTTTCCAGGATGTAACTGAGGGCTACAATGGTATGATCTTTGCCTGTGGCCAGACTGGCAGTGGGAAGTAGTTTACCGCGTAGGACACTCTAAACCCTTCAACACAGAAAGACATTGTTCCCTGGACACTGGATCACATTTCTGAGAGCAGTACAGGTCTGCAGTGATGTGAAAGGGTTATGGCAGTAAATGCAAGAGTGAGAGATGCTTGGAATACAGTGCTAATTGGAGTCTTCCTGTCCCTGGTTTTCATCTAGCTATTCACTCAGGGAGGGGGATCATTCTCACCCCCATTTTACAGATGAGGATATTGAGGCACACAAATGTTATGCAACTTGCCCTAGACAGAGAATTAGCATCAGAGCTGAGAACAGAACCTAAGAGTCTTGATGCCTAGTCCTCTGCTCTAACGGCTGGAGAATGCTGCCTCTTCACCCAAGCCTAAAGCTACGGGATGCAGGCAAGATGTCTGGTTAAATGGAGCAGTGATCTTGTGAACTTGTGCTTCTCAAGCTTCATAGCCCCTATGCAGCTCCCTTCCCTTCCCTTCCCTCAGAGAGAAAAGGCAGGAGTACCACTTAATGTGGCCACCTAACATAACCTCAGGCCCAGGAGGGGAGGATCAACAGTAGGGAGGCAAAGCGGGCATGGACATTGCCTGCTCTCTTGAAGGTTGGTTCTGGCTGGGGCAGGGGAAGGAAGAAAGGCCATAGAGTCTTAGCCCCTACATGAAAGGCTGCTCCTATCCAGGAGTATGGAGGATGGGTCCTAGAGGCTGCTCCCCTCCCTAAAGTCTCCCCCCATCTGAAAACAGACTGCTCCCATCCTACCCCTACCCCTCCCACCCAACTCAAAGGCCAAAGCTGCTGGTGTTGGGCTGAAGAGAGCCTTCCCCAATAGGCAGAAGGGAGGTTGGGGAGAAATGCCAATGTGCACTCTGTATATTTAAGGTGTAATTTTCTGGCCAATGATAAAGCAACTCTGGAGCAGTTCAAGGGCATCATACCTGACAAGTTATTTGTGTTCATCTGTTCAGCCAAAATGGCCTTCAGCTTCCTGATCTCCTCCTGATACTCCCTCAGCAGAGCATCTTTGGGATCCTCATTGATACGGGGCTTGTTCTTGATGTTCTTTGCCCGGTTGGCGTAGCGCAAAGTGCTGAGGCTCTCGTCGTAGTTGTTATCAGCAGGAGACAGGCAGGCCACCATGAGGGTCTTGGTGTTTCCTCCAAGGGAGTCCTGCAGCAACCGGGTCAGCTTTGAGTCTCGATAGGGGATGTGTTTGCACCTGCCATCTACCAGGGCTGAGATGACATTGCCCAGAGCTGAGAGAGAGGTTAATTTTGGTGGCTTCTTTGAGACGCTCCCCTGTGGCTCCGGTTTTGGACTGCCTCTCGCTTCCAGCCAGATCCACCAGGTTGAGTTTTGCAGCCCTCAGGTGATCCTGCCCTCTCTCATCTGCAAGAAAACAATGTGGGATTGGGTTCTTTTAAGAAGAAGCAACTTCACCAGACAAGGACCAGGCCTCTTGCCCTTAGGCATTACATATCAATTTGGGCCCTAGACTTCATATGCACATAGGCCCCGATTCAGAAGAGCACATATACTCATGCATAACTTCTAAGACAGGCTTGAGTCCCATTGAAATCATGTGCTTACCTATTTTGCTGAATCAGGGCCCTGGTTCCCAGAATACACAGCAAAACTTCTTGAACCGCTTTAGATTCTGATCCCGTGAGCACTCTCACCTCCCATAGGCTTCAATGGAAGATGAGGGTACACAGAATTTTGCAGAAGACACTCAGCACCGTGCAGGATTGAGACTCTTACCTTGTACAGGTTCTTTCATACAAACTATATCCCCCAGGATGTTTCATGGAGTTAAATGATCAATGCCAGGCAGTGAGAGAGAAGTTAAAGGGGTGGAGATAAGGGAGAATGGAAATGAGAGTCAAGAGTCAATGGGGTAGGAAATCAGCATGGCTGGAAGAAACACATGGGCAGTACAAGCAGCAGAGGATGTGAATGGCCAGAGAGGAGGATCTGTTCAAGTGGACTACCGGGAAAGGCTTGGGGGAACCAAGAAGCCTGGAAGCAATATTTAGTTCAATTTCCAGCCTACAGCTTCTCTCTAGGCCTGAATCAAAGCTGCCTCAGTGTATGGTGATGCTCATAGGGCTGCCTGTGGTGCACAGACACAGGAAGTGCCCCTCACCAGGGAAACAAGCACTATCAAGACGTCACCATGTGGGTTCCTGGCATCCCAAGGGGGGCTGCAAACACTCTCCAAGGTTCAAGTTTCACTGCTTAGAAGCTGGTGAAATGACTCAGCAGGAGGAGAGACGTGCACTGTCAAAGTCTGCTCCTCCTCAACGGACAATGGAAAGTATAAGCAGAAAACAAGAAAACTCCCCAGATTGGGATTCAGCCCAGTCCCTTGAGCCTGACCTTCCTAAAAGGATTCTGCCCCCTTTCCCTCCTAAGCAACCAATTTACAGCTCTCCCCCTGAGTACCACTGCATGAGGAAGCCAAGAGCTAAGCTGAAGTTAACACCTTGTTTACCAGGGACCAGGAAGTGACCCTCCCCTCTGTAACATTTCCTTCCTACCTTTCACCCCACAATAATGCTAAGTGTAATGGGCTCAGGAAGGAATTTCTCCCCCCACGCCCATGTATTCTGTATTTTTTTAATTTTTTTTTTTGGAGGGGAGGGATCACCTTCCTCTAAAGCTTCAGCAGCAATGTCCATAGCTAGAGGTGGGATAGTGGACAGGGTGGGCCAGGACTCTGAGGTGACTGTGACGTTGCACTCCATATGATTTTATGAAAATATGCTAATGAGTGTGAATATAATGTAGCTGGAATATGCTTCATGTAAAAGGTCTCTTGTAAGTATCATTACAAAGCTTATAATCTACTGAGTGTGGTCATCCAGTTTGTATAAATGTATCATTCTTGTATCTGAAACTAGAAATATGAAACATAACTCTGAGGTCCTATTGTAAGTATGCAAAGTGTGGGCCATTAATGGTGGTTTGGAATCTGATGGCTCCCATCAACTAGAACAATTGGTTGTAAATAGCTCTGCTTACTTGCAAGCCTTCCTGTGAGTCAGGCCAGGAACAATGAAGGCTTGGGGTCTCCCAAGACATGTGACCATGTCACCTGGTACTGGAATCAATCTTAAACCTGATGCTTTTCCATTTAGAAGGATGGCTGGGGACCCAAAGAGACAAAAGATTCCCGCCTTGTGCCAAAGCTATATAAGGGGGGTGGGACAGAACAAAGGGGCTGCAGTCATGAGAAATTCCTTAGCTACCACCTGAGCTGGAACAAGAACTGTACCAGGGGAAAGGATTGGGCCCAGACTAGAAAGGAGTCTAGTCTGTGAAAGAAGCTTATTGGAACATCTCTGAGTGTGAGATTTATCTGTAAGCAGTTTCTTAATGTCTTAGGCTTAGACTTCCGTGTTTTTGTTTTATTTTGTTTGGTAACTTACTTTGTTCTGTCTGTTATTACTTGGAACCACTTAAATCCTACTTTTTCTATTTAAAAGAATCACTTTTGCTTATAAATTAACCCAGAGTAAGTAAGTAATTCCTGGGGGAGCAAACAGCTGAGCATATCTCTCTATCAGTGTAATAGAGGGTGGACAATTTATGAGTTTACCCTGTATAAGCTTTATACAGAGTAAAATGGATTTAGGATCCCAATGGGAGCTTGATGTATGGGTGCTAGAGACAGAAGCACTTCTTAAGCTGTTTTCAGTTAAGTCTGCAGCTATTTGGAGGACTTGGTTCAGACCTGGGTCTGTGTTTGCAGGAGGCTAGTGTGTCTGGCTCAACAAGACAGCGTACTGAAGTCCCAAGCTGGCAGGGAAAACGGGCTCAGAGGAAGTCTCAGCACATCAGGTGGGGTCTCAAGGGGGAGTCTCTGTGACCGAACCTGTCACGGTGGCGAAATCAAGCAGGATCTGTGCACAGCTGATTGATTTGAAATGCTGGTAGTGATTTTAAGTGAGTTTTAAATGTGCTGTGCTGGCTGGTTATCAGTTTGTTATTTTCCGTTTGCTTATTTTGGGTAAGGGAAATAGGGACAGAAAAGTCGGCAAAAATAAGTAGAGTGAAGATCAAAAGAAGCTGAAACTGCACAAGTTTTTTGTTTTTTTTTTTCAGTAGAAACACTTTTTTTTTCAGTATTCACCCTTTTCGGTTACATGTGGACAGAGCTAAGCAGTATGACAGAGGACATGCACTCAGGCTGATTTGCATTCTCCTCACCACAGGAGTGGCTGCCCTTGCAGTGCCTTAGCTCCTGCTAACTCCTGGCAAAGCTGCTGTTACCCAGGGTTTTGCTTTGCAGTCTGAGTTAAAAACCAACTGAATAAATATTGTCCCAAATGAAGCCAGGAGAGGATGAGCCTGTGAACCAGCTGCTGCTCGCTCTGGCAAGAGCCCTAGCCCAGAGCTGCTCTGCTAGCACAGCCTTGCAAATACAGCTGGGGCAGTTGGTGGAGTTTTGCAGAGCCCCCTACACAAGGAGCCACCAAGCATACAGTAGCAGAAATGTCAGAGGATCTGGGCTGAGTTGTCCGAGCCCCCACATGATTTCGTTCCGTGGGTCGGAACGGGGACAGGCGACAGTCAGAATACAAGACGATCAAAATAAAACTTCGCTCTAGGCCAAGAGCTGGCATTTCCAGCTGGGTTTGCCTTCTAGTCTTTGGCTGTGAAAGCAGGTCGCTGCTCATTTCTAAAGGGCCTCGATCGACCTTTATAACTGTTCTGCTGAGCTTCCCACACGGTGAACCAAGGTTTAGTGCGCAGAGGCGCCTGCAGCATCCCTTCCTATGATGTGTGTGTGTGTATAGATGCCAGCCCTGCCAGGTATATTAGCTCATGTGGGTGGACACACCAAGTGTCGTTTCACATCGTTTTATGAAGTATAAAATAGGAGAAGGGAAGGGAACTCGTTCTCAGCTGTTCTCTCTCCCCTTCCCCTCCCCAGAGAAAGAACAAAGGTTAAGGGTCAGGTCCAGCAAGGCCTATCGATCCATTTCATCCAAAAGCGGTGTGGCGTCCCCAGCAATGGACATGGGCGTGCTCTCGATCATGGGGCTGGGAGATGGACGAGGGGTCAGCCTCTGCTTCTGTTTCCTCCGCTTGCCCAGAAAGTCTGAACACTGGGCACTGGGCAAGTCTCTGTTAATTAAGAAGCCCCTGAGCTGAGTGGGTCTCTCTCACTTAATCATTTCCCTGCCATTGTGGGGCCTCAGGCACTGGTGCAGCTCAGTCCCGTGTAATCTACACCTGTGGCATAGAACAGGCTAGTCTCCTGTGGGCTGTAATAATTTGGTGTAATTTCAGATGATGGGTTTAGTGTGCTGGTGCCAAGTGGTGTTGAGGGCCTGTGATGTACAGGTCAGAGTAGATGATCTGGTGATCTTTTCTGGCCTTAAACTCTAGGACTATCCTCTTGACTGAGAAAAGCTGCAAGCAGTTCCCTGCAGAACCTATCAGCTTTGCTGCCAGTCTGGCCAGGGGGATTTCTCTCCAATGTGAGCCACTCCTTCCCCATCCAGGGCGCGGGAATGCTGCCCACCCCTGCTAACTAGGGACTGAAGGATAAAGGTCAGGGTGAAAACCTGGCCCCAAAGACTTCAGTGGGCCAGAATTTCACCCCAGAACTCCAATGTGCTCGGATTCATTCGGGGTGTATTGAACCATTTGACTCTCAGCACCTCCATAAATTACCCCACTCTCGGGAGCATACAGAGCACTCTGAGCCAGAAGGAAGGTGTTTTTAAAGGTACGCATTTGTCTCTTTTTCAAGTAACTCACTAGGTGGAAAACAACTGTCTTAGTCCCTCCCTAAGCCCCATTCTGCCAGTCAGCATCTGAGGTGCTAGATAAGTAGCAAATGCTCATTCAATGAACTAAGGAAAATAAAACAAAAGGAGGGTGATTCTCCAGTGAATAAAAAGTAGGCTAGGAAGTCAGACTTTGCAAACTCTACCTATGGTAGATAATGTAGCCCCTATTATCACAGTATCTCAGCACCTCATGATTTTTCATGGATTCATTCTCACCACCATGAAGCTGAGCAGGGCTAGTATCCCACTGTACAGATGGGGAACTGTGGTCCAGAGAGACTAAATGACCTGTCCAAGGCCACATAAGAAGTCTGTGATGGAGCAGACAATTGAATCCAGGTCTCCCATGTGCCAGGTTACCACCCTAAGTGCTGGATCATCCTTCATTTCAAACATCCCTTTCCCTGCTATTCCCAGCCATCACAAACCCAGGTTTAAGAGTAAAACTGGCCACAAGCATGAGGCTGACAATGGAGTGCATCAAGGGTTCGACAGGGTCAGCACTACTGTGATGGCCCCATCAATATCTGCAAAATCTAAACTTTCATTTCAAAAAATTAGTCTCTAGCCATTAAGACTGTGAAGAAAACCTTCCAAATGTCAACAAAGCATAAACTGATGCACTCTGTGAAAGCTGAGTTCTCAGTTAGACAGACAGAAACAACAGCTCCAAGACGTTAACTGCCTATTCATCACAGTAGAGTGTTGACACTGAACCCTAATGATTATGACATAAAGCACTGCTAGCTATTTCATCACTGATCATTCTGGCAGAAACATCTGGCAGCTCAGGGATTGTGGGTGAAACTGGGGAAAATAGGTGGAGTTTGAATATAGTGCCACCCCTTCTGACTGTCCTTTCTGAGCCCTGGGGCAAATGGACTCTCTGAAGAGTGGGGGTTTGTAAGCAGCAACTGGCAATTAAAATTTAAGTAGTTGTTTTGGCTCCTGCCAGTAATTGTACCCAAGGAGCTTGTTTGTTTCAATCAATACAACTACTGAGTTAGTTTCCCTGGTGTAACAAGTCCCCAGACTCTTGCTAAAATGCCTGCAAGCAGGTTGGAAAGCCAGGCTGTCACTGTCTAATTCTCTTCTAGTCCATCAACTAATTCTGGCAGCAGAAGCATGAGACAAGTCTAAAACTTCTTCCCTCCCACCAAATCAAGGGGGAAAGCACCATTCCTTTGAAGGCTCAGAGAGGACTAATGCAGTGTTTCTAAAACTGGGGTCGCCGCTTGTGTAGGGAAAGCCCCTGGAGGGCCGGGCCAGTTTGTTTACCTGTCCCGTCCGCAGGTCCGGCCGATTGCGGCTCCCACTGGCCACGGTTTGCCGCTGCAGGCCAATGGGGGCTGCTGGAAGCGGCAGCCAGTAAGTCCCTCGGCCTGCGCCGCTTCCAGCAGCTCCCATTGGCCTGCAGCGGCGAACCGTGGCCAGTGGGAGCCGCAATCGGCCGGACCTGCGGACGGGACAGGTAAACAAACTGGCCCGCCCTCCAGGGGCTTTTCCTACACAAGCGCGACCCACTTTGAGAAACACTGGACTAATGGGAAGGGACCTGTGTATTTCATAAATCTGCAGCCACAGAATCTACTATTTGCTGCATATTTTCACTCTGGAATCTAAACGTGCATTAAAAAGTCTTTGTAGATCTCATGGTTGTGAAGGGAATCTTAAAAATATGAACTATAAGTCAGTGATGCTGTGTTTCTTCCCAAGACTGCAGACAGCTTGATCTTCCCCATTCATCTTAATGGGGGTCCAATCTGAAACCTAAAGATGACAGTTTAAATATCAACTTTGTTAACTATTTGACTGACGGTCATTTAAGTAGAAACATCCAGCTAATGTGCTTATTCCACAATCCCAAATTTGCTCCTACACCTCCCCAATTGCCCCAAACTCAGACTGTCCAATATACAGCTGCCAAAATATCATATTTCACCCTCCTCTCTCCTCCATCTTCTACTATGCTGCTCTGGATCGCCAATAACAAATCTTGAGGCATAAAAACTGAAAACATGAGCAAAGTGTAAAACAAATGTAATTTAATTTCAAAATAAATAGCAGAGGCCACTATACTGTTTGGATTATGACTGTCATGTTAAAGCCAGTAAAAACATCCAATCTCAAATGTAAATGAAACGGATGCAGAATTTCCAGTCTGCTGCACTATAGCACTGCAAAATCCAGAGACACTGAAACAGAATTTAGGCCCAGCTTGCCATGGAATGCAGGGGGCTTCCCTAATAAGTTAATTAAATGACAAGCCATTCTCACCCTGTTAGTTTGGGCTGCAAAAACAGAGGTACCACTTTTTGAAAGCCTCTAAACAAGACAAATAATTCCAACTTAGACTGCAACCCAAGCCCTATCTGGAACACGAGAGGAGAGTAAGCATTTACTTTTGATTCTTAGGCTAACGTCAGGATTTGAGGGTCCCATATTATAGAAGTTGGTGAAGCAGGATCTGGTTCAGCAAATCAAGGCACGGTTAACACCCACGTGATCAGCTAATTGGGTTATTCTGAGGGTCACTCCTCATTCCCCCATTTTCAGTAAATGTTTGGTGAGTAAATTCTCTATACATGGAAATGAGGGACTATCAGCAGCATCTGCAATTACAGTTGGAAGACATTGTGCAAATTTCCCATGAATGGAGAACAGATGAAGGAAATAAAACCAGACTATTAGCACTCAGCAGAGGCCAAGGACTGAATGGAGCATGGGAGACTGAACTCCTCTCTCACTCCTAAAGGTGGCCCTTCAGGTGTGTCAGGTTGAGACACACTGGCATGGTGATATCTAGGGGCAACTTGCCCTGTTTCTAGCCATACTTTATTGAGTAAAGAAAGTCCAGTGGCTAGAAGCCGAAGTCAGGAAAATCCAAACCGGAAATAAAATGCACATTTTTGGACAGTGAAAGTAATTCGCCACTGGATTAGACTACCTAGGATTCTCTTTCCTGGGATCTTTTAACTGAGATTAGGTATCTGTCTAAAAGATATGCTGTAGTTCAATCAAAAGTTCGTAGGTTCAGTGCAGGAAGAACTGGGTGAAGTTCTCTGGCCAGTGTTAAGCAGGAGGTCAGACTAGTTAGAGGTGTGCATGCGTACTGCAGTGGAGCACTCATAAGGACAAAACATCTCGAAGAACTCAAGTTACAGAAAGGTAAGTAACCTTTCCTTCTCCATGTCCAGTGAAGGCAGGACAAGAAGTAATTAGATTAATCTGCAGTAAAGGAGATTAGATTAGATATTAGGAAAAACTTTCTAACTATAAGGATAGTTAAGTACTGGAACAGGCTTCCAAGGCAGATTGTGGAATCCCTATCATGGGAGCTTTTTAAGAATAGGTTGGACAAACACCTGTCAGGGACAGTCTAGGTTTTTGGTCTTGCCTCAGGACAGGGGCTGGACTTGATGACCTCTCCAGGTCCTGTCCAACTCTACATTTCTATGATTCTGATTCTATGAGAATAAGGGCCCTTCCAGCTTTACAATCTATGAATTCCAAGTGCAAGTGTGGCCTTCAGGCACCGGGGCTGTCAGTCCAGCAGCTCTCAACAGCATCAAATAAGGATTTTAGAAGAAAAACAGAGGGAAATATGCTCCCAAACAATGTTTAGGACACTTGTCCCCCTCCCTCCACAGGTGAGCAAGGGAAAAGACATTTAAAAAATACTCAGTCACTTTGCATTGTAGTGAATGTTGGTGCCAAGGCACAGCTCTCATTCTAGACCTAAAATCATTCAAGACTAGAACTGGGAAAATGTTCAGCAAATAATACAGTCACTGAAAAATGCATTTTCAAGGGCTCTGAAACCGCTTTGCAAATGTTGGTCAAATTTAACAAATTGTTTTGGCCAAAAAAACCAGACAACAACATTTTTGAAAAGGTCAAAATACCTTAGAAAAAATCAAAACAAAACATTTTGAAAATGTCCATTTGAACAGACATTCAAAACATTTAATTTGGACCCACATGGAATGTTTTCAGTTTTTGTTTTGGTGAAAAAAACTCAAAAAAACCATTCAGTTTCATTTAGAAACAAACCGATTTTTTCCCCACAGATACTGTGGTTCAGCAATAGAACAGAAAAATCAACGATTTGCTCAGCTGTATTCAAGCACCAGTTTTTATTCTGGGATTATCCACCAGATTGCACAGGCTGGTTCTATGCTCAGTCTCCCAAAGGCCTGACCCAGGAATCTGGCACCTACCTACAGCATAGATCTCCATGTTGATGGTGAAGATGGAGTGGGAGCGGGAAGAATCCTTGTTCATCAGGGTGTAGCCCACTGCTCGGTTTCTCCAACCCGTCTCCATGATGCGCTCGCACTGGGCCACGCTGTGCACGGTGTGCAGGGAGAGTCCTTTCACATACACCCCCTTCTCTGGGTGCTCCTTCAGCTGCAAGCAGGAAGAGCACAACACAATGATCGGAACGGTCCCTTCTGGCCTTAAAATCTATGGATCCATGAACACAGGTTACAGTAGGACCACTAGACTCTGAAACTCCACAGACCACTCTGGAAACTTTCCAGGAGCCCGAGGACTGCACACGCTTTGCATATGAAAAGAGGAAAAAGCAGTTATGTGCATAATGGGACACTACAGCAAAAATCTCATTGCCAGCTACAGAACAGCACTCTGAAGCAACTCCTGAGGGGTGCTGTGCACCTGCTGAGCACCCACATCTCCCACCAACTTGGAGGTTGCACCGTGCTCAGTAGGTGCTCAATAATTAGGCTTTGCCCCACCCCATTACACAGCTGTAATGTAGCAGGCAGCTATATTTGGCAGTAACCAGGAAACAGACTATATGCAACAGGAACTAAAGTCAAGAGTTTGTTGCTTAGCTCAGGCATCTCCAGTGTCACATGGTGCCCTGCTCCCCTACTCTGAGCTGCCCCATAGCTGCGTCTTCAACTTCAAACATTAAGAAGATATGTCAAGGTTTTCATCTGCCACAGCAAATGGCTCGTGTCTCTGGTTATAGGGAGTTGACTACATCAAGAGTTTGAGGGCTTGTCTTCACTACCGTGCTGCAGCGGTGCTGATGTAGCACATCTGGTAAAGATGCATTACGTTGACAGGAAAGTACTTTCCCATCAACAAAATTACTCCACCACAATGAGAGGCAGAAGCTATGTTGTTGGGAGAGTGTCTCATGGTGACATAGCGAAGCGTACACACAGCTTTAAGTCAATGTAACTTATGTTGCTCGGGGGGGGGGGTGTTCACACCCCTAAACAACATAGCTTACATCGACTTAAGTGGTATGTTGTCATAAACATACAGCTAAGGGTAGCATAAAATCCCTCCATTACCTGTAAGGGGTTAAGAAGCTCAAATAACCTGGTTGGCACCTGACCAAAAGGAACAATAAGGAAAGAAGATACTTTCAAATCTGCGGGGGAGGTTTTGTTTGGGTTCTCTTTGTATTTCTCTCTCTCGACAGAGAAGGACCAGGGAAGGAAAAAAAAATCTCCTAAAACCTTACCTGAAATAAGCATCTAAGATTACAAAAATTGTAAGTAATAGCAAGGAAATGCATTAGATTATCTTTTGTTTTGGCTTGTGACTTTTCCCTATTCTAAGAGGGAGGTTTATTCCTGCTTTTTGTAACTTTGAAGTTGAGCCTAGAAGGGAATCCTCTGTGTTTTAAATCTTATTACCTTGTAAAATTACCTTCCATCCTGATTTTACAGAGGTGCTTCTTTTACTTTTTTCTTTATTATAAAGTTCTTCTTTTAAGAACTTGATGGGTTTTTAGTGTCCTAAAAACCCAAGGGTCTGGACTGTGCTCACCTGGTTAACCTATTGGTTGGTATATTATTGTCAAGCCTCCCCGGAAAGGGGGTGAAGGGGCTTGGGGGGATATTTTGGGGAGATAGGAACTCCAAGTGATCCTTTTCCTGAATCTTTGTCTAACTCACTTGGTGGTGGCAGCAATACCGTCCAAGGACAAGGAAGGGATTTGTGCCTTGGGGAAGTTTTTAAACCTAAGCTGCTAGAAATAAGCGTAAGGGGGTCTTTCATGTGGGTCCCCACATCTGTACCCCAAAGTTCAGAGTAGGGAGGGAACCCTGACATATGTAGACAAACCCTGAGACACAATAGTGAGGGATACTGATATTAGGTGTTTTACTGATCCCCTCTACACCACATGGGCATCTACACGGCATTGATTAAACTCTCAAAATCCTGCCCATCATGCTCAGGACAAGTATAAAATCTGGGTGTCAGTTTTTCTTTGGTGACTCCAAAGTCCTGTTCTGGAGAGAGATATCCCCAATACATTAAATCTCTAATAGAATCATCCCAGCAACTAAAATTCCCGCAGAGGGAACTTTTCATAAAAGATGTTACTAAAGTATATGTTTTTTCTTTTATAGCCT
Organism: Mauremys reevesii; assembly: GCF_016161935.1. NCBI lineage: Eukaryota > Metazoa > Chordata > Testudines > Geoemydidae > Mauremys > Mauremys reevesii. The sequence continues at coordinate 2,581,905 of NC_052643.1, forward strand.
TGCGTGATCCATCAAATCCATCACAGGAAAAAGTGATCAGAATAGCCCACTAGGATCACAAACACCACTTAGGCTCCATTCTCATTGGGGCTTTTAAATGTATTTGAAATCATTTGCAAACAGTTATGGCCATCATCATTTGAGCTGACAACTAGGACCCTATCTACACCACAAAATAACTGAGTCGGGGGACCAAGCTACAACATGGTTATCCTGATGTGATTTCAGATATGTGACAGATGTTAGTCACCTTGCTTAATGCACTGCTGGAAAGCACTCTGACACTACTGTGATAAATGCACCATAAGAACCTATCTAGAATAGAACAGAATCAGGTTATGAGAGAGTTAAAAATTGTAGTGTAGGTAGGACCTTAGCCATGTTCCCTAACCAAGCTAAAGCCTTGGGCTGCCTGGGTAACCGAGTTACAGGATCAGGGTTAGGTCAATCTATACCAGGGGTAGGCAACCTATGGCACGTGTGCCGAAGACGGCATGCCAGCTGATTTTCAGTGGCACTCACACTATCTGGGTCCTGGCCACTGGTCCGGGGGGCTCTGCATTTTAATTTAATTTTAAGTGAAGTTTCTTAAACATTTAAAAACCTTATTCACTTTACATACAACAATAGTTTAGTTATATATATTATAGACTTATAGAAAGAGACCTTCCAAAAACGTTACAATGTATTACCGGCACGCGAAACCTTAAATTAGAGAGAATAAATGAAGACTCGGCACAGCACTTCCAAAAGGTTACTGACCCCTGATCTATACTATAGCTTTTAACTGTGATATATCAGGTGACTGGGATGGCTAAAGTTAGGAGTGCTGTGGAAGCTTAGTCCCTGGCGAAGTCCTCACCAATGCCCATCTCTGATCGGCTGAAGGAATGGCACTGCTTTGCATGGGAGGAAGCTGTACTTAGCCTACTAGGGGGGAATAAGGACATTCCACTCACTTGACACTGCACTTCAACTGAGTGTGATGTCTTCCAAGCAGAGCTCAGTGAGGCCTGTTCTCTGCAGGGCTTTATTTCATGGCAAGTGACTGTGAGTCCCTGGGGTGCAGGGGTGGCCAGGAGTCACCAACATTAAAAGGAAACAAATACAATTAATAATACTAATGGGATCTCAGAGGAGAAACATGTAGGGCTGCAGGGGGCAGAAGATCTGCCTAGGCTTTGGGTCTCCACAGGACACTGACTCACTTAATTATTCTGTTAAAGCAGCTACAGCCAGAAGCTGTCACCAGCGTGTTACCGTGGAAACAGTTCTGCCCAAGCACTGCCCTGCCTGTGCCAACAGCAGTCATCATGGAAACCAATGTCATTATTGATGTGGAACAAAAAGCAGGAATGTGCAGGAGGCTCTTTCTAAAATACTGAACCCTATTTCTCCCTAAACACACACACTCTCTGCAGAGGGAGGAAATGGGGACCCACCAGGGATTTCACCCCTATAGGGCCAGGCACATGCTAAAGTTCTGTCACAGTTTCAACATTTCTGTGCAGCAGATGGTGCTAGTACCTTGGTTTTCCTTATACTGACAATCTTGCTGGCATGTAAATTAGAAGAGAAGACATGCAGCTCCCCACAAGAATGCATGGGAAGGGCAGAGATTTGCAAAGCTACTGTAAAACAACAATCAAAAGAATTATTAATTGTATTAATTTTAGTGTACTACATCTTTGAAACTTCCTGCCTTTCCCATGCATTCCAATGGGGAGTTGTACCTCTGCAGTATCCTGTCAATAAAGGATCAGCCATTTTTAAAGATAAGAAGATCATCCACAGTCACATTAGATAAGATTAAAAATGGATAAGAGACAGAAACCCTCCTGCTTCAGTGCATGAACCAGACACTAACTTATGGGCATCAGGAAGAAACCTCCCCTATGTGCAGGCTATTCTATAATGGTCCACTGGGGACCTCTTGCACTTTCCTCTGAAGCATCTGGAACCAGACACTGTAAGATAGGACTTGCCACATTGGACAAGATCAATGGTCCATCCAGTTAGGTGTCCTATATTCCTAACTAGACATAACCTAATGTTCTTCCAGGCCCCTACATATCCCTTCTCTGGCTCCCCTCTCCTTCTAAGTTGAGCAATTCACTAGGGTTGAGGCTCTTGCTCCCCAAGCCAGCCTGGTATGCTGCGAATGGCTACACCACATCCAGCCAAAAGGAGGCTCTGCAGCAGCCATGCAGAGCCAGGCTCCTTCCCTCTATTCCCAGAAGGAGGACAGCATTGCAGGCTCTGAGTATACTGGCCAAGCTGGCCCCATGGGATCCCAGCTAGGGGGATACCCTGGAAACATGGATCTTTCAGTCTCTCCTTTGCAGACTCCCACGGGGTTCAAGCAGAATTCCCTGGCCCATCCCCATCATGCTCATCTCTAAGATGTGCTGGAGCTAGTCAGTGTTGGGGGACGCTGCCAGCAGGCTCCTCAGCATTATATCCAGGTTCTCCGCCAAGGTCTTGTGCAGTGCCTGCAAAGGGGAGAGAGAGACATGGGTCAGCGTCATGGAACCCAGGGTACACTTGCCACAGGATGGGTACAAGGGGAGCCCTGGGGGGACCCCACACTCGGCCTGGCTTCCCCCATCCTGATCCCTCACTGCGCAGTTCTCAAGAGTTCATGGCAGGATGACAGCTGGCTCCTCAGTCCTGGTTCTTAGTGCTTCTCTGCCCCAGGCCTGGCACACAGCACGGCATGGCATAGCCAAGCTGCCATGGATGGGAGCTGGGTTTGCAGACAGACTCCAGGCTCCAAAGCACAGAACATGGAAGGAAGGAAGGGATTCCTGAAGGAGGGTAAAGGAATCTCCCATGGAGGAAGGGACCCCCCAGTCCTCTGTTACCCTCCAGCCTCTTCCCATCTCTCCCCCCACACACACACATTCATTTCAGCAGTTCCAGCGAACTGAGGGAGCATGGACCAGAGGCCACTCCTGCTCCTGGCACGGAGGAGTAGGGCAGGGATCTACCTGTATGTGATGGTCCTTGTCCGTGGCCACGGTGACACACTGGGCATGGTGGCCTGCAGGAGTGAGACTCCAGCTCTGGATCCTGAGCTGGCTGCAGTTCGCTGGTAGGAGAGAGGAACCAGTATTCGACTTTCCAGGGCAGAGCCGGGCCTGGCACTAACATGGGCATGAAACTGTGAGGAACTAGGCACGGGTTGGCAAGAATGGAAACTGTTGGACCAAGCAGGGGTGTGACCTGGCTGGGGTCAGTGAAATTTCCAGCCCGGCAAAGAGGGAGTGACCATCCCCTCCACATACCCCCGCCTCCAAAGGAGGGAACCGCCACAGCTGGGAGGTGACCTGGGAGGCACAATGACTCCTGGCTCTGGGTGTGAGCTGAACCGGGGTGTGGGGAGCCGGGTGGGAGGTCTTGGTACCTGAGGTTGCACATGGCGACCACGGAGTTGGAGAGGACGGAGCTGGGCGCAGAGTCCAAGGGCAGCAACTCAATCAGCTCCTGTGGGACCCCAAACATTGTGTGAGATTCGGGCCCCACTAACCCCCAGGCACTCCCAGAGAGGAGGCTGCCAGCACCCTGACACAGCCAGCGGGATCTCCCCAGCACAGCTGGGCCCTGTCCTCCCATATCCCTCCCTCCTGTCAAACTTACCCCCTCCCAGCCACCCCACATCTCCTCACCCTCTCCTTCAGCTGTCCACCAGCCCCATGAGTCCTCACCTGCCCCTAGTGATTATGCCCCAAATTTCCCCTTCGTTGATGCCCAGTCCTCAGCCAGGCAGGCCCTGCCCTCTTCTGCCCCTTCTAGCCCCACCGATCTGCCCCTTGGCCCATGGAAGGCCCCTTCTCATTCCATGTCTCCTGCCTTCCCACCAGGTGCCCGGAGCTGTGTTTTACTCACTGCAATCCCCTCTGCCAGGGCAGCTTTGGAGCTGGGCAGCACATGCAGGGGTTGGCACAAAGGAACTGGATCTGCTCCGCCATGTCCTGAAACTAGCAGGGTGGGATGGGGACAGCCATGCAAACTGGCTCCTGGGCTCACACGCTCCAGGGGAAGGCTGGAAACCCCTCCCCCAGCTCCCATAACCAGCTCCTCCTCCAGCACAGGCAGTCAGGAAACAGGACAAGGCCTATGCAGGGATGGGACCCCGATTGCAGGGACAAACACATCCTTCTAGGGGTCCCGGATCCTAGGGGATAACCATTCCCATTGGGGCTGTGGATCATCTGGGACAAGCCTCCCCGTAGGGAGCTGGGATGGGATGAGGGGCAGGAAGTACTCGGTTCCCGCTCCGCTGTGTAATGTTTGTATCTTGTCTCCACCTTGGAGATGGTCCATGACGACCCTCCAGCCAGCTTCCACCATAGTCAGATCGTTGTCGTCCTCTGGGGACAACTTCTCTGACTGGTCTCTGGGGATCACTGCATCAGGAGAGACTCCTGCTGCTGGGGAAGGAAGGAAAGGACAGGGTACGGCAGAGAGAGATGGGTTAATGTTCCTTCTCCCATGTATGGGCCCTGTGGCAGAGAGGGTCTCACACTGCTTCTCCCTCAGACACCTCTGCCCCAGACCTCTTCCACAGAGGGCTCTGCACTCTCATGTCCTCCCTGGGAGATGCCACCACCCACTTGCCAGCAGCCCCCCACCATGCCCTGCTGCAGGGGGCAGCTGTGCAAATCCTGCTGGCATCAGTAGGGTCGCATGGCTCAGACCAGCCCCCTTGGCTGGGATCCCCCAACAACTCTGACAGAGCAACAAGGCACAGGGTATGAACAGTCTCTTACTTCTCCCCATGCCCAGGGTTCTGCTCACCTGCAGTGGCCTGCAGGTAGGGAGCTGCAGCTGTCCCCTTGGGATCAACCACTCTCCTGACCTGGGGAGGCGGGGAGGTGTCCAGGGAGTGGGCAGAGTGATGCCTCCTGCTGGCCCACTGGGGCTGGGCTCCCGGGGGCTGGCCTTGAAACAGAAGCAAACCCAGGGATGTGTTGCCTGGCTCCTGTCATGGGCTGGGTCCTGTCTGCCTAGCCAGAACTTTGGCCACCTCCATCTCTGTGTGAACGCCTCCCCCCACCCACTTCATTCACTGCTCCAGGAGCTGGTATCCTGCTGCTCAGGAAGGCCGGGCATGTCCACCTCCTGGACTGGCCAGGAGCTGCTTCCCCATCATGGGGGACAAAGGAGGCCGCTCTCCTACTGGAACCGCTGGCAGCTGCCTCCCTTTGGCTCCAGGGCCACCTGCAGAGCCTTCCTCCTCAGCATCCACTTTAGCATATCCATCCTGGAACTGAGCAGGGAGCAGCTGTGAGTCTGGGGCAACACAGCCTTTTGCCAATGGGACTGTCTGCCCTCCAGGTGGGCACTGGGATCTGCACACATGGCAGCAGCTCACAGGACAGGCTGCTCCCAAAGCTCCCCCACACCGTCCATGGTGCTGGGACAGCAGGGGAGTCGCATCCATTCAGAGCAGTAGGGTCAGGGACTGACACCTGCAGTTAGTCAGAACAAGCAGCTCCCTCCTCCAGCCCCAGGCCACACTCCTCCATCCCCCCAAGCCTAAGAAGGAATAGAACCCAGGAGTCCGGGCTTCACCTGGGAAACTTCCCTGGCTCCGATTCAGAAGGTCCAAGCCATGGGCTGTGGAGTGCCTGGGTTCCCATTGATTTCAGCCCCTCGCAGCATCTGGCCCCCCAGCCTGGGGAACAGCCTCCTACAAGGGAAGGGCTGGGAGCCGTATACCTGGGACATTTCCAAACACACTGGAGCTGGCTCTGGAGCAGGGGTGGGCAAACTTTTTGGCCCGAGGGCCACATTGGGGTTCCAAAACTGTATGGAGGGCCGGGCAGGGAAGGCTGTGCCTCCCCAAACAGCCTGGCCCCCGCCCCCTATCTGCCCCCTCCCACTTCCTGCCTCCTGACTGCCCCCCTCAGAACCTCCGACCCATCCAAACCCCTCCTGCTCCTTGTCCCCTAACCGCCCCCTGGGACGCCACCCCCTATCCAGCCCCCCTGCTCCCAGTCCCGACTGCTCTGATCCCTATCCACACCCCTGCCCCTTGACAGGCTCCCCGGGTCCCCATGCCTATCCAACCCCCTCTGTTCCCTGTCCCCATGCCCCTATTCACACGCCCACCCCCGACAGGTCCCCCCACAGGACTCCCACGCTTATCCAACCCCCTCCTGTCCCCTATCCCTGACCACCCCCAGAACCTCCCCCCATCCAACTGTGCCCTGCTCCTGTCCCCTGACTGCCCCCAGAATCCCCGCCTCTTGTCCAACCCTCCGGCCCCTTAGCATGTCGCTCAGAACAGCATGTCTGGCAGTCGCGCCGCCTGGCCGGAGCAAGATACACTGCTGCTCTGCTTGGCAGTGTTGGAAAATCATAGTGCTAATGAAGCCTTTTTGTATTAGGCCTGAGTGAACCAAAGTTATGCTATGCTTGTCCAAACTGTGTTGGAAAGCTTACAGAACTTATTAGACTGAAGGCCGTGTATCTACCTAAGTCAGCTATTTCGCTTATCAGTTTTGTTTGGCTCCCCAAGTATATGTTGGCTCCCCAAGTGTGTGCAGCTGTGTTCACATGTATGCATCCAAAGTATCTAGTACAAAGGGTCAACGGATGTATCTTGTGTCCCCTTCAGAATGACAAATGTATCCTCAACAGATGTATCTTGTAGCCCCCACAAAATGATATATGTATCCTGCATATCCAATTATCCCCTAATAGAGACATGTACAGGGTCTATAGGTCAACCAAATGACGTAGACAAACGTAGGCTAAGTTGTTTGTTACCGGCTATAAAGGTAGGCCGCTTGGCCATGAAAGGTGTGTCTCTTTCTCTGGCACTAGCCGAGAGGAACACCCGCTCAGCTGACCGATCAATAAAGGGTGTGGTACTTGTCTTCCTGTCTCCGTGCCTCCTTGGTGTAATTAGGTAAGCTCCAGGGGGAAACGAGCCCTTTTGGCTAACAAATGGCGACTCCGCCGGGACTTCTCTCCTGTTTGGGGCGCTGACCGGCGGCCGAGGACGGCTCAGGAGAGTGGCCACCTTGAGCTATTGGTTTGCTCAAGCTCCGGGTCGCCGCAATCGGCCGGGACGGCTACGCCCCCTCCACAGAGAACTCCAGCCGACACGGAAGCAAGACAGTACCAGAAGAGGGGAGTCCACCTGCCGGACGCGGCCACTCCGGGCGTGGTAAGTGCGTTACCTCCTGGGTTTGAGGATTAACGCCCCCGAAGAGTGAGGGTTGGGACATTGGGCCCCTAATGGTAAAGGAACCCACAAATAGGAAGGTGTGTGTGGGTAAAAGCTTTCTGGTTAAGGTACCTAGGTTCAGACACGGCTAATGAATAATTCCATTAACTCCACGAGTCCGTGGGCCGTGCTGAACAATTACTGGGACTTAGAGCAGCCCCAGGGCTGGCTTTTCTTTTTGGTAGGGGTACTTTTGTTTCTTGTTCTATTGGTATGCTGGAAGCCAAAACTGTAACCGGTCTAGGAGCGTGAACCCATATTCTCTCCCCCCCTTCTTTTCCGTGTGGGTAAGGGACAGTCTAAACATTCCACCTCACCCCCTAAGGGTACCCCAGCATATTATATGTACGTACATTATGGTTCTAAAACCTGCAGGTATTTAGAGAATTGGAATCTTTATACGCGTGAAGATCCATCTAAACAATGCCCATTAAAAGGTACCTTTAATCTAGATAAGATCATATATCTCAGAGGAGCTTTTAATCACCAAAGAAAAGCCTCTGACACAGTGTGAGCAATTTGTCTAGAAACGGGTTAATTTAAAACTCAGCTTCGCCCAGAGATAAAAAGCGAAAGTTGTTTTATGCTCAAGGTCAAGCAAACCAAAGGCAGTACAAGTTACAGAACTGAGATTACATTTGCAAAGCTTAACTGTTTGGTGAGATCCAACAGTCTGACTTTGTGACGGATGCCGGTGCTGGTGTGGCTTGGTGACACTGGAGAAGCCAGAGGTAGCTGACCTGGACTAGAATCTCTGAAAGAGACACTGCAGGAGATTCCAGGGTGTAAAAGAACAGCCTTCCCAAGAGCGGAAGCATGTTGGAAATTCTGAACAAGCTGTATACAGGATAATCTCCCGTCCACCTATTCCCCTTTTCTGAATGTTATATACAGACGTGGCCAGTCTGGATATGTGTAAGTATGGGGCATTCATATTTTTTATGAGTGATGTGGAAGCGTTCCCAACGCTCTCCATTGTTGTTTTATTATTTGTAATGAAGCTTTAAAATTTGGTTATATGGTGTATTTTCTCTATCCTCCTGCAACGTCCTGCAGTGTCAGCCTGATCACCTGACATGAGGCATAAATTGGTAACAGAAATTTGTCACAGTTTGGTGAGCAATAGAGAATGGGGGAGCCCTACAGAATTTACACCATCTATTTGTTTTACCCTTGTTGTTTTATGTTTGTTCTGTTTGGTATTGTTGGTGTTATATGTTGAGGATTGCATAATTAAAGGTGTGCCCATTCTCAGCTGCAGTAAGTCTGAGAACTGGAGAAGGGTTTAGCATTCCTCTCTCCACCCTGGTTGACCAGGAAGGGTGGCAGGTGAAAGGATCTACCCCCAGTCGTAGCAGGACTGGGCAATAGAGTAGTTGGAGAAAAAAAAATGTGTATTTGGTCATTAGAATTGAGCAATTAAGAGCATAGATCATGAACCAGGCAGCAACTCAAACCTGCGCCCAGGGCAAGTTGCAGGCCTTGAGACAGGACTTCCAGTTAGAAAAGGAAGCCCTGGCTAAACAAGTACCAGTCCTTCAGGGACTTGTTAAAATTTAACCATTTGTGCTCAGCATTCGCTGTAACAGCAGTGTGTTTGCTACAAGAGGCAATTAAATAGTTAAACGCCAGTGGGCCATGCGTTTTGCCCAGGTGGCGAGCCTCACACGGGAGGACTCGGGTAGTCTTGTGAATAAAATGTTTTTGGGAAAAGACCAGAAGGGTGGGGGCAGAAGCCCATGAAAGAAACGGTTCAGCGCGCAAAAAAAAACAAACAAAGGATCGGGCCCAGGCAGGCAGGCAACAGACAGAGAGCTTGGAGAACAGGTTGGAAACTTTTGAGGGTCTCGTGGAAGGAAGAAGTAAGTGAGTATAAGCATGGGGATTTCAAATACTCAGAAGGATATTTGGAATGGTGATTTGAATTGGTAAGTGGCTGTTGAAAGACAAAGCAAGTGATACAAGGAAAGAGCAAGTGATTTGAAGGAGAGTGAAAAGTTAACTCTGTAGTTGCTGGAGGGAATAGTAGTTGAACTTTGTAAAAATGCTAAAGAGAAAAGTTCTTGGTGTTTTTTTTAAATGTTTGTAAATAAATTCAGGCAAAGAAATTATTAGATTGCAATCATTTGGCTATAAACAATTTTGTTGAATTAGCTAAAGAATGTATACAATGCTATGTAAATGAAAATTTATTAGGCTCTAAGGCACTATAAGTGGTGATATTTTCTTTCAGTGTTTAAAAGCAGGAGTTAAAAGTAAAAAGCAAACCAGAAAGCATCTGTATTAATGCAAATTATCTAACTGATAAGGTAGAGGCCACTGAAATCTGGGCTGTCTATGAAACACATATAAGACAATATGGGGTAATTCCTTGTTTTGCCTGAAAGCAGCAAGGGTATTTGTATATTTTAAGCAATAATTGACTGCCCAGAAGGGGTAGACCTCTGTTTTGGTCTTTCAGATAATCAAAGAAAACTAATGCCAGCTGAACAGCATTCAACGTATCGTGATTTAATGGCACAGTAAAAATTATGTTTTGTGTTTTATGTTCTGTCTTGTGGTGTCTGTCTAGTGGCCAAAATTATTTTGTTTATGGGATAGTCTGGATTGGAATACAGATACTTGTTTTGTTCAACTTGGAATACAAAGTGCTTGGATAAATTGGGAAAATGTGATCTATTAAAGTCTAATATATTTTCTTAAGTAAGAGAAAGAAACTACATTGGCCAAATCTTTTAATTGAAAATTGTTGTTAAAATTTGCATACTAACAGTCTTTGGAAGCGAGGACATGAAAAGTTAACCCACTCCCCATATTGTGCATGGCATCCTTCTGGCTACCTCAAACTTTTAGCCAGAGGACTGGGGATGGTGGGAAGCTATTGAACTAGAGGTTGTATTAAATAAACTCATCAAAGTGGGTGTGCTTGTCCTGGCTTGTTGTTCCAAAGCTCTGTAATAAGGTTATGTTAGTAGAAGGGTATATGTGGCATACATTAAATAATAAGACTAATGTACTGTATAACACCAATGTGTATGTGTTCATTGTTAACAAAAGGTGTATAAGTAAAAAGTAAAAGTCAAAAGGTGTATAAGTAAAAAGTAAAAGTTTCCTTTGTAGGTTAAAAAAGAAGCCAAAAAGGGGAAAAGGAAAAAGAATGAGTTAACTGAGAAAAACTTTAATTAGCAAGCTCAGTCCAAAAAAAAAAAAATATAAAAAAAAAAAAAAAAGAGATACACTGACTTCGTTCAAGGACACTGTTCACAGTTAGCCAAGTTTTAACAACCAGAAAAGGGGGGCTTGAATATGCCCAACCAGCTGTAAAATCTGCAAAGACACTAATGCAATGTGTTAGGTTTCCTTTTTACACAGGTAAAGACGCACTACCCGAAGACCCTAGCAGCCCTGCCACTCCATGGAACCTGGAGACCGGATCAATGTACAGGTCCACCAACGAAAGACTGCTTTGGCTCCATGCTGGAAAGGTCCTTAGTGAGTCCTGCTGACTACCAACACCGCTGTGAAGTGCCAAAGACTGACTGCTTGGACCCATGATTCTCACTGCAAAAAGACCCCTCTACATCAGGAGAATTCTCCTACTGACAATTAGCCTATTCTTTCTTCTAGTTCAACTGTGCTTCTGGACAGCAGGGAAAAAGGACAAGGTGACGTGCTAGCTAACCTCTCCCTTGTCCACTGACAGACCAACTGTGCCTTTGAACTTTTCTAGAAGAAACACTCACTTCACTGACACTGCCAAAGTCCAGGAATTCCTGACTAAAAAGGACATTGAGAACTGACCCTGGTAAAGAAACAAAAATTCTACACTGGCAGGAACAAACTTGTGGGACCCCTGTTTGGAAATGTGGTATTAATTGAATTTTGGGGTTTATTCTACAGGCTGCGCCCTGTGTTTTGGATAAATCCTTTAGTATGTCTTGCCCTCCCTAATTGGATTTTAAATGATATTGTCTTATCCAGTTTTCAGATCACTTTTACATACCCAGATTGCTCACAAGGGGCTGCCATTAGATTAGCACAACAAAGAGCCTGGGTTATTTCCTCTGGAAAAAGAAGAAATTGGGCAGATCCCTGTGGGCTGGGGCCAATAGTGTAGCAGCCATTTGGAATATTCTTAAAGGCCAAGAACATAATAAGAAATTGGGCCGACTAGAAAGGGCCACTAGCCTTATTTCTGAAGTTCAGCTAACCCAAGTATAGGCTGAAGTTGGTGAGTTACATGTCATTTCCACCCTTAGTTCTATAACCCAGAAGTTACTGACAGAGATGGTATTGAATATCACTGAGGCTGGGAAGGCATTGCAGTGGGATCTAGTATGTTTAAAATTTCAGGATTTCCTCGATGACCAGCTGATGGCCATTTGAAGTGATCTTGAGCACCAGACTTGACCCACTGCCCTTACAGACATATCAGGAGTACCATCTGATCTGTGGTCATGAAGACATACTTGGACACTTTCTGGGTGGAAGTGTGTACATTTACAGTGCTCCTTCCAAGCATATGGACCGGTTGGGGTGGGTGTGGCTCCCACATACCGAATCCTGCCGGGTCCATGGGGAGGATGCATATGGGATTAAATTATTCACCGAGACATCTGGGAAATTAAACCACTGGGTATACCTACCTGAGTTATAGTCAGTGCCCCGATCCCTTAGTTGTTAAATGAACAAGGTTCCACTCTTTGTCCATGCATTCATTCCTTGGTTGTGTGTGACTAAGCTTAAAAGAGCAGTTGTAAATATTTCTGCAGGGCTTCATTGCTTTTTGGTCTCAAAGTGTGAGAAAACTCAGCCAAAAGGTTTGGTGAGTATTCTCAAAGGGGGGAGTTGTTGGAAAATCATAGTGCTAATGAAGCCTTTTTGTATTAGGCCTGAGTGAACCAAAGTTATGCTATGCTTGTCCAAACTGTGTTGGAAAGCTTACAGAACTTATTAGACTGAAGGCCGTGTATCTACCTAAGTCAGCTATTTCGCTTATCAGTTTTGTTTGGCTCCCCAAGTATATGTTGGCTCCCCAAGTGTGTGCAGCTGTGTTCACATGTATGCATCCAAAGTATCTAGTACAAAGGGTCAACGGATGTATCTTGTGTCCCCTTCAGAATGACAAATGTATCCTCAACAGATGTATCTTGTAGCCCCCACAAAATGATATATGTATCCTGCATATCCAATTATCCCCTAATAGAGACATGTACAGGGTCTATAGGTCAACCAAATGACGTAGACAAACGTAGGCTAAGTTGTTTGTTACCGGCTATAAAGGTAGGCCGCTTGGCCATGAAAGGTGTGTCTCTTTCTCTGGCACTAGCCGAGAGGAACACCCGCTCAGCTGACCGATCAATAAAGGGTGTGGTACTTGTCTTCCTGTCTCCGTGCCTCCTTGGTGTAATTAGGTAAGCTCCAGGGGGAAACGAGCCCTTTTGGCTAACAGCAGGACCGCGCAACCCCGCCGCCCAGAGCGCTGCCTGCGTGGCTGCGGGGGAAGGGGGACAGCAGGGGAGGGGCTGGGGGCTAGTCTCCCTGGCCGGGAGCTCAAGGGCCAGGCAGGACGGTCCCACGGGCTGGATGTGGCCCGCGGGCCGTAGTTTGCCAACCTCTGCTCTGGAGAATACCCTGCAGGAATGTTCTGCTCATGTCCCCAGTGAAAGGCTCCAGAGGGCTGTGCTTGGAAATCACTCTCTCACTGGGGGGATGCCCCCTCCCATTTCTGCCCCACCCCGGACATAAAGGGGAAGTGACTCAGGAAACAAGAGCCGGTGCCAGGCCTAAGCAGACTAAGCAATTGCTTAGGGCCCCAAGCAGCTCAAGGGGCCCCCCCATGTGCTTTTTATTATAAGAACTTGCCTCTTTTAGTGGCGGGGGGCAAAGACATTCCTGCTTAGGGTCGCCTGGCTAGCAATGGGCTAGCACCCACTGTGAAGGACATGCTGAATGGCGCTCACTTGCTGCAGGAGATGGAGTGCTGGGGCGGATGTTCTGATGCACTCTCTGCCCCCCTCCCTTCTCCTCGCTCTCCGACCCCAGTGCGGGCTGGAGGGGGCCCTGCCCTGGCGGGTTACACTGCCTGCCAGCAGGGCAGGGTGCAGACGACAATGTCAGTGAACACAGAGCAGGGCTTATTGCCGTGGGACAGGTAAATTCAGGCCAGCAGCATGGGGCCAGAACACTGATCCCATGTGTGGGGGGACGACCCCCCCCATCTCATGAACCCCAGCACCTGACACCCATTCCTGAAGCCTCCCAACCTCTGGGCTGTAGGGAATGGGGACCCAGTCCCTCTGATGGGAAATTGTGGCCTGGGTTGGAGCAGCCACTGGCTCAGGGTCACTAGAGGAGCCAGTGACAGAGCCAGGGATGGAACCAGGAGTCCTACTTTCCAGGTCCCTGCACTAACCCCCACAGCACACTGCCTCCCAGAGCCGGGAATGGCAAGCAGGCCCTTACTCCCTCTCCTCCTGGCTTAGAGTGAGGGTGGGATCTACCGTAGTGCCTGGCGCAGGGGATCGGGGGTCAGCACTCCTGGCTTCCACGCTTGGTTTCATTATTGACTTGTGGCCTCTTGGGGAACTCACTCCCTATCACTGTGGCTCAGCACCCATCTGTAAAATGGGTTCTGATACTTACCTGCTCTTGAACGAGGCTGTGAGATTCACCCAGGGGAAAGTGCTCTTGGTGCCACACCCAAACACATGGTTTTATCGGCTTTTGTAGCAAGAAGGCGCGGCCTCCCACCTGTCAGAAGGGGAGAGACCCGAAATCACCCCCTAGTGGGCAGAAACAGGCCACTTGCGCCCCCCCCTCCCCCAAAGCAGAGGGGCGGGACAGGAAGCAGGACTATAAAAGGCCAGCCTCCTAGCTCAGTAGGAAGAGAGCTGCCAGAGGAGTAGGATGTCTCTCTCTTCCTTGCTGCCGGAGCCTAGAGCTGAAGGAGATGGCTGCCCGATGAGAGGAGTTACCTGAATTGCCGGAGACCAGCAACGCCGATGAACTGCCGGGGCTGCCATTGGCTGTTTACCCAGTGGAGACCGAGGACAACCCCGGAACCCAGGTGCCCCAAACTGGGGCGGATAGGAAGGAGCCCAGGGACACTGAATAGGGTTTGATCATGGAACTATTGTGAACTGGCTACTGTGTTGTGGGTGGATCCCCGCTGACCTAGTGGTGAACTACCCTGCCACTAATAGGGCCCTGGGCTGGGACATAGTGGAGTGGGAGGGCCTGCGTCCCTTTACCCTGGGCACCCTACCTGTGAAGGGTGGCCACCTCCCTACTAAAAGGCCAGGCGGCCTGAATCAGCCTGAATCGGCGCCCACCGGAGCTAGCGTGCCAGGAGCATTTGCTGTCGCTCCCGGTTGGGAGCTAATTCCCCACCCTGAATTGCTGGGCCATATTGCACGTACTCAGCCTGAAACGCCCTGATTGAGGGACTGGGGCAGAAAGACTAATTAAGGCCTGGGCTGATTGCTGGCCAGGCCTGCTAACTGCCTTGATTGAGGGACTTGGCAGGACTAACTGTTACTTGGACTAATCACCAGGTGGACTCACTGGCTGTGAGCTGTGCCCTGCTTGCGAAGCAGCGAGGAGGTGCAGCCTCCTGCCCTGTCAGAAGGGGAGAGACACGTGCACCTCCTTACAGCTTTGGATGGCGACCAGCAGGAAACCAGTCGGGACTCTTGCCCCAGAGAACAGCCATCCGCTGTCCTTCTGAGCTCAGGGGATTTAACGGATCTGATCCAGGCTGGAATAGCAGGAGCTGCTTCAGATCTCAGCGATATTGGCGGAGTAGGAACTGGGCTGGCGACCTGCACTCTTGCTCCCTTCACACTATGCCTGGCTCAGGCAAGAGCATTTGCCTTTGTGCAGGGAAAACTGTTTGACTTGATGTGACCAGTGCCCGTTTGGTCTGCGGACAGAGAGAACTGTTGATGTAAATGTGATAAAACAGTGAAGAGAAGCAGCTCAGATGACTTGACAATAAAGTTCAGGTTGAGTGGCAGTATCCCAGGCAACTGATACAGGTTGAGGGCTAGAGACGTTGTTTCTGCCCCTGCCACCACCTGCCAGCTTGGCCTACCACCAAGGTGTGTGACCTTCTAGTACAGGATACTGCTGCTAAACTAATATTTTAGTGTTTATTCACATAGACGCCAACTCCACGGGTGCTCCGGGGCTGGAGCAGAAAAAAAATAGTGGGTGGTCAGCACCCACCAGTCACAGCTGTTTGGCAGCTGGAGGAGAGGTTTGGGGAGGGCAGAGAGCAGCAGGTGGGTGGGGGCCTTGGGGAGGGGGCGGAGAGGGGGCAGGAAGAGGCAGAGCAAGGGTGGGGCCTCGGGGGGATGGGGCAAAGTGGAGGTGGGGCCTTCGGCCAAGCAGAGGTGGAGCACCCCCAGGGACAAATAAAATAAAAGTCAGCACCAATGTTAATTTGTCTAGGCCACTTCTCTCCCTTGTTTCATCAGTTTCAGATCACAGTTTGCCCATGACAGTGCCCGTTGTAACACTGCAAATGTGCTAGCAGAGACTTTCACAGCATAGTGTTTCCTGAGGGAAGCTGGCTGGAAGGACTCCGCCTGGGGGACTGTCAGAGAAGCCATGAGGCTGAAGAAGCCATGTTGCAAGCAGCCACAATAAAGCTGGAGTTTGTTAGTTATCCTGGTGTCAGAGAGACATTGTATATGGCAGATGATCCAGACACAGCAAAGCATTACACATGGTGCCAGTGGTAATAAAATCCTGGACAGCAGGACAGACCATTCAGAGCTGCACTTCACAGAGCAGAATACTTCTGCGAGTACACATTTTGTTTCACAAGACAAGACTGGGGTAACAGAAGATAGAGGGGCTGAAGCCTCCAGGGACGTTCATTCGGCAAGCTAAGACTTTAATTCCAGCATGGAAGAGCTGGAATGAGGAATTTAACCTTAATGTTACCTGATTGGAGAAAGCTGGAGAGAGATAAGTGAGTCTCTGCATGGAAATTCCCAAGCTCAATGCACCATAGAAGCAGTTTTGATACAAAAGCCTGTTTTGATACTCCTGTAACTCCAGGAAGAATGAAAGAATGGAAAGATGTAATTTCTTTCCTTGGTATCAAACAGCTGCAGAGGATGTAGACAAGTACAGCACCAATTGAAAAGTGCCAGCAGCCAGCTGCAGTTTTGGAAATTTTTAAGATTCAATTATAAGAGACAAAGAGTCCTGTGGCACCTTACAGACTAACAGATGTATTGGAGCATGAGCTTTCGTGGGTGAATACCCACTTCGTCAGACGCATTATAAGAGACTAGATAGCATGCAGGCTATGAGACTCATGAGTATAAGAACAGTTGCTGATGGAAGCTGGCTTAACTTAGAGGAAAAACTTGGTGATATGCAGGGCAGCAGAGCTATCCACAGAGAAGATTAGAACCCTGGCAGGGCAGTCAGCAGAAACTATCCATGTAATATATAAGAAAGGGAAAACAAAATCAGATACGTCAGCAGACAACTACAGTAGAGACACATGCAAATACTTTAGGAGAAAACATGCAAAACAGAAAGAAGTGTCTGGCTTATGGGGAAAAAATGTTGTATCTGTGCCAATTTTAATAGTTTTGCAGCCAAGTGTTTGTGCAGAGAGAAGAAAAACAAACCCAAGGTATACACAGTAACTGAAAAGAGCACCAATGAGTATGAAAACAATTATGTGGGTGACCAAACTGCTGGTAAACACAGTGCAAGAAGACTCTAGAAAGCACCAGAAACTGTGGTCACAGACGATGAGACAGCAGTACCTCTTCTGGGAATCTAGGCCACCCAAGCCATGAACCTGATGAAAGCGCATCATGAGTGACTGGAGATACCTTGGATTGTATTACCTGAGTCCAGAAGATGATACAGAGGAAGTATAGAGACATGTTTCTGGGTGATGGATGGCTAGACAGTGATTATAAAATATAGATTGACACCAGTGTGAAGTCAGTTAAATTGCCATAAAGAAAAGTAGCCATTGCATTACTACAGGCACTGAAGGATGAACAGTGGAACCCACAGAATCATGGAAGTATATAGTCTGTAGAGAAGAGCACCGACTGGATAAGAAGACCTGTGGTGGTAAGAAAGCCATCTAGAAAAATAAGAATATTCCTAGATCCAAAGCCTTTAAACAAAGCTTTAGAATGGAACCATTTCCCTCTGCCTACAATTATGAACATATTACCAGATTTGTCTAAAGTGAGACTTTTTTCAATATGTGATGTAAAAAATGGATTCTGGAACATCAAACTGGATGAAGAATCCACTTAGATGACAACCTTTGCAACTCCATTTGGGATGTACCGATGCTTAAGGATGCCAATGGGAATCAGTCTGGCACCAGAGGTATTCCAGAGCAGACTGACCCAAGCATTGGAGGGCCCGATGGGACTCTCGACAATAGTAGACATTGTGCTGACAGTGGGAGAGGGTGACGATCCAGAACAAGCATAGCAAGATAATAACTACAAATTAAGCAGAGAAACATTAAATTGAACTTAAGGAAGCTCAGGTTGAGAGTAACCAAGTTGCCATATTTTGGACATTTGTTGACCATAAAACCCTGAAAGTAGACCCAGGAAAAGTGAAAGCAATTAGAGAAATACCAGGGATGTTAATGGAGTCCAGAGATTTCTGGGAATGGTCAATTATTTAGCTAAGTTTTGCAACCATCTCTCTGAGAGATTCATGATCCTGAGACAGCTGTCACATCGGGATTCCTTATGAGAGTGGACAGACCAACATGAGCAAGTATTCTGGAAAGTAAAAGAGATATTGGGAAGGCTCCCATTCTGAAATATTACAACCCAGAGGAACCCCAGAAGCTGCAACGTGGTGCATCCAAGATGGGTCTAGGGGATACCTTGCTGCCAAGGGGAAAACCTGTTGCATTTCAAGAAGACCATTGTCCTTGAACATTGTTCATGATGGAGAAGAGATCTGCTCAAATTGAAAAAGAATTGTTAGCAATACTTTTGGAATGAAAAAATACACCAGTGCCCTTACGGGACATACAATCTGACCACAGACCTCTCAAAAGCATTTGAAGAAAGCCATTACGTAGTGCACGAAAGTGCTTACAACAGATGATGTGGTGTCTGCAGAGGTACAGTGTACACCTCAAGTATTGCCCAGGCAGAGAGTTGGTATTGGCAGACATGTAGAGTCAGGCTTACCTGTCAGAAGCCAGCAGGAGGGATCCGTAGAGGCCAAGACGGAGAGAATACAGATGAACTTTTATCTATTTGAGAAGAACGACTGAGAGAGATACAGAGAGGTGCAGAGAGAGACAGAATGTTGCAGACCCTGAAATTCCCCTTGCCCCCCATAAATTGTTAATATATCTTGGAATACTGGTGAAATTCCAGAAGAGTGGTAAGGTGGCAATATTAAAAAAGGCAGCAGCAGCCAGAGCCCCGGGCCCTTTAAATCGCCGCCAGAGCCCCAGGCGGCATGGGCCAGGCAGCACTGAAGGGCTGGCTGGGGGAGGCTGACCCCCCCAGCCCCGCCCCTTCTGCCCAAGGCCCTGCCCCTTCTGCCAGGCCCCCATATCGGTAAGAGTTTTAAGTTACTTTCACCCCGGGTGATGCCATGCCGTACTTAAAACTCACAAGCAAAACAAACAACCATGGGGCCAGTCAGTCTCACCTCAGTCCCTGGAAAAATCATGGAACAGGTCCTCATGGAATCAATTCTGAACCACTTAAAGGAGGGGAAAGTGATCAGGAACAGTCAGCATGGATTCACCAAGGGCAAGTCATGCCTGACTAACCTAATTGCCTTCTATGATGAGATAACCGGCTCTGTGGATGAGGGGAAAGCAGTGGATGTGCTATTTCTGGACTTTAGCAAAGCTTTTGATACAGTCTCCCACAGTATTCTTGCCAGCAAGTTAAAGAAGTATGGGCTGGATGAATGGACGGTAAGGTGGATAGAAAACTGGCTAGATGGTCGGGCTCAACGGGTAGTGATCAATGGTTCCATGTCTAGTTGGCAGCCGGTATCAAGTGGAGTGCCCCAAGGGTCGGTGCTGGGGCCGGTTTTGTTCAATATCTTCATTAACGATCTGGAGGATGGTGTGGACTGCACCCTTAGCAAGTTTGCAGATGACACTAAACTGGGAGGAGTGGTTGATACGCTGGAGGGTAGGGATAGGATACAGAGGGACCTAGACAAATTAGAGGATTGGGCCAAAAGAAATATGATGAGGTTCAACAAGGACAAGTGCAGAGTCCTGCATTTAGGACGGAAGAATCCCATGCACTGCTATAGACTAGGGACCGAATGGCTGGGCAGCAGTTCTGCAGAAAGGGACCTAGGGGTTACAGTGGACGAAAAGCTGAATATGAGTCAACAGTGTGCCCTTGTTGCCAAGAAGGCTAATGGCATTTTGGGTTGTATAAGTAGGGGCATTTCCAGCAGATCGAGAGATGTGATCATTCCCTATATTCAGCACTGGTGAGGCCTCATTTGGAGTACTGTGTCCAGTTTTGGGCCCCACTACAAGAAGGATGTGGATAAATTGGAGAGAGTCCAGCGGAGGGCAACAAAAATGATTAGGGGGCTGGAGCACATGACTTACGAGGAGAGGCTGAGGGAACTGAGATTGTTTAGCCTGCAGAAGAGAAGAATGAGGGGGGATTTGATAGCTGCTTTCAACTACCTGAAAGGGGGTTCCAAAGAGGACGGATCTAGACTGTTCTCAGTGGTAGAAGATGACAGAACAAGGAGTAATGGTCTCAAGTTGCAGAGTGGGAGGTTTAGGTTGGACATTAGGAAAAACTTTTTCACTAGTAGGGTGGTGAAGCACTGGAATGGGTTACCTAGGGAGGTGGTGGAATCTCCTTCCTTAGAGGTTTTTAAGGTCAGGCTTGACAAAGCCCTGGCTGGGATGATTTAGTTGGGTTTGATCCTGCTTTGAGCAGCGGGTTGGACTAGATGACCTCCTGAGGTCCCTTCCAACCCTGAGATTCTATGATTCTATGATTCTTGCAAGGGCAGGATGGTGCTGAGGCTCCCTGCTCTGGAGTCCAATGGACAATTGGGCTGGCTCTCAGTAGCTGGAGCAGGAGTCACTCCTTCTATTAGTCTCTAGGCTGCTGGTCTGTGCTGAGCTGAGACACGTCAGTGACCCAGTAGCCCGCACCAGAGATCAATGGGAAGTTGAATGGGCACCTCCCAGGCTGCAATGCTTCTCCCTCCGTTCCGCTCCACCAGCAGCCAGCAACCAGCAAAACGTAGCCAAACGCTTTGTCTCTGAGTTGTGGCTTCTGATTGGCTGTGGTAGTAGCTTCCAGTGTGTTCTATCTCCGCCCTGCTCCAGGCAGGGGTGACAGAGTCTCCTAATAGTGGGGGGGCCATGAGCCCCTGTCCCCTCCATGGCCCTGCCCCTGCCCTGCCTCTTCCCCTGAGGCCCCGTCCCCCAGAAGCTGGAGCCAGGAAGGGGAGCCCAGGCCTTCCATCTGCCCCAGGCAGGGGGCCACCCAAGAGCAGCCACCAGCCCATGTCCCCACCCCCCGGACTCCCAGCTCAGGGCAGGTGGAGGGTTCACGGCTCCCACAGCTGCCCAGGCTCCTGGGCCACTCTTACCCCGGGCCAGGCTCCAGCTTCTGGTTCTGACCTGGCCGGGGGAGGAGTAAAAGGAGGGGCAGGGGGTGGGCCCATGGCAAAAAGTGGATGGGCCATGGCCCCTTGGCCTGTTCCTTTGCCCCTGATTCAAGGCATTCTGGGAAGCGGCATCCTGAGCCTCTGCAGCCACTGCTGCTGTAGTCCAAAGGTGAGTCCTCTCCAGGCTCAGAGTAACATGTCAAGGACAACCAGGTCCCAAAGTGTTACATGTAGGACCTAGGCAGAAACTCCAATCCAAGGGTCAGATTCTTTCCCCCATTGGAAGGCGCAAGGGACAAAGGTAAAGGTGAAGCTGCAGCAGCATGTGATGGCTTTGCAGTGTGCTCCCCCAGAACCTTCAAGCCTCCCATCTCTGATCTGCAGCATTCAAATGGCAGAAACTGGATTGGAGCAGGGGACCATCTGTATTCCACCAAGTCCACCCATCAGTTCCTGAGAATTACCTCTGTGAAATCCATGTAAAAATTAATGTTGCTCCAAAGAGAGATGCCAAGTGATGTGCAGCTTCTTGCGACGCTGGACAAAATAAACAGCTGGCAAATATGCATAAAACCATAAACCAGTTGCCCTACGTGGGTCCCCCTATTTGTTATGGGGAGGCAGGACCTCGTTCCTTCCCTCCCTCGCCCCAGGGCAATGGGAGAGCTTGGAGAGAACCAGAGGCAGCTTTGTAGAGGGGAAACATGGGTGAACCACAGGAATCTAAGGGGTGTGGCTTATGGCAGGAGAAGCCAGCTGGTTGTTGGGGTGACCAAGGGGGGCTGTTCCCATCTTGCCTCGGCATCACCCCAACATGGCTGTGGAAAAGTACACTCCTGCCCTTACCCCACTGCTGCTCCGTGTGGGCTGGAAACCAGTGAGCGGAGTGGAGACATTGCCTGTTCAGCAGGTGCACAGGAAAGAATATTGGGAGGGTATGTGGTATACAAAAGTTAAGCAACTGATCTTATAACTCCCAAGAGGGCTGAATTGTTGGGCACATAGCAATTACATGCTCCATTGGCCATAGGGTTATAACTTTTGGAAGTTCTGAGAATTTACAAACATAGTTGACACAGGAAGAAATATTTTTTTTAAATTCATAACCCCTGTCAGAGCTACCAACATAAAGGATTATGCCTTTGAAATATTGTTTAATTGAGAACCCGGCCTTTGTGCATTTGGCCTTTGCATAAGCTCTCAGTCAGGATTACTTCAGAACAATATGAACTTTGCACCACACACCATTCTTTATTCATGAGTGGGCAAATTATTAGAACACTGATGAAAAATTCAGTCTTTCAGTGAATATCAGTTTCAATTAAATTCAGTCTTTCCAAAGAAATTCTTTTGGAACTAACACTAAGTAGGGAAAATGTCAGCCCCAAAGAAACCTTTCTGTGAAAGTGCAAAGAGAATATGTAAAACAGCTTTGAATGGAAGCCACCTTTCAGGGTTAACTATGGAGTCACTGCCCAAGATTTCATAAGACATGGCTTTCATGTCAGCTTCTCAGTGATGCACAGCTGATCTGACAGCCAGACATTGCATGGTACAGACCCATGGACACTGCTGACAAAAATCTCTGATCAAGAGTGCACAGGGATGTGCACATGTGGAGGTGGAGCACCCTATGGACAAAACATCTTGAAGAACTCCAAGTTACTGTACAGGTAAGTAACCTCCCTTCTTCAAAGTGGGTGGCCAAACTTGGCTCCTCTTGACCAGATCTCAAAAGGAGCTTGCTCAGCTGCTATGAAGGTACTTTCCTTCAGACAGGAAGGATGGCCCAGTGCTGATGGTATTAACCTGGATCTCCCAAGTCCCAGGCTTAATTTCTCGCTTGCCCACAGGTTTCTTTTGTGACCTTGGGCAAGTCACTTAATGTCTCTGTGGCTCAGTTCCTCATCAGTAAAACGGGGACAATAGTACTGCTCTACTGCACAGGCATTTCATAAAGATAAATATATTAAAAATTAAGAGGTGCTTACATGCTATGGTAATGGATGGACCATATACAATGAGGACTCAGGTTTCCTCAAAACCTACCTATTAGTGTTACGGGGAAGCTGAGCTCTGTTCAGCATCTGGCCCCAAATGTGAGGGCTGAGCCCAAGAAAAATCTGGCCCTGATTTCTTATGAAAATCTGGCTTTATCTTCCAACTGGTCTAAGTAACTGCACAGTTTCCCTGGATTTGTTTTAACACAGGCCCATTAGATACTTGCTACCTTCATTGTGCAGTAGCACTAAATAAAGACCTTAAATGTGGAGTTTCTCGCTATCTCCCTAATCCTTGTTTCACTTAGTATTAGCTACAGTTAAATCTGCCTTAAAATGCTAATCTTTTTTTAATCCTTTTTTTAATTGCTTCATTTGCTGGAGAATAGCTCTGGTGAACTGGGACCTACAGTGTTCTGAGGGCCAGCTGCATAAGCTATTGCTTGCAGGCAGCACTCCTCAAGGTACCAAGTCCAGCGTTGGTTAACTCTCTTTCCTGACATTTGGGCTTGGGAAAGCACACTGGCCGACTGGTGCCCGTCAAGAAGATGGGTCTAGTGGGAAACTGGTTTAATAATGAGATCGGGGCTCTGCACCAAAGGGTGGCGGGACGATGGAATTTGTCTTTATTTTTCTATTGGTAAGAACGAGAGCTGAAGCGTGTTTGGAGAAGCATCAGACCATGGCCCGTGCATGTGCTTCAGCAGGGCAAAGGACAGCCTGCTCTATAGTCCTAGTCTACTATAATACACCAGCTCCTTCTAGTACAGCCTGTCAGGGTGACCAGATAGCAAGTGTGAAAACTCAGGACAGGGGGTGGGGGGTAATAGGAGCCCATATAAAAAAAAGCCCCAAATATCAGGACTGTCCCTATAAAATCGGGATATCTGGTCACCCTACTGCCTGTTCAGTTCCACTCCTGCAGTGTCTCTGCTGCCTGGTGTGACGGTGCTGCCCGTGGGAGCCAGCTGAGGTCACTCAATCAGGGTGAACTGCAAACCAAACGGGGCAGACAAACCCCAAAAGCTGGTGGTTATTCCAATACTTAGATTTACCAACCAGCACAAAACAGCTTCTACAGTACCTTACTGGTCACTTAGAAGTCCAAACCACGCAGTTCCCTTAAAGTGCCCAGCCTCAGGCCTCTGTCCAGACACACCTGTCAGATATGATGATGATTCCTAAGAATCTTACTTCATCATATAAGAGAAAAGGTTCTTCCAATCCCAAAGGATCAGCCACATACCCAGGTCCAATTATAACTTAGATCTTACCCAAAATACACGCTATAGCCAATTCTTATTAACTAAGCTAAAATTTATTAAAAAAGAAAAGATAGAGAGTGTTGGTTAAAAGATTAATCTACAGACAGACTTGAATTCAATTCTTGAGGTTCAGATACACAGCAGAGATGAGCTTGTAGTTGCCAAAAGTCCTCTTAGAAATAGTCCATAGGTTATAGTCCAAGTTCCATATTCAGGGTGGCTCCAGTCAATGACTGGGGATCTCAATCCTTATGGCTTAAGGTCTCCCCTCTTGAAACCCAAAGCAGATCTGAGATGAAGCAGGATCGTGTCCCAGGCTTTTCATACATTTCCAGCAGCCTTTCGGCCTGAGAAAACAATAGGCTCAACTCCTTCTCCCAAACATCCTGGCAATTAGCACAGAGTAATTTACCCATTAAACAGTTCAGATACAGGTTAGCACAACCTTCAAAGAGACACATAGACAATAATACTTACTCAAGTATTATTACAAATGTTAATATTCCTTTTTTGATCTTTGAATTAAAACTCTAGCAATGGACAAGACTTGTTTGCTGCCATCACAAGACCTGAGCAAACATCTCCCTTCGACCTCTACCAATGCAGACTTGCATTTCAAAGCTCTAGTCATTTACATATCTTCCTAACCCGTCCTTAAGGTTCACCCATGGGTCAGGTCAGTCTATGAGTTAATGAACTCTTTCTGTTCCTGTCATCTTTCAATGAGATATTATATCACAGTCATAACGTCACACCTGGGGCTCCTATTTTATTTTATTTTTTGATGCTCTATGGGTTGCACTGTGAATCTCAACCATTACCATTACACTGTAACTGTGCCTGTGCCCTGTCTCCCTGGCTACTTTTTTGTGTGCCCAATGAGTCTGCACTTCCCAAAGCCCCATTCTTCCCCGCTGTTCTGTATGGCACAGACCTGTAGGATTGCTTCCTGTGCTCTGCTTTAACTTAGGCCTGATCTACACCTAAGGCTGACCTAGCTACAACACTCAGGGTTGTGAAAAAAATGTCCGATGTAGATAGGGTGACCTAGTGTCTACATTACCGTGCTACACCCATGTTGGTACAGCTGTAGCACTTACAGTGCAGATATTCCCAAGTAAGAGTGTGATAGCAGCCAGAGGCTCCAGGCAGGGTGGGTGCCGTGCTAGGGTTCTGTCTATGCTACCACATAGAACCTTTTTCTGAAAGTGCAAAGAGAATATGAAAAACAGCTTTGAATGGAAGCCACCTTTCAGGGTTAACTATGGAGTCACTGCCCAAGATTTCATAAGACATGGCTTTCATGTCAGGTTCTCATTGATACACAGCTGATCTGACAGCCAGACATTGCATGGTACGGACCCATGGCCACTGCTGACAAAAATCTCTGTTCAGGAGTGCACGGGGACATGCACATGTGGAGGTGGAGCACCCTATGGACAAAACATCTTGGAGAACTCCAAGTTACTGTACAGGTAAGTAACCTCCCCTTCTTCAAAGTGGGTGGCCAAACTTGGCTCCTCTTGACCAGATCTCAAAAGGAGCTTGCTCAGCTGCCATGAAGGTACTTTCCTTCAGACAAGAAGATCTATAAATGACTGGACTCTGCACCACATGCCCTTCAGCATGTAGAGGGAAGGTTCCCTCTGTGCCACCACAGCAGGAGTGTGGCTAAAGTGTGGCCCATATGACAGCTCGCCAGGCCCTCGCTGGTGCAGAGGGTGCTCGCTCCCTGGGCGCTGGAGTGCTGACTGCTCCCAGCAGGGCAGGAGTAGGGTGACCAGATGTCCCAATTTTATAGGGACAGTCCCGATTTTTGGGTCTTCTTCTTATATGGGCTCCTATTACCCCCCACCCCCATCCTGATTTTTCACACTTGCTGTCTGGTCACCCTAGGCTGGAGGGAAGTGGCCTGGGCTGTCCCTGCAGCTCTTTAATCGGAGTTGTGGCCTCCTAGCCCCCAAATAACCTAGACAAGCCAGACTTCACCCAGCATCCTGAGGGGGTGCTGCGCCGCGCCTGCCCCTTGCACTGGCCACTGCCACCCTGTGCCCTGCTGCACCCCACAGCTGGAGGCTGCGACATTCCCTGGAGAAGCCCCTCACCCCACCCACTCCCCGTAGAGCCCAGGGGGCAGCTCCGCTCAGCCAGACCAGGGGCCTGCCGCGGCATTTCGGCAGAGAGCGGGGATGGGAATTGGGTGACGCTCCCTCGCCCGGCCCCTTGGGAGGGGGGGAGCCTTGCGGCAGAGAGTGCGGCGCGCCGTTGCGCGACGCTCCCTGGGCCCCTTGGTAACGGCGAACGCCGCGGCGGGGGCGGGGAGCGGAGCTCGGCGCTGCTGCCCCGGCCCGGCTCCGGCCTGGTCCAGATCGACTCCGCCCGGTTCCCCCCTCCCCCCACCCGACCCTGGGGCCATCGGGCGGGCTGCATCCCAGCCCCCCAGCCCGGGCACAGCGCCTGGCGCCCCCTAGCGGGCGGGGCCCGGGCAGGCTCCGTGGCGAGCTGCTCCCTGCTCCCTGCGCGCCCGCTGCTTGGCGCCCCTCGAGCCGGGCTGGGGCGGGGAGACAGGCTCGCCCGCTCCCGCCTCTGCCTCCCGCCGCCCCTGCCGCCCACGGGTGTGAGCCCCCCCCCCGTGCCAGGCTCGCCCCAGCTCGCCAATGCCCTTCCCACACTCCTGCCACTGCCGCCCCACTGCCCTGAGCGAGGCTTTCTCCCCATGCCAGGCTCTCTCCAGCGCCATACACAGCTGCCCCTGCCCTACTGACACTGCCTCCCCACTGGGGCGAGCTGGGATCGTGCCCCCTGAGCCGGGCTCTCTCCAGCGCCGTATACAGCTGCCCCTGCCCTTCTGACACTGCCTCCCCACTGGGGCGAGCTGGGATCGTGCCCCCTGAGCCGGGCTCTCTCCAGCGCCGTATACAGCTGCCCCTGCCCTTCTGACACTGCCTCCCCACTGGGGCGAGCTGGGATCGTGCCCCCTGAGCCGGGCTCGCTCCAGCCGTCCCGCGCCGTTGGAAGCGCCTCTGCAGACGGCAAGGTTGTCCGGTGATTTCGGACATGGCCTCGGAGGCGGTGAAGGTCATAGTGCGCTGCCGGCCCATGAACGAGCGAGAGAAGGCGCTCAGCTGCCAGGCCGTGATCAGCATGGACAGCCCCCGGGGCCAGTGCTTTATCCAGAACCCGGGGGCCACTGACGAGCCCCCGAAGCAGTTCACCTTCGACGGGGCGTACTATGAGAGCCACAACACTGAACAGATCTACAATGAAATTGCCTACCCGCTGGTAGAGGTGAGTGAGGCCAAAAGTGATCTATGAGCCACAGAGAGTCTCCATGGAGAATGGGTGGCTTGGGAGATTGGCAATGGCCGGCAAGGCCTTTCCATCAATTACTGCAGAGTTAAGGGCCGGCCCTAGGTTTTTTGCCACCCCAAGCAATTGCCAAAGCAAAAAAAAAAAAGGGTCCGGAATGCCATCCCTGAAATTGTGCTGACCCAAGCACGTGCTTGGTTTGCTGGTGCCTAGAGCCAGCCCTGGCACAGTTTAAACTTTCATTAAAAAATCCTACAAAGTTTTAATCTTTATGGTTCTGAAGAAAACCCACTGAATGTGACCTCATGCTGCACTGTCTCCTTGATTCATAGATTTGAAAGCCAGAAAGGACCATTGGGATCATCTAGTCTGACCTTCTATATAACAAAAGCCATGAAACTTCCCCAAAATAATTCCTAAAGCAGATTTTTTAGAAAAAAAATCAATCTTGATTTGAAAATTGTCAGCGACCCTTGTAAATTGTTTGATGGTTATTTACTCTCATTGTGAAAAATGTACATCTGATTTCCAATCTGAATTTGTCTAACTTCGACTTCCAGTCATTGGGTTGTATTATATCTTTCTCTGCTAGACTGAACAGCCAATTATAAATATTTGTTCCCTATGTAGGTCATTACAAACTGTAACCAATCACCCCTTAACTTCTCTTTGTTACACTAAATAGATTGAGCTCCTTGCAACTACAGTAGAACCTCAGAGTTACGAACTGACCGGTGAACCCCACACCTCATTTGGAACGAGAAGTATGCAATCAGGCAGCAGCAGAGACAAAAAAAAAGAAAAAAAAAGCAAATACAGAACTGTGTAAACATAAACTTCTAAAAATAAAGTCAACATTAGAGGTCCTTTGCACTCTTCTGACAACTTGCAGCCAAAAGGGCTATCTGGACCCGCTGATCTTAAAATGTCTCTTTAGTAGCTGCTGTTCAACATCCTCCTGAGAGATCTAGTAGTGGAATGGAAAGAGTGTAATAATTATCATATGATGAGACTACATCATCTGTTTTTTCCCAAGTACTGAACAGAAATATTTATTGGTAATTTCTACATTATTATTGATAAGTCTACCATTTGAATTTAGCAATGAACGAATACCATGGTCAAGATTCTTTTATGCTTCTAATATACTCAAAAAACTCATTCTAACTTTGCTTAAATATACTTGCCATAGATTTCTCTGTGTGTCCCTTTTCTTAACTTCTGGTTTATATATATATTACTATCAACTTCCCCCTTCTTTAATTTATTATGTATTATTTTTTTCATTTTTTATAGCTGCTTTCACTTCCCCTCTAAACCAAGTCAGTTTTTTAATCAGTACGATCTTCTTCCTTAATTGTGGCTTTTGGGGCATCTAATAAAGTGTTCTTAAACAATTCCAAAATATGATCGATCATATTTTTCTAATTAAATTTTTCCTCCCAGCTGATTTGGCAGATAATTGTTTGCAGCTTTGTGAATGTGGCCCTTTTAAAACACAAAGTATACATATTACTGGTTTGGACTTTATTCTGTTTGCACATTATAAATGTGACCAATTCACGGTCACTTGTACCTAAGCAACCATTAGTTTTTAGTTCTGTGATCAGTCCCTCTTTATCTGTCAAGATGAGGTTTGATACAGAGTCCTCCTGTGTTGATTGCAACACTTTTTGAGTTAGGAAATTGTCATCTATAATATTTAGAAATTCCAAGGATGTTTTAATACTGGCAGCCAGTGGGGATTAGCCACTGGGCCAGTGGGGCCTGTGCCCAGGAGTTCCAGCCAACTGGGGGACCCCCGGAAAATCCGCTGCCACCGGTGGAAGCCCAGAGGCCCAGCTGCCAAGCGGGCAGGGCTGGGGAAGCCCCCGCACCCTGACCCTTCTTCATGGCAGCAGAACAGGGTGGGGGAAGTCCCCCCACACACACACACCCCACCACCCATCCCCAGCAGAAGCTGCTGGGCACCAGGGCAAGCCACCCCACCCAACCTGCCCTCCAGCAGAAGTGCTAGGTGGGCAGGGCAGGAGAAGCTCCAGTGCCCCAACCCTGGTCCCCCACAGAAGCGTGGGGGGGTGGCAGGGGAAGCCCCCATACCTGGACCCCCACTGCGGCCCTGGGACAGCGAACCACAGCCAGTGGGAGTTGCGATCGGCCTAACCTGCGGATGCAGCAGGTAAACAAACCAGCATGCCCCCTGGCCGGCTTCAGGCCAAAGGTTGCCAATCCCTGCACTACAGTAAACTGAAGAACATTAGCATAGTATTTCTCCTCTGCTCACTCAAAGGCATCTCTGAAGCTGGCAAAGGAGGGGATGACCTCAATCAGCAGGGGTTTGGGAGGGCTTCACAGCAGGGGGCTGAGCAATTCACCAGGGCTTTGCCCTTTTCCTCATTTACAGCTCTTCGCAGCCTCTCTCCCTAACCATGTTTCAGTCTCTGGTGAATTGGCATGTGGTTCATTTTTTTCAAAATCTCTGTTTAGTTATTATTGCCATTGCATCTGGGGAATCTTGCATTCAGTTTTTTTAAAAATCAGTAAATCCGTCACCCAGTGGTGATTCGTAAAGTTATATCTGTTTCATGTCTTGCTGAGATGGGAAGGAAGGAAGGAAGGAAAGGTCACTCCAGGGCCAGCTCTGGTTTTTTTGCTGCCCCAGGCAAAACAAAAAAAACAAAAAACCTGGCAGGCCTGCTGGAGCGGCGAACAAAAGGAAAAAAAAAACAAAACCTGCGAGGCGGACAGAGCATGGGTGCAGGGGGACTCCCAGCCCTACAGATGTGCCTTGGGCAGCAGAGTGCGCACCCCGGCTAGCAGGAAGGAGAGAGAGAGAGCAGGGGGACAGCCAGGGCTTTCTTCAGCAGGGCCCTCACCACGCCGCCTGCCAGGAGGGCTCTGTGCCACTCAGGAAGGACGCAGGCTGCCCTGCTGGGCTTGCTACAGACCTGGCACCGCCCCAGCAGGGCGCCCTCCTCCGCACTGCCACCCCTACAAAAAGAAAAAGAAAAACCTGTGGGGCGGCCAAGCAGTGAAGCAAAAAAAGGATTGGAGGAAGCGCCTTTGAATCTGCCGCCCCAAGCACAAGCTTGCTCGGTTGGTGCCTGGAGCCGGCCCTGGGTCACTCCCTCCTTTAGCCAGCTTTGCAAAGGATGAATTTGAGTGAGTAGATGAGAAATAACATTCTTATCATTATTCTAGGATGAAGACTTCCCTTTTAGCCACAATCAGCTGGAGTTCCATTTGTTTCTCCGGTCCTCAGAGTATCTTCTGATCTGCAGCAAAAGTATCCTAATTTTCTATACTATAATCAATGGGCCCTTCCTGTTTTGACCACCTCTGTTCTGTCAGCCCCTGGGGTGTGAGAGAAACCAGTGCATTTATACAGCAGTGAAATATATTTTATTTTATTCTCTTAGTCTATGGCCTGAGCTAGGAAGCTTGTCTTTTGCACCTACTTTTCTTCCGCTTCAGGTTTATTTTTCTGGGTTTTGGATGAGATGTAAAACCAAGTCCTTGGTTTGTAGAGATAAAGATCCCATGGGACTTTCCAGAAGAAATTCAAAATTCCAGCTCAGGTGCTTGTGTTCCATCCACCTACAGATGACATTGCAATTTCTTTGCTCACCCAGCAGTTTCTCGCCTTCCCTATAAAAGCACTGTTAGGTGATAGAATAGAATCTTAGTAGCTTGATTCAAAACATGTGAAAGACGAAGATAATGGCTATTATCTTTATTTTTTTCTTGAATTTTCCAGGGTGTTACTGAGGGCTACAATGGCACCATTTTTGCCTATGGCCAGACTGGCAGTGGGAAGTCATTTACCATGCAGGGCATTATGGACCCTCCCACACAGAAAGGCATAATTCCCAGAGCATTTGAACACGTTTTTGAAAGCGTACAGGTATGTAGTGACATGAAATGGCTGCTGTAGCAGGGACTGTAGTCCAGATCCTCAAAGCTATTTAGGTACCTAATTCTCATTGATTTCAATAGGAGTTATGTGCCTAAATATCTTTGAGGATCTGGGTCTATATGTTATAAGCTATTTATTAATAGGTTTTTCTACAGTATTCACTGCCATAGTATCTGAGCCCCACAAACATTAATGAATTTATCCACACAACCCTATGGCAAGGTAAGGAAGTATTATCCCCCATTTTACAGATGGGGAAACTGAGGCACAGAGCGGGCACATGACTTCCCCAAGATCACACAGGAAGGCTGTCACTGAGCCAGGATAGAACTCTGATCTCTTGAGTTCCTCCTCAATGCTTTAGCCACATTCTTCCCACCCCCAAATTATCAGTAGGGTAGCAGGAGACCTCCTGTCAACTTGCCAAGAACTTCACATGATGAGTACATGAGCACTGAATGCAGTTTTGGTTGGCTGAGTGTGTATGATTCAGTAATGGGCATATGTAGAGTCCAACAGTGTCCTTGAGATTTGGGACTCAGGTGCTGTTTATAGCTCTACCACATTTACTGTGTGACTTCTGGCAAATTGGTGTTTCTCTCTCGGCCTCAGTTTCCATATCAGTAAAACCAGGATAATGCCTAAATCTTAGGAAGTTGTGAGGCTTAAGTCATTAATGTTTATAAAGTGCTATGAAGCCCTCTGCTGAAGGGTGCTAGAAAAGGACAAGATACTTTTACTCCAAGCTGAATGTTCTCGATGCTGTGTATTTACCAGTGTAAACGAGCCCCTCACACTAGGTCTACACTTCTCAGTGTCTATGTATTGTATGGCAGGAGTTTACAATCTGAAAGGTCCCATATAATGTGAACTAAATAGTTAATCTGCAGACTAAGTATTTTCAAAAAAGCCAAGGGGGGTTAGGCACCCAACTGTCATTGACAGTCAATTGGAGTTTAGGTATCTAACTCCCTTAAGCACTTTTGAAAAACTTCCCCTAAAATCCCATCTCTTGTTTTTGTACAGTGTGCCGAAAACACCAAATTCTTGGTGAGAGTCTCTTACCTGGAGATCTACAATGAAGACATAAGAGATTTGCTAGGAGCCGACACCAAGCAAAAGTTGGAGGTGAGGAGATCATAAAGTAATTATGGCTAAATGAGGATATGCTTTAATTTGCTCTGACTGCTATCAGGCATGCCTAATAGAAATGCGGGAGAACCCAGCAGAAACTTTTTGCAGAAACTGAAACATGAAGCATTTGGGATGTGACAAAAACTGTTCTTATTATGTTTAGTGAGTTTTATCTACAGTCTGGTCCCATTCCCCCAAATCTCATACTTTCCTTTATTGTGTGAGACCCAGTTTGAATACACTCTTGTACATGAAAGTAGAGTGTGCTTCAAATCAATGTTGAAAGTTATCATCAATGTGTTTTTACCCTGACAAAAGGTTAGACTCAGCTGCTCTCCGCAATTGATTTCAAAGTTCTTTATTCTTGATGGTGGCTATTAGAATATGCAACTCACAAGACCAAACTTACTTCTGTTATTTTACGTAGGTATTTGAATTTAACTGAACACGTACAAAAGAATGCCTGTGACTGGTTCCTGCCACCTTTGGCATCAATTTAAAATGCAATACAAAAATAATTACAAAACCACACACACACACTCTCTCTCTCTCTCATGGGATCTGAGCCCAGGCCCTGGAAGGGGTGTGTGCATGCATGCATGCATTGTCCTTTTTTAAAGGGGACGCTTTAGGTGGAGCCCTGGCCAGTAGCCACTGGACTTGACCAGAGCCATGGTGGAGTGGCAACTCCTGGTCCTGGGGTTAAAAAATAGCTCTGTAGAACTGACCTTATCATCATTTGTCACTCCACCAATTTTTGTGTGCAAACTTTACCAGCAGTGACATTTTCTTCCAGTTCATTGATAAAGATATTGAGTAGCATTGGACCAAGAACAGATCCCTGTGTGGAGCCCCACTAGAAAGGCTCCAATTGCGTGATGAGTCCCCATTTAGAAGAGCTTGTTGAGGTCTATCAATTAGCCAGTATGCATAAGGGCTGCAGGACTGGACCCAAGGTCCTAACTTTGGGCTAGGAGGTGGGAATCTGCTTCAACTTTACAGGGAGGCATGAAAGGAGTTAGGATGCTGAAAGTGGACACATGGAAAGAAGGGGTCAGGAGAGAGGATACACAAGATCATAGGGAAGGGGAAAGATGTAGTGAAAACAGAGATGTAAGAATGAGAGGGATTGTGCAAACCCTTAAAGTGAGGCTGAATTGCTCAACTTAGAAGGAGAGGGGAGCCAGAGAAGGGATTTGTAGGGGCCTGGAAGAACATTAGGTTATGTCTAGTTAGGAATACAGGACACCTAACTGGATGGACCATTGATCTTGTCCAATGTGGCAAGTCCTATCTTACAGTGTCCAGTTCCAGATGCTTCAGAGGAAAGTGCAAGAGGTCCCCAGTGGACCATTATAGAATAGCCTGCACATAGGGGAAGTTTCTTCCTGATGCCCATAAGTTAGTATCTGATTTATGCACTGAAGCAGGAGGGTTTCTGTCCCTTATCCATTTTTAATCTTATCTAATGTGACTGTGGATGATCTTCTTATCTTTAAAAATCACTGATCCTTTATTGACAGGATACTGCAGAGGTACAACTCCCCATTGGAATGCATGGGAAAGGCAGGAAGTTTCAAAGATGTAGTACAGTAAAATTAATACAATTAATTCTTTTGATTGTTGTTTTACAGTAGCTTTGCAAATCTCTGCCCTTCCCATGCATTCTTGTGGGGAGCTGCATGTCTTCTCTTCTAATTTACATGCCAGCAATATTGTCAGTATAAGGAAAACCAAGGTACTAGCACCATCTGCTGCACAGAAATGTTGAAACTGTGACAGAACTTTAGCATGTGCCTGGCCCTATAGGGGTGAAATCCCTGGTGGGTCCCCATTTCCTCCTCTCCAGAGAGTGTGTGTGTTTAGGAGAAATTGAGTTCACTATTTTAGAAAGAGCCTCCTGCACATTCCTCCTTTTGTTCCACATCAATAATGACATTGGTTTCCATGATGACTGCTGTTGGCACAGGCAGGACAGTGCTTGGGCAGAACTGTTTCCACGGTAACACACGCTGGTGACAGCTTCTGGCTGTAGCTGCTTTAACAGAATAATTAAGTGAGTCAGTGTCCTGTGGAGACCCAAAGCCTAGGCAGATCTTCTGCCCCCTGCAGCCCTACATGTTTCTCCTCTGAGATCCCATTAGTATTATTAATTGTATTTGTTTCCTTTTAATGTCAGTGACTCCTGGCCACCCCTGCACCCCAGGGACTCACAGTCACTTGCCATGAAATAAAGCCCTGCAGAGAACAGGCCTCACTGAGCTCTGCTTGGAAGACATCACACTCAGTTGAAGTGCAGTGTCAAGTGAGTGGAATGTCCTTATTCCCCCCTAGTAGGCTAAGTACAGCTTCCTCCCATGCAAGCCAGTGCCATTCCTTCAGCCGATCAGAGATGGGCATTGGTGAGGACTTCGCCAGGGACTAAGCTTCCACAGCACTCCTAACTTTAGCCATCCCAGTCACCTGATATATCACAGTTAAAAGCTATAGTATAGATCAGGGGTCAGCAACCTTTGGAAGTGCTGCGCCGAGTCTTCATTTATTCTCTCTAATTTAAGGTTTCGCGTGCCGGTAATACATTGTAACGTTTTTGGAAGGTCTCTTTCTATAAGTCTATAATATATATAACTAAACTATTGTTGTATGTACAGT